>NC_142066.1:14339748-14639748 GCF_059756535.1 Pantherophis guttatus
AGGAAATGAATTTCCATCTAGCATCCTTCAATTTTCAAATGATAGGTTGCTAAGAGGGTTGCATAGGGTTGCTATGATAAGGCACGCATTCCGAAAGCCTGGGAGCAGCTACTCCTCGTTAGTATAGTGGTGAGTATCCCCGCCTGTCACGCGGGAGACCGGGGTTCGATTCCCCGACGGGGAGAGTGAGATTTTTTCTTTCATTTCACAAACATTAGGGGGTCTTTAAACATTTCTTAATACAATTTCAATTTTGCAAACATTTACTAGGGCTCTGTAAACATTTTTTAATATACTTTCAATTTCACAAACATTAATAGGGGTCTTATAAACATTTCTTAATGCACTTTCAATTTTGCAAACATTATTAGGAGTCTTCAAAATTTCTTAATACACTTTCAAATTCACAAACATTATTAGGGGTCTTTAAACATTTCTTAATGCACTTTCAATTTTGCAAAAAAATATTGAGGGTCTTTAAACATTTCTTAATACACTTTTATTTTTGCAAACATTTATTAGGAGTCTTTAAACATTTCTTAATGCACTTTCAATTTTGCAAAAAAATATTAGGAGTCTTCAAAATTTCTTAATACACTTTCAATTTTGCAAAAAATATTGAGGTCTTTAAACATTTCTTAATACACTTTTATTTTTGCAAACATTTATTAGGAGTCTTTAAACATTTCTTAATACACTTTCAATTTTGCAAGCATTATTAGGGGTCTTTAAACATTTCTTAATGCACTTTCAATTTTGCAAAAAATATTAGGGGTCTTTAAACGTTTTTAATACACTTTCAATTTCACAAACATTATTAGGGGTCTTTAAACATTTCCTAATACACTTTCATTTTGCAAACATTATTAGGAGTCTTCAAAATTTCTTAATACACTTTCAATTTCACAAACATTTATTAGGGGTCTTTAAACATTTGTTAATAGGGTCTTTAAACATTTGTTAATACACTTTCAATTTCACAAACATTATTAGGGCTCTTTAAACATTTTTAATACACTTTCAATTTCACAAACATTTATTAGGAGTCTAAACATTTCTTAATACACTTTCAATTTCCCAAGCATTATTAGGGGTCTTTAAACATTTCTTAATACACTTTCAATTTTGCAAACATTATTAGGGGTCTTCAAACATTTGTTAATACACTTTCAATTTCACAAACATTATTAGGGCTCTTTAAACATTTTTAATACACTTTCAATTTCACAAACATTTATTAGGGGTCTTTAAACATTTCTTAATACACTTTCAATTTCCCAAACATTTATTAGGGGTCTTTAAAATTTCTTAATACACTTTCAATTTCGCAAACATTATTAGGGCTCTTTAAACATTTCTTAATACACTTTCAATTTCACAAACATTTATTAGGGGTCTTTAAACATTTCTTAATATACTTTCAATTTCACAAACATTATTAGGGGTCTTTAAACATTTCTTAATACACTTTCAATTTTGCAAACATTATTAGGGGTCTTCAAACATTTTGTTAATACACTTTCAATTTCACAAACATTATTAGGGGTCTTTAAACATTTCTTAATACACTTTCAATTTCACAAACATTATTAGGGGTCTTCAAAATTTCTTAATACACTTTCAATTTCGCAAGAATTTATTAGGGGTCTTTAAACATTTCTTAATGCACTTTCAATTTTGCAAAAAAATATTAGGGGTCTTTAAACATTTCTTAATACACTTTTATTTTTGCAAACATTTATTAGGGGTCTTTAAACACTTTCAATTTTGCAAACACTATCAGGGGTTCTTAAGCATTTCTTAATAATTCATTAATTAAGCTCAGTCTCGGTGCAGGTCGTACAGCACATCTCTTATTATTTTATTGTATTGTATTGTATTTTTATTTAATTTCTTTCAATAGCTCAGAGTTTTTCCAATTCGGAGTCCTTAAACGACGTGTCACGTCTGAATTCTCCCTTCTCCCAATGCAATTGTTATTCCAGTTTATATGCCTCCAGGCAGCCCTGGATTTCCGCTCCAAATTCCCGCATGGGGAGGGTGGGGTTTGCATTTTAAGCACTCACATGGGGGTCTTTGACACGCGTGTATCTTTTAAAGGTATATCAATCCTAAAAAGCCACCGAAACATTCTTGTTTTATAAAGGAAATTTTGACCTGCAGAAACCCAGGCGGCCGCTAGATGGCAGCGCAATGTAGCGAATCCCACCCACATCTTGGCTCTCTGTTTTTGCAGGCTTGGGATAATTTTTTTTATTATTATTATTAGGAACCAATAAGCGAGGATCGGGAGGTAAAAGAAGGCAGTGTCTCCTTCCCAGAGTTCCCTAGGGAAGGATGGTTACAGACGACCTGTTAAATCCCGACACGTATGAACGCGAAAAATTTAGGTTCCACCGAGATTTGAACTCGGATCGCTGGATTCAGAGTCCAGAGTGCTAACCATTACACCATGGAACCTTCGTTGAAATTGTGTTTGTTTTGCTCATATTTCATATAAATTGATGCTCAAAGGTGATATTTTTGACCTATGTAGATATTTTCTTGTAAACAGCCACAATCTTAACCTCCTTTAGATGCAAGCTTCAGGAAATTTACATTTATTTCTAAGTGAAAGAGATTGGATCCACTTTTGCTATTGCCTATAAAAAAAATATTACGGATAGTCTGATCTGAAAAATCGTGAAATAAATATTTTTTTTTTCCCCATGAAGAAAGAGAGAAAATTGGGTCCAGAAAAGGTGGGATAGAATAAGATATATGATGATGTATATATATATGGTGGCAAATATGTATGTATAAAGGAATGATTTTATACTTATGGACAATGTAATCATATTATACCATGGTGGCAGGATTGTATATTTTATTTGTGTATTAGTGTATAGAATATATTTGTGTATTAGTGTATAGAATATATATAAAATTATAAAAAAAAAAAAGAAAGAAAGAGAGAAAAAAAGATCAAAACCATGCATCATACATTTTTTTAAAAATTGAAAATGAGTAGGCCATTTGCAGACACAATGTATTAAAAAAACCCAACAGTACAGATATTCCAATGAAACAAATTCTTGGTCTAGTTAGCAGTTTCTGTTGGTTAGCTTTGTAGTTCACTTTACACTTAACAGTTTACAGAGAATAGAATAGAATAGAATAGAATAGAATAGAATAGAATAGAATAGAATAGAATAGAATAGAATAGAATAGAATAGAATAGAATAGAATAGAATAGAATTCTTTATTAATCAGGTGTGATGGGACACACAAGGAATTGGTCTTTGGTGCATATGCTCTCAGTGTACATAAAAGAGAAGATACATTCATCAAGAATCATAAGGTACAATACTTAATGATAGTCATAGGGTAGAAATAAGCAATCAGGAAACAATCAAGATCAATATAAATCGTAAGGATACAAGCAACAAAGTTACAGTCATACAGTCATAAGTGGGAGGAGATGGGTGGTGGGAACGATGAGAAGATTAATAGTAGTGCAGGCTACTACTATTAACAGCTTTACAGATACTCCTTGTTTAACAACGGTCTCACTTAGTGATGTTCAGATGTTCGCAATTGCAACCGTAATGAAAAAGTAACTTTAGAACCCATGGCCATATTTACAGCTTTTGCAGACCGCGTAGTAAGGAAAGATGAAATCAAGTAATAAAATTAGGTGTGGTTTCACTTAGCAACCACTTCACTTAACGACCAAGTTGCCATAGCTGAACTAAATGTGTTTGCTGAATGAGGGCTACCTGTATATATTAGGTGTATGAACCTAAACAGAGTACAGCTACAGAATAAAATCACAAATGATATAACATTACAATTGAGTATAACAACATGATATAAATTAAGAGGAGGCATGGATAGTTGTAATGTTTTGTTTATAATATAGCCCTATGATGTTTTGGATTTGTTGCTTATCTTCCCATAACTATCATTCTTATTTGGAAGGAAGGAGGGAGAGAGGGAGGAAGATTAGAGATGGATAGGAACAAGAAAGGAAAGAAGGAAGGAAGGAAGGAAGGAAGGAAGGAAGGAAGGAAGGAAGGAAGGAAGGAAGGAAGGAAGATTAGAGATAGATAGGAAGGAGATAGGGAGGGAGGGAGGGAGAGAGGGAGGAAGAGTAGAGATGGATAGGAACAAGAAAGGAAAGAAGGAAGGAAGGAAGATTAGAGATGGATAGGAAGGAGATAGGGAGGGAGGAAGATTAGAGATGGATAGGAACAAGATAGGAAGGAAGGAAGGAAGGAAGGAAGGAAGGAAGGAAGGAAGGAAGGAAGATTAGAGATGGATAGGAAGGAGAGAGGAAGGGAGAGAGGGAGGGAGGAAGATTAGAGATGGATAGGAAGGAGATAGGAAGGAAGGAGGGAGGGAGGGAGGGAAGGAGGGAGGGAAAGGAAAGGAAAAAGGAGGGAAGGAAAAGAAAGGAAGGGAAGGGAAGGAGGGAGGGAGGAAGAAGAAAGGGAGGGAGGAAGATTAGAGATGGATAGGAAAAAGATAAGAAGGAAGGAAGGAAGGAAGGAGGGACGGAGGGAGGGAAAGAAGGAAAGGGGGAGGGAGGGAGGAAGGAAAGAAGGAAGATTAGGAATGGATAGATAGGAAGGAAGCAAGGAAGGAGGGAAGGGAGGAAGATTAGAGATGGATAGGCAGGGGGAAGGAAGGAAAGAAAGAAGGAAGGAATGATTAGGAATAAATAGGTAGGAAGGAGGGGAGGAAGGAAGGAAGGAAGATTAGAGATGGAAAGGGAGGAGGAAGGAAGGAAGGAGGAAAAGGAGGGAGGGAGGAAGGAAGGAAGGATTTTTTTAAGTGGGAAGGTTAATGTCATCTAATATTATGGCAAAGAATGGATCCTACTTCCATTCCCGCCTATCCTTGATATTTTCCTTTTTGTTGTCTGCTCAATAACATGCATTGCAATATTAATAACAGTTCATAATGCTTAGAAGACATTTGGAAGCAAATTGTTATTTGGAAATTTTATTTATTTATTTATTTTACCAAAAATTTATATGCCGCCCTTCTCCCTAAGGACTCAGGGCGGGCGAACACAAGTTAAAAACGTACAATAATAAAAGGTCAAAAATTAAAACCTGCAGGTATAATTAACCAACATGAATCAATAAATATTACAGGCCAGAAGAATATTGTTATTAATTAATCATTGTGGTTCACGGGCCTGGAAAAATTCCTTTTTTAAAAAATTTCTGAGAAGATATAGAGTAGACTCAACAAAGGGAGCACTTCCTGATTATCGAGGTCGCAGGAAGCAGCGAAGGGTCTCCCATCATCGTTCCTTACGAAATAGCTTAGCTGTGTCCACAAATCCAGACAATCGTGATACTAAGAATAAACTCCCAAAATGTATTTGTTCGAAACAGGATCTTTCTACCCGTCTCAAAAAAATCTCCTGCAGCTTGGCACTCCACACTGTGGGAAGGCCCCTCCCTCCAGAGAATGAAATATTTTGGGCAGTGGTGGGTTCCAACCGATGTTACCACCAGTTCTCATCGTGCATGCGCTTTGCACGCGATCGCCGCACTTGTGCTTCTTGTGCCGCATTAGATTTCTGCCCAGCTGGGGCACAGCAATCCACTCTGCCGTGCCTATCAGCTGGGCTAAAAAAAACGACAAATAAAGATAGTGATCTGTCCCCGTACCCACACACACACACACACACACAACCAGCCGAGGGTTAAGGAAACACTTTGGAACGCACCCAGGTCTTATCTCCCACTTGGCAGCGATAGACACGCCGTCTGCCAAATGCCTTTATTTTCACAAACAGAAAGATAAGGTACTTAACGTGCAAAAAGTCCAAGCAGAAATAATATTTCTCTCCGCAGTTCCGAATGAGGCTTTAGTGACTATCCAAGGTTTACTTTTGTTCGTCACAAGGATCACTGACCACCACCCTCTATTATATAGTCTCTGAGGTGTGGTCCAGTGACTCAGTTCTAATCCCTAGCACGCCTCCTGAGCTGCTGCAAACGTTTATCACGCCTTCGGAGGCGTGCGTCCAGGAATGATGTTTCTTCATCACTCTGATCCGAGCCAGCTGTCTCCCTACTGATCTCCTCTCCCTCGGCCGGCACCTGAGACAATGCCAGAGGGGAGGGGCCTGGAGAGGGAGGCCTGGCTGACTCCTCTTCCTCATGCTCGGAGCTTTCTTCCTCCGATGGGACAGGCTCAGAGGGCGGGGCCACAACAGATAGGTATAGCACGGGGACGGGCGGGAGGGCCCGGCTCACAGTCATAGAGAACCGATTTGCTGACGTAACATCATCACCACTACCGGCTCGCCCGAACCGGGCCGAACCAGGAGCAACCCACCACTGATTTTGGGGAATTTAAAAACAAAAGCAGAATGTTATGTTTCCCCAAAGGAGAAACGGAGAAAAATCTTAACAAAGGCAGATAACAGCCCCAGTCTTCCTGCCATAGCCCGAAGTGGAAGCCTCAAGTCTTTAGAGATGGATATTTTGTATCTATAAAGAAAGACTGGGCCGATCTATTAATAAACAAAACGCCTTCAGCCACAGCTCCCACAGAAGGCTGGAGCTGATGGGAGTAAAAATTTACATTTCCCCCCACCCACCCAAATCCTAAGGACAGGACAGGACCTTTAGGACGTAATAGGATTTATCTACCACCATTAGAATAGCAAAAGACACAAGGCTCACTACATTGCACAACCCCCCTGGAGCATCTCAATCATTAAACCCCAGAACCCTATAAAAATCCAGCGTTTTTCTCTCGGCTTGGAACCGGACTGGATTTTTCTTCCAACACCACCATCCTTCCAGAAATGCTCCTCTCTAAACTGACTCAGATAGCTGTGCCTGACCGTGCTTGTAGATGGATTATAAGCTTTCTAATAGATAGGGAGCAGCAGGTGAAGGTAGGTAAAATCACATCGAATACCCATTCAATTAGCAGAGGAGCCCCCAGGGCTGTATGCTCTCTCTCCATCGTTCTTTTCTCTCTGTACCAAAGACTGCATCCCTCTGTTAAAATACTGATGATACGACAGTGACTGGTCTCATTTGAGAAGATGATGGGTCTGCATACAGATGGGAGGTAGAACAACTGGCCCTGTGGTGCAACCGGAACAAACTGGAGCTGAAAACTCTTAAAACTGTAGAGATGATAGTAGATTTCTCCTATTCTACCACCTCTTGCAATATTAGACGACAGACTATCAACAGTAGAGACTTTCAAGTTTCTGGGTTCTATTATCTCCAAGGACTTGAAATGGACACCTAACGTTAGAACCATTGTTAAAAAGACCTAACAAAGAATGTTCTTCCTGCGTCAACTCAGAAAGCCCAGATCTCTCAAGGACACACTGGAATACTGCATTCAGTTTTGGTCGCCACGATGTAAAACAGATGTGGAGACTCTAGAAAGAGCGCAGAGAAGAGCAACAAAGATGATTAGGGGGACTGGAGGCTAACAACATATGAAGAACGGTTGCAGGAACTGGGTACGTCTAGTTTAATGAAAAGAAGGATTGGGGGTGACATGATAGCAGTCTTCCAATATCTCCGGAGCTGCCACAAAGAAGAGGGAGTCAACAGTTCGGTTGTACCGAACTGGCTGAATACCACCTCTCATTCCATTCCATTCCGTTCTATTATTTCTATTTCTATTCTATTCTCTTCATCATAAATATGAGTCAGTTTCCAAGCATCTGAATTTTGATCACTTGTCCATGGAAACGCTTCCATGGTTTTTTTTTTTTTTTTATTGAAAAAGTTTTCAAATACAAATTTCCCCCCCTTTTTTTTCCCTCCCCCTCCCGCTCCCTAACCCCCCCTCCCCACCCATCCCCCCCTGTGACTTCTTCGTAACAAAAAACCTAATTCATAACAGATTACTTACTCCCTCCTCTAAATACTGACCTTTACTTACTAAAAATATTATTAATATTATAACATCCCCCTTTATCCATACATTTCAAGAAAGAAAGAAAGAAAAAAAAAGACATTATACTATAACATTGTAAAATAACTTCTAATTTAGCATAATAGTATTATAACTCCCAATTTGGCAATAATCTGCTTCCATGGTTTTAAATGTGAAAAACTTAAGTCATTTTTTTTTCAGTTGTAATTTCAAACGGTCACTAAATGAACTGCTGTAAGTCAAGTGTTACCGGTACTTAGTCTATTTGAATTTGTCCATTCGCTCCGGAACCAGTGGTGGGTTTCAAAATTTTTTACTACCGGTTCGGTGGGTGTGGCTTGGTGGGCGTGGCTTGATGGGCGTGGTAGGGGAAGGATACTGCAAAATCCCCATTTCCTCAGCTGGGATTTGGGAGGCAGAGAATAGATGGGGGCAGGGCCAGTCAGTATTTTTACTACCGGTTCTCCAAACTACTCAAAATTTCTGCTACCAGTTCTCCAGAACTGGTCAGAACCTGATGAAACCCACCTCTGTCTGGAACCAAAATCTTATTCTTAGTTGTAGCCTGGCACTTGATCTTCCCAGACAAGTAGATCCCAGACAGAGATTCTCGTACAAGGAATAGCAGGAATCTATGGAACGAAGGGATAAATTAAAGCAAACAAAGCAAGTTAGAACAGGTATTTTAATATTTACTTTCATCTTAGGACAGATGGCATTCCAGTTGTAGTTGTGGCCGAGTGGTTAAGGCGATGGACTAGAAATCCATTGGGGTTTCCCCGCGCAGGTTCGAATCCTGCCAACTACGTAGTCAATTTTTTTTTGTTTTCCCCTTTATTGTGGTCAGGAGCCTAACTTTATCAATTTAGGACCAAACCTTTTTAAAATGCTTCCATATCTACATTTCAGAGTTCACCATCTACTAGCAATATTCTGCATTTACTAATCACCTTTTATTCAAGATGGAGGCTTCTCAATATTGCCCTAGTGTTGGAAGGAAAATCTAGTCTGGTTTGCAGCTGGGAGAAAAACACGACACTGGAAATAAAATGGAGGCTGGCTACAAGGAAAGAGGGTCTCTGTTTATTTGGTTTTTCAGAAACTTCAGGGACAGCAGCATGTTTCTGGGCCGGCTGACAAAACGGCTTAGTGAGTGGATGGATTTTTACAGGGTTCTGGGGTTTGGTGATTGAGATGCTCCAGGGGTTGTGCAATGTAGTGAGCCTTGGGTCTTTTACTATTCCAATGATGGAATAGTTCATCCTATTATGTCCTAAAGGTCCCGTCCTGTCCTTGGAATTTGAGTGGGGGAATGTAAATTTTTAATCCCATCAGCTCCAGCCTGACTGAAGACTTTTGTTTATGAATAGATTAGCCCAGCTTTTCTGAATGTATATAAAATCGGCATATCTAAGGATCAGCCTCTTCAATCTTCTTAATTTGAAGCTGTTTTCCTCTGGCAGGAAGACTGGGGTTGCTTTCTGCGTTTGCTAAGATTTTTCTCCATTTCTCTATGGGGAGATATTCTATCCTGCCTCTTTTTAATATTAAGAATAAATATTAAACTGGGGAGAGGGGCCGTCCCACGCTAGTATTTAATGCCTGAATAATACATACTTAAGATGTTTTAACAAGCCGTTAATTATGAACAGGCACATACCGACTGAATGAAAGCAACCTGTTTAGCAAAGTTTAGCTAAAGCTGTGGAGCAATGTTTAACAAAATCTCATGTCCTCTGCAACTCCCTCTTATTGGTGTCATTATTATGATTGTCCCAAAGGTGCTTTTTTTTTTCAAAAGGAAGATGTTTTGCTCCTTATCCAAGAAGCTTCTTCAGTTCAGTTCATTATTATGATTATCATCTCTGTCGTTTTGCATGTACACTGAGAGCTTCTGCACGGGAGACAAATTCCTTGTGTGTCTAATCACAGTTGGCTCCTCTCCTCTCCTCTCTCCTCTCTCCTCCCCTCCTCCCTTCCCTTCCCTTCCCTCCTCTCCTCACTTCCCTTCCCTTCCCTTCCCTCCTCTCCTCACTTCCCTTCTCTCCTCTCCTCTCCCCTCTCCTCCCTTCCCTTCCCTTCTCTCCTCTCTTCTCCCTTCCCTTCCCTCCTCTCCTCTCCTCCTCTCTCCTCCCCTCCCTTCCCTTCCCTCCTCTCCTCTCATTTCCCTTCTTTCCTCCCCTCCTCTCTCCTCTCCTCTCCTCTTCCCTTCCCTCCTCTCACTTCCCTCCCCTCCCCTCCTCTCCTCTCATTTCCCTTCTCTCCCCTCCTCTCTCCTCTTCCCTCCTCTCCTCACTTCCCTTCCCTCCCTTCCTCTCCTCTCATTTCCCTTCTCTCCTCTCCCCTCTCCTCTCCTCCCTTCCCTTTACTTCCCTCCTCTCCTCACTTCCCTTCCCTCCTCTCCTCACTTCCCTCCTCTCCTCTCCTCTCCTCACTTCCCTTCCCTTCCCTCCTCTCCTCTTCTCACTTCCCTTCTCTCCTCTCCTCTCCCCTCTCCTCCCTTCCCTTCCCTTCCCTTCTCTCCTCTCACTTCCCTTCTCTCCTCTCCTCTCCTCCTCTCTCCTCTTCCCTTCCCTCCCCTCTCCTCTCCTCACTCCCCTTCCCTTCCCTCCTCTCCTCTTCTCACTTCCCTTCTCTCCTCTCCTCTCCCCTCTCCTCCCTTCCCTTCCCTTCCCTTCTCTCCTCTCCTCACTTCCCTTCCCTTCCCTTCCCTCCTCTCCTCACTTCCCTTCTCTCCTCTCCTCTCCCCTCTCCTCCCTTCCCTTCCCTTCTCTCCTCTCTTCTCCCTTCCCTTCCCTCCTCTCCTCTCCTCCTCTCTCCTCCCCTCCCTTCCCTTCCCTCCTCTCCTCTCATTTCCCTTCTTTCCTCCCCTCCTCTCTCCTCTCCTCTCCTCTTCCCTTCCCTCCTCTCACTTCCCTCCCCTCCCCTCCTCTCCTCTCATTTCCCTTCTCTCCCCTCCTCTCTCCTCTTCCCTCCTCTCCTCACTTCCCTTCCCTCCCTTCCTCTCCTCTCATTTCCCTTCTCTCCTCTCCCCTCTCCTCTCCTCCCTTCCCTTTACTTCCCTCCTCTCCTCACTTCCCTTCCCTCCTCTCCTCACTTCCCTCCTCTCCTCTCCTCTCCTCACTTCCCTTCCCTTCCCTCCTCTCCTCTTCTCACTTCCCTTCTCTCCTCTCCTCTCCCCTCTCCTCCCTTCCCTTCCCTTCCCTTCTCTCCTCTCCTCACTTCCCTTCCCTTCCCTTCCCTCCTCTCCTCACTTCCCTTCTCTCCTCTCCTCTCCCCTCTCCTCCCTTCCCTTCCCTTCTCTCCTCTCTTCTCCCTTCCCTTCCCTCCTCTCCTCTCCTCCTCTCTCCTCCCCTCCCTTCCCTTCCCTCCTCTCCTCTCATTTCCCTTCTTTCCTCCCCTCCTCTCTCCTCTCCTCTCCTCTTCCCTTCCCTCCTCTCACTTCCCTCCCCTCCCCTCCTCTCCTCTCATTTCCCTTCTCTCCCCTCCTCTCTCCTCTTCCCTCCTCTCCTCACTTCCCTTCCCTCCCTTCCTCTCCTCTCATTTCCCTTCTCTCCTCTCCCCCTCTCCTCTCCTCCCTTCCCTTTACTTCCCTCCTCTCCTCACTTCCCTTCCCTCCTCTCCTCACTTCCCTCCTCTCCTCTCCTCTCCTCACTTCCCTTCCCTTCCCTCCTCTCCTCTTCTCACTTCCCTTCTCTCCTCTCCTCTCCCCTCTCCTCCCTTCCCTTCCCTTCCCTTCTCTCCTCTCCTCACTTCCCTTCCCTTCCCTTCCCTCCTCTCCTCACTTCCCTTCTCTCCTCTCCTCTCCCCTCTCCTCCCTTCCCTTCCCTTCTCTCCTCTCTTCTCCCTTCCCTTCCCTCCTCTCCTCTCCTCCTCTCTCCTCCCCTCCCTTCCCTTCCCTCCTCTCCTCTCATTTCCCTTCTTTCCTCCCCTCCTCTCTCCTCTCCTCTCCTCTTCCCTTCCCTCCTCTCACTTCCCTCCCCTCCCCTCCTCTCCTCTCATTTCCCTTCTCTCCCCTCCTCTCTCCTCTTCCCTCCTCTCCTCACTTCCCTTCCCTCCCTTCCTCTCCTCTCATTTCCCTTCTCTCCTCTCCCCTCTCCTCTCCTCCCTTCCCTTTACTTCCCTCCTCTCCTCACTTCCCTTCCCTCCTCTCCTCACTTCCCTCCTCTCCTCTCCTCTCCTCACTTCCCTTCCCTTCCCTCCTCTCCTCTTCTCACTTCCCTTCTCTCCTCTCCTCTCCCCTCTCCTCCCTTCCCTTCCCTTCCCTCCTCTCCTCTTCTCACTTCCCTTCTCTCCTCTCCTCTCCCCTCTCCTCCCTTCCCTTCCCTTCCCTTCTCTCCTCTCACTTCCCTTCTCTCCTCTCCTCTCCTCCTCTCTCCTCTTCCCTTCCCTCCCCTCTCCTCTCCTCACTCCCCTTCCCTTCCCTCCTCTCCTCTTCTCACTTCCCTTCTCTCCTCTCCTCTCCCCTCTCCTCCCTTCCCTTCCCTTCCCTTCTCTCCTCTCCTCACTTCCCTTCCCTTCCCTTCCCTCCTCTCCTCACTTCCCTTCTCTCCTCTCCTCTCCCCTCTCCTCCCTTCCCTTCCCTTCTCTCCTCTCTTCTCCCTTCCCTTCCCTCCTCTCCTCTCCTCCTCTCTCCTCCCCTCCCTTCCCTTCCCTCCTCTCCTCTCATTTCCCTTCTTTCCTCCCCTCCTCTCTCCTCTCCTCTCCTCTTCCCTTCCCTCCTCTCACTTCCCTCCCCTCCCCTCCTCTCCTCTCATTTCCCTTCTCTCCCCTCCTCTCTCCTCTTCCCTCCTCTCCTCACTTCCCTTCCCTCCCTTCCTCTCCTCTCATTTCCCTTCTCTCCTCTCCCCTCTCCTCTCCTCCCTTCCCTTTACTTCCCTCCTCTCCTCACTTCCCTTCCCTCCTCTCCTCACTTCCCTCCTCTCCTCTCCTCTCCTCACTTCCCTTCCCTTCCCTCCTCTCCTCTTCTCACTTCCCTTCTCTCCTCTCCTCTCCCCTCTCCTCCCTTCCCTTCCCTTCCCTCCTCTCCTCTTCTCACTTCCCTTCTCTCCTCTCCTCTCCTCCTCTCTCCTCTTCCCTTCCCTCCCCTCTCCTCTCCTCACTCCCCTTCCCTTCCCTCCTCTCATTTCCCTTCTCTCCTCTCCCCTCTCCTCCCTTCCCTTCCCTCCTCCCTTCTCTTCCCTCCTCTCCTCTCATTTCCCTTCTCTCCTCTCCTCTCCCCTCTCCTCCCTTCCCTTCCCTTCTTTCCTCTCCTCTCACTTCCCTTCCCTTCCCTCCTCTCCTCTCACTTCCCTCCTCTCCTCTCCTCCCCTCCTTTCTCCTCCCCTCCCTTCCCTTCCCTCCTCTCACTTCCCTTCCCTCCTCTCACTTCCCTTCTCTCCTCTCCTCTCCTCTTCCCTTCCCTCCTCTCCTCACTTCCCTTCCCTCCCCTCCTCTCCCCTCCTCATTTCCCTTCTCTCCTCTCCCCTCTCCTCTCCTCCCTCTCCTCTCTTTCCCTTCCCTCCTCTCCTCACTTCCCTTCCCTTCCCTCCTCTCCTCTCCTCTCATTTCCCTTCTCTCCTCTCCTTTCCCCTCTCACTTCCCTTCCCTTCCCTCCTCTCCTCACTTCCCTTCTCTCCTCCCCTCCTCCCCTCCCTTCCCTCCTCTCCTCTCACTTCCCTTCTCTCCTCTCCTCTCCTCCTCTCCTCTTCCCTTCCCTTCCCTCCTCTCCTGTCACTTCCCTTCTCTCCTCTCCTCCCCTCCTCTCTCCTCCCCTCCCTTCCCTTCCCTCCTCTCCTCTCCTCTCACTTCCCTTCTCTCCTCTCCTCCCCTCCTCTCTCCTCTCCTCTTCCCTTCCCTCCTCTCCTCCCTCTCCTCACTTCCCTTCTCTCCTCTCCTCTCCTGTCCTCACTTCCCTTCTTTCCTCTCTTCTCGTCTCTTTTCTGTCTTCGTCTCCTTTCTGTCTTCTTCTCCTCTCCCCTCCCCTCCCCTCCCCTCCCCTAAATGCTTAGCCTATTTGAATTCCTCCATTTGCTCCAGAACCAAGTTCCTAAAATTCTTCATTTTATTATTAGTTCTAGCCTGGCATTAAACCAGCAATCTTCCCAGATAGCTATATCTGAATAGAGTTTAGAATCAGAATAGAGCTGGAAGGGTCCTTGGAGGTCTTCTATTCCAGCCCCCTGTTCAAGCAGGAGAACCTAAAGCATTTTAGATAAGTGACTGTCCAGTCTCTCTTCTTAAAAACATCCAGAGATGGAGCGCCCACAATTTCTGGTGGCAAGCTGTTCCACTGGTTAATTGTCTTCACTGTCAGGAAATTTCTCCTTAATTCCAGGTTGCTTCTCTCCTTGATTAGTTTCCATCCATTGTTTCTTGTCCTGCCCTCCGGTGCTTTGGAGAATAGCTTGACTCCTCCCCTTCTCTTTGTGGCAGCCTCTCAAATACTGGAATGCTGCTATCATGTCCCATCCCGTCCCGCAGTCTTTCTTTTCTCATACACCTCAAGGAATAGCAGGAATCTGCGGAACGAAGGGATAAATTAAAGAGAAGAAAGCAAGTTAGAACAGGTATTTTAATATTTACTTTAATCTCAAGACAGATGGCATTCCAGCTGTAGTTGTGGCCGAGTGGTTAAGGCGATGGACTAGAAATCCATTGGGGTTTCCCCGCGCAGGTTCGAATCCTGCCAACTACGTAATTGGAATTTTTTTTTCTCCCCTTCCCTTCCCCTTTATTGTGCTCAGGAGCCCAATAACTTTATCAATTTGGAACCAAACCAGAGGTGATATTCAGCCGGTTCAGACCGGTTCGCCCGAACCTATAGCAGAAATCCACGATTTCTGCTATCGGTTCGGGCGAACCGGTCTGAACCGGCTGAATATCACCTCTGGTTTGGTCCTAAATTGATAATTACATTTTTGAAGCCAGGAGCATATGCAGAAGGCTGGGTGCATGTGTGGACGGGGTGCATGTGAGCGAAGCACCCCCATGCATGCACACTCACATTTGCAAACCGGTAGGGAAAGTAACCCGTAGGGAAACCACACCTGGACTAAAACCTTTTTAAAATGCTTCCATATTTACATTTTAGAGTTCACCATCTACGAGCGGTCTTCTGTGTTTACTAGTCATCTTTTATTCAAGATGGAAGCTTCTCAAAGATCATTCATTGCCATCTTTCAGTCTCAAGAGGCTATGGTATCGTGCTCTGGAAAGAGGTCCTAAAACTGCATGTAGTGTGACTAAAAAGGCCAATTCGAGAGTGGCCATCCCTTCCACACGGAGGGCAGATACATTCTGTCCCCTGCCCAGCCCCGAGATTTCGCTGGTTCCGGGACTGCCTCTTTGCCTCAGCCTGCCGAACAAGTGTCTCTTCGAATTGGAGGAGGCCATGCTGTGTCTTTAGCCTCCAAGCTGAACGATCGGAGGTCAAGGTTTCCCAGTTGTTGATGTCCATTCCCAGGGGCTTTATATGGTCCCTCTTGCAGATATCCTTATATCACAGCTGTGGTCACTCTCTGAGGCGCTTTCCCTGCACTAATTCTCCATACAGGAGATCTTTCGGAATCCGACCATCAGCCATTCTCACGACATGCCCCAGCCAGCGTAGACGTCGCTGTTTCAACAGTGTATACATGCTAGAAATTCCAGCACGTTCCAAGACTGCGCTATTTGGAACTTTGTCCTGCCAGGTGATGCCAAGAATTCGTCGGAGACAGCGCATATGAAAGGTGTTCAACTTTCTCTCCTGCCGTGCGTAGAGGGTCCAAGACTCACTGCAGTACAAGAGTGTGCTCAGGACGCAGGCTCTATAGTCCTCGATCTTTGTACGTTCCGTCAGCTTCTTATTAAGCCAGAATGAAGCTTCTCAAAATTGCCCTAGTATTTAATGCATGAATAATACATACTTAATATATTTAATCATTAATAATAATTAATAATACATACTTAAGACGTTTAAGGGACGCGGTGGCTCAGTGGCTAAGATGCTCAGCTTGTTGAAAGAAAGGTCGGCGGTTCAGCGGTTCGAATCCCTAGCGCCGCATAACAGGGTGAGCTCCCGTTACTTGTCCCAGCTTCTGCCAACCTAGCAATTCGAATAATTAGGTTAATCCCAGTGTAATCTTTTAATTTTTTTTTCTATTTTTTCCTCTTATCTTAAGTGTTTCTGTTACTTTTCTGTTATTTTTGTAACAGTCATTAGCACCTGCTATGAGTTTTCCTTTCAGCTGGTGCTTCTTGGGTTTCTTCAAAGGGTGAAGAACTGAGTCTCTTGGCACTGTTTTCTGAAGTTTCTGGTGCTATGAGGTTCCTGGCACTGTCCTTTTGGGGTGTACTTCCCACACATACATATGTATTTTACTTAGAATATAGAAATGAAAGGCTGGAAAACATTCCCGGGTCAGACAGATGCATTTATTTGCGCAAAAGGTTCAGTGCAGTTTTTGGTCGTTGCAAAACTGAACAAGGATGAGTTATGATTTTACGATTTATATATGTTTTCAAGACAAAGAGTTCTATGAGCCCTTCCGCCTTCCATATATGGTTACATTATAAATACATTATACTTACATTACACTTTACTAATTACCAAACCATTACATGCTAGTTAATAAAATTATTTTGGCTACACATTTTCATTACTCCATCATTTTATAGTTTACAACTTTCCTTTAAGTGCTGTAATGTTTAAATGCAGAAATTATGGCTATACTTTAAACAATAAGTAACTTTCTGTCTCCCATGTATATCCTTTCAGATGTTCCCATATATCTGTATTTCCGTAGTTTTTGATTCTATTAAGATGTATAGAATCAGTGTGTTTGACACAGTGTCATAGGTCAAGTAATTATGAGGAAATCCATGAACTAATTGCTTAGCTTCTTCTCTTTATTCGAGTTTGTCATTCACCAGAACAACATTCTTAGCTTTCCTGATGGATGACAGCTAAGTCCTCTCAGAAGATCTATTGCCAATAATGAAGTTCAGCTGCCTCTAACAAGCACGTTTCTCTCTTATAATAATGTGAATAGAGAGGTTCTCTCAAAGTTCAATAGAGAAGGTTATTCAGAGTTCATGGGTTTGATCTGACTTTATGTATTTGACTTGGTATGATTATTTCTTTTATTCACCTTATTTCTTATTTGCTATATTTACCTCACTTCCACAACCGAGGTTATAGCTTATTGTCATGGTCATTTCAGGGATAAGGCCCTCCCTACTAAATTTATAGAAATGAAAACTTCTATGGCAATTATATACATTCCGCATACGTTAAGGGGAAGATTTTTTCTTCTCTTCCCCCAAGAAATTACGCGTTAGGAAATTTTCCGGAAAGAAGGGTTAAGCTAAAAATAGAACATAACACCGCTCTCCAGAAAGCATTTTATTCCCTGCATTTTGGACCCTTTCAGAAACGCCTCTTTCTAGATTGCACCACCGCAATGAGGACAAATGTAGAATCAAATCAGTTCACCTATTTAGAAAGAATGGAAAATTATATTTTTCCAGAAGCATATAGTAACATGGTGTATGGTCTCCTGCTTTTTTTTTTTTTTTTTTTAATTTGATTTATATGCCGCCCTTCTCCGGAGACTCAGGGCGGCTTACAATGCGCTCAGCAATAGCCTTCATCCCTTTGTATATTTTTATACAAAGTCAGCTTATTGCCCCCACAACTGGGTCCTCAATTTACCTACCTTAGAACTGGGTCCTCAATTTACCTACCTTAGAAAGGATGGAAGGCTGAGTCAACTTTGAGCCTTGGCGAGATTCGAACCTGCAGTAATTGCAGGCAGCTGGTCTTAATAACCAGCTTAATAACAGGGTGCCTTAGACCACTGTACTACCAAGGCTCTTTTTTTTGGGTAGGTAGGAGGGGGGGTTCGAATCCCTAGTACAGGTCTCCTGCCTGAGCAGGGGGTTGGACTAGATGACCTCCAAGGTCCCTTCGAACTTCGTTACTGTTACCTATATTAGGTCGCTTTCAACTCTCGTTAACCTGTTGCATTGACGCTTGGTTAGGATTCTAGGCCTCGCCTGGTTGTCTAATTCTGACCAATCCCCGACGAATCTCGAACATTCGAACGCGTTTTTCTTCCCCAGCCAATCAGAGGAGAGCGAGCCGGCTATAAAAGGACGGCCGCGACAGCGCGCGTCCCTTCATTCGAATTCCGGCGAGGAGGAGGAGAAGCAGCAGCGGCAGCGGCGGAGCAGCGCTTAGAGAGAAGGATGGCTCGCACCAAGCAAACGGCTCGCAAGTCGACCGGCGGGAAGGCGCCCCGCAAGCAGCTGGCCACCAAGGCGGCGCGGAAGAGCGCTCCGGCCACGGGCGGCGTGAAGAAGCCTCACCGCTACCGGCCGGGGACCGTGGCCCTCCGCGAGATCCGCCGCTACCAGAAGTCGACGGAGCTGCTGATCCGCAAGCTGCCCTTCCAGCGGCTGGTGCGGGAGATCGCGCAGGACTTCAAGACCGACCTGCGCTTCCAGAGCTCGGCCGTCATGGCCCTGCAGGAGGCGAGCGAGGCTTACCTGGTGGGGCTCTTCGAGGACACCAACCTGTGCGCCATCCACGCCAAGCGCGTCACCATCATGCCCAAGGACATCCAGCTGGCCCGGCGCATCCGCGGGGAGAGGGCGTAAAAAACCCAGGCTTACCGCGGGAATAGGGGGGGGAAACACTGGAAAAGTCATCGCGCTTAACGGCTCTTTTAAGAGCCATTCACTGCTTCCAGAAAAGAGCTGGCTTCATTTTCTGATTTTTAATGTTAAACAAAAAAAGTCCATTTAACTTTTGGAAGGAGTTTCTAAACTCCGTTTGCGCAAAACTCATCATTTTCAGTGGGATTATTTGCAACGTTTCCTGCAGCTTTCATTCTATAGGGATGGACCGAAATCTCTGGGTGGTTTCCATTTACACTTATTTTTTTTTATTTATTTTTTTTAACCTGCCCCGCTTCTAAAGCCAGGTGTAAATAAAAAGGTTTTTGCAGCGCGACCGATCTTGCAAAGCTTTTTGCCCCAACGCACGGGGCGATTTCTGTGGGTTTGCAAAATTCGGTGGCTTGGATCAGCGAAAGTAAAATTAAAAAGGACCCGTGCAAAAACGATCGCACGTGGTGCATTGCGAAAGGGTGTTGGAAATACAAGCCTGCATCAGGGAATTCCTGGCAGCGCTTACAGTAGCTAACTACTACCGCTTTTAATGAACGGTGCTGTTTATACAGACGTTTAATCTTAATGCCCCCTCGGATTTGACGTTATTTTAGCAATACTTAAACTTTAAAAAAAAAAAATGAACAACGACGAAGGTGGGATTCGAACCCACGCGTGCAGAGCACAATGGATTAGCAGTCCATCGCCTTAACCACTCGGCCACCTCGTCGGTATCTCAGATGGGTTTGACTAAATTACCCTGATCCTTAACAGCTCCGATCTTTTCACTATTTTCTGTCTATTTTTGTCTTTTATGTTACATAAGGTTACTCATTTAAGTATTTCGATCTCTGGGAAAGTGACTGTATCCTGTATAACAAGCAAGAGAAAAATATTGGATTCACCGTCTATTACAATAGTAGGGAGAATAGAGGTGCACTAAGTTATGTTTCTTTCATTTGTGGAGTAATTTAAAAACAAGTTAGTCCAGCAAGATTCTGAATATGGCTCAGGAGTTGTGCGTGTAAAAACTAAGACCTTATTGGGGGGTGCTTGAACTTCTTTGAGGTGCCATTGACACAAATTACTAGTTTTTTTTCTAATCAATCAGGCAGTCCTTGATTTACGACCGCAACCAAGCCGAAAATTTATGTCGCTAAGCGAAACATTTGTTAAGTTGAGTTTTGCCCCCTTTTCGGACTTCTCTTGCCACTGTTGTTAAGTCTGGCCTCCCCATTGATTTTGCCAGCCAGAAGATCCCGAAAAGTGATCACGGGACTTCATTCTTGGTCTGAAGTTAACCTTGGAGTTGATCTATGCCGGGTCCAAGGGACTCGCAGGAGTCTTCTCCAGCACCATCGTTCAAAGGCCTCAATTCTTTGGCGCTCGGCCTTTCTTACGGTCCAACTTTCACAGCCATCCATTGCAACTGGGAAAATCATAGCCTTGACTATACACACTTTTGTTGGCAGGGTGATGTCTCTTGAAAAGCCTCTCTGACCATCAGGCAACTCAGCTGGGATCGTCAGAGACTTTTCAAAGCATTTTTTTGACCACCTCTTCAGCCAAGAGGTTGCAGAAAAAAAATGCTTTGCAAAGCTTCTGACGATCCCAGCTGAGCCGCGCGATCATCAGAGGCTTTTTTTTTTTTTTACTTTTAAAAGCATTTTTTCATCGGAAGAGGTTGTAGAAAAAATGCTTTTAAAAGTAAAAAAAAAAAAAAAGCCTCTGATGATCATGCTGTAGGAAGTTAGCACCCACCCCTTTCCTGGAAGAGTGAAATATTTTAGGAAATATGAAAAAGGCAGAATATTATATTTCCCTGGATGAGAAATATGAGAAGCATATTTTACAGACAAAGCAGCTCCCGCCTTCCTGCCCCCCACCCTTTGTCAATGGGCCATTAAGGCCTGGGCCAGTCTATTCTACATAACAAAGATCCACCTCCTTCAGGCAGAGCCATAGTAGGAATTGCCAAAGAGAGGATTAGCCCTCTACACAATAGCAGCAGAAACTCACCACATGTGACCTGGGAAGCACATGTGACCATCAGCCAGCAAGGCCCCCACCCCCTGGGAGTCTGACAACCAATCAGGATACTCTTTCTGGGCCCCAAGAAATGCAGAGCCAGAGAGAGCATAAAACCTGAAAAACTCGCTGTATCTGCCCTTTTCTGTTCAGGAACTCAAGCCATGTGATCCTGTCCACCATTAAACCATCTTTCCAAGCAGTCTCCATGTTTCCAGTGTCTGTTTTCCCCACTTGGAGCAGAACCTAGAAGGATGTTTCTTCCAACAATGCGGCTCAGCTGGGCAGGGGGCGCAGGGATTTTTGCTACCGGTTCTCCGAACCACCTGCCTCCATCGCTACCAGATCAGGTGATCTGGTCCGAACCGGGAGCATTTCACCCCTGGATGGAAGGTTGGGTCAACCTTGAGCCTTGAAAAAAGTGACTTTATGACTTTTTTCACACCGATGACCATTGCAGCATCCCCCATTGTCATGTGATCAAAATTTGGATGCTTTGGTACTGGTTCATATTTATGATGGCTGTAACGTCCCAGGAACATGTCTGTGTTCCCCTTTAGCAACCTTCTGGCAAGCAAAGTCAACGGGGAGGCCAGATTCACTTAACAAACACGTGTCTAATTTAACAACAGCAGTGATTCATTGAACCACTTTGACGAGAAAGATCATAAACTGGGTAAAACTTACTTAACTAATGTCTCACTTAGCAATGTAAATGTTGGGGTCAATCAGAAGTGAAATGCTCCCTGTTTGGACTGGATCACCTGATCGGTAGTGATGGAGATGGGGGGTTCGGAGAACCGGTAGCAAAAATCCCTGCCCCCCCCCATGCCCAGCTGAGCCGCGCGATCATCAGAGGCTTTTTTTCTTTTAAAAGCCTCTGACGATCCAAGCTGAGTTGCCTGATTCTCAGAGGCTTTTTTTCTTTTAAAAGCCTCTGACGATCCAAGCTGAGTTGCCTGATTCTCAGAGGCTTTTTTTCTTTTAAAAGCCTCTGACGATCCAAGCTGAGTTGCCTGATTCTCAGAGGCTTTTTTTCTTTTAAAAGCCTCTGACGATCCCAGTTGAGCTGCCTGATCGTCAGAGGCATTTAAAAGAAAAAAAAGCCTCTGCCGATCAGGCAACTCAGCTGGGATCGTCAGAGCCTTTTGAAAGCATTTTTTTACAACCTCTTCGCCGAAGAGGTTGTAGAAAAAATGGTTTTAAAAGAAAAAAAACATTGGCCACGCCCACCCAGTCACATTACCCCCTCCCCCCACCAAGCCACGCCCACAGAACCGGTAGTAACAAATTTTAGATTTCACCACTGGGGTCAATTGTGGTAAATCAAGAACTTCTTGTACTGGTCTTTATTTCATGATTATTCTGATTTTATTTTATTTTTTTGCTAGAAGGGAATGACCATAAGCCTAATTCTAAAATTTTTGAAAGAACTGGTATTTCAATAGTATTCTGCAAAAAATATATATTAAGGGAAGGTTTGTGCTGGGATTTGAAAAAGTGATTTACTGTATGAATATACTCCATTCTCACTATAAACTAATCAAGGTCCTTTGATTTCATTAGATATTATCTGAAATAAGGAACATGTGGTCTGATGTCAATAGGACATTTGCAATCTGCCCTGCAGAAATAATGATGACAGATCTAATCCAGGGGTGAAATGCTCCCGGTTCAGACCGGATCACTTGATCCTGTAGCAATGGCGGCAGGTGGTTCGGAGAACCGGTAGCAAACATCCCCGCCCCCCTCCCATCCCCAGCTGAGCCCACGCAACCATCAGAGGCTCTTTTTTTATTTTTAAAAGCATTTTTTCTACAACCTCTTCGGCAGAAAAAATGCTTTTAAAAGTAAAAAAAAAAGCCTCTGATGATTGCGCGGCTCAGCTGGGATCGTCAGAGGCTTTTAAAAGCATTTTTTCTACAACCTCTTCAGCCGAAGAGGTTGTAGAAAAATGTTTTTAAAAGCAAAAAAAGCCTCTGCTGATCAGGCAACTCAGCTGGGATCGTCAGAGGCTTTTAAAAGCATTTTTTTAAAAATTAAATGGTTTTAAAAGCCTCTGATGATCCCAGCTGACTTGCCTGATTGGCAGAGGGTTTTAAAAGCATTTTTTACAACCTCTTCGCCCGAAGAAGTTGTTGAAAAAATGGTTTTAAAAGTAAAAAAAAAAAAAAGTTGTCCACGTCTACCCAGTCACGTTACCCACCACCACCACCACCAAGCCATGCCCACAGAACCGGTGGTAACAAATTTTACATTTCACCACTGATTTATTCTACTTGTTGGAAGAAATCTCCATCTGGGTTCAGTTCCAAGTGGGGAGAAAGGCACTGGAAACATGGAGGCTGTTTGGAAAGATGGTTTAATTGTGGACAGGACCACATGGGTTTGAAGTCCTGGGTAAAAATGAGCACATGGAAGAGAGAGAGAGAGAGAGAGATGGTATTTATATCCTCTCTTGGACCCTGCCTTAGAGCTTCCTGTTCCTGTGTAAAGGTAGGTATCCTGATTGGTTGTCAGACTCCCATGGGGCCACGCAGGGATAACTTTGTAGGTTGTCTTGAGTCCCAGGCTTGGTTGACTCTTGCTGGGTGATGATGTAATGAAGAGGGTTTGGGGGCAATTCTTATTATGGCTGAGGGCTAATCCTACCTTTGTTGGATCTTGGGTATTTGCTTATGAATAGACCTAGCTATCTCTTTATCTCTTAAGTGCTGACATCTGCTATGGGTTATTGAGGAGGGTGGGGCTATTAAGAGTAAGTCTGCTTCCTGCCTTAAAAAAAATGTTTCTCCATATTTCATCCAGGGAAATATAATATTCTGCCTTTTTAATATTTCCTAGCATATTTCATTCTTCTAGGAGAGGGGGTGGGTGCTAATTTCCTACATACTGAATTTGAGTGCTTATATGAATTGATACAGTAATCATTTTGATTTTGTTCTAATGAAAATACGGGTCTCAACCAGTGGTGAAATCTAAAATTTGTTACTACCGGTTCTGTGGGCGTGGCTTGGTGGTGGTGGGGTAATGTGACTGGGTGGGCATGGCCAACTTTTTTTTTTTAACTTTTAAAACCATTTTTTTGTACAACCTGTTCGGCGAAGCGGTTGTAAAAAAAAATGCTTTCAAAAGGCTCTGACGATCCCAGCTGAGTTGGCTGATCGTCAGAGGCTTTTTTTCTTTTAAATGCCTCTGACGATCAAGCAACTCAGCTTGGATCATCAGAGGCTTTTAAAAGAAAAAAAGCTTTTGCTGATCAGGGAACTCAGCTTGGATCGTCAGAGGCATTTAAAAGAAAAAAAGCTTTTGCTGATCAGGCAACTCAGCTGGGATCTTTGACGATCCCAGCTGAGCCGTGCGATCATCAGAGGCTTTTTTTTTAAAGCATTTTTCGGCCTCTGATGATTGTGCGGCTCAGCTGGGCATGGGGGGGTGGGGCAGGGATTTTTGCTACCGGTTCGCCGAACCACCCGCCCCCATCGCTATCAGATTGGGCGATCTGGTCCGAACCAGGAGCATTTCACCCCTGGTCTCAACTGGCAGTCACTGGTTTCATAAACTAAAGTTAGCATTTACCTGGAGATCCAGGAACTGAAGGTAAACCTAGGAATCTGCATCTCAGTTTTTAAAACTCACATCTGAATTTATCTTTATCAATTTCAACATTTATAAAATAAATTTATCTTTATCTTTCAAAGTGTAGGAAGAAAAATCGAGTCCCGTTCCAAGCCGGGGGGAAAAGCCGCTGGAAATAAAATGGAGGCTGATTGGAAAGAAGGATTCGGTTTAGCGATGAGCAGAACCAGCATGTGGTTCTGGAACAGCTGATAAACTAACTTGAGGAGTGCAAGGATTTTTATAGAGTTTCTGAAATGCAGGGGAGTGTGCAATGGTATTTTGCTATTCTAACGGTGGTGGGTTAATCCTATTATGTCCTGAAAGTCATGTCCTCTCCTCCTTAATCCCATCACCTGGAGCTGAAGATGGTTTGCTTATGAATATATTGGACTGGATTTCTTAATAGGCACAAACTCTCCATCTCTAAAAGACTTCCGGCATCTGCTGGAGGCTATTAAGAAAAACTGGGGGCTGTCCAGCTTCTAAAGGTTCCTCAATAATAAATACCAAATCATCAGCAAATGCCTGGACTTTATATTCCTGTGATTTAGAAATAGAAATAGAAATAATAGAAATAGAAATAGAATAACAGAGTTGGAATGGACCTTGGAGCAGTGGTGAAATCCAAATTTTTTTACTACCAGTTCTGTGGGCATGGCTTGGCGTGGCTTGGTGGGCATGGCAGGGGAACGATACTGCAAAATCTCCATTCCCACCCTATTCTGGGGCCAGCCGGTTCTCCGAACTGCTCAAAATTTCCACTACCGGTTCTCCAGAACCTGCTGGATTTCACCCCTACCTTGGAGATCTTGGAGATCCAACCCCCTGTCCAGGCAGGAAACCCTACACCACTTCAGACAAATCGTTATCAGACATCTTCTTAAAAATTAAAATTTTAATTTTTAATCCCTTTATTTCCGAATTATCTCTAATTTGTGACATTAATATTTCCGTTGAGAGAAGGAATAATAGAGGAGATAGTGGGCATCCCTGTCGTACTCCTTTCTCTATATTGAAACTTTCTGTTTGTTCCCTGTTTAAGATTATTTTCGTTCTCTGGGTGGAATAGATTTTTTAAAAATTTGATTTATATGCCGCCCTTCTCCGGAGACTCAGGGCGGCTTACAATGCGCTAAGCAATAGCCTTCATACTTTTGTATATTTATACAAAATCAGCTTATTGCCCCCACAAACTGGGTCCTCATTTCACCTACCTTAGAAAGGATGGAAGGCTGAGTCAACCTTGAGCCTTAGTGATATTCGAACCTGCAGTAATTGCAGGCAGCTGTGTTAATAACAGGGTGCTTTAGACCACTGTACTACCAAGGCTCAAGATTTGCTCTATTCAGTTCAGTGAAGTTTTTTTTTTCTTTCCATTCTTCCATTTCTGCTTTGGGAAAATATAATATTCTGCCTCTTTTAATATCCCCCCAAATATTTCATTCTCTAGGACGGGGGAAACGCGTGATTACTTTTAACAGTAACAGAGTTGGAAGGGACCTCGGAGGTCATTTAGTCCAACCCCCTCTTCACGCAGGAGATCTGCACTAGGGATTCGAACCGCCGAACTGCCAACCTTTCTGATCGAAAGGCACCCAGTCTGGTTTCATTAATATCCATTTAGCTGCAGTGTATCATCCTTAAAACAGTAACATAGCAGCGCTAACGTATTTTAATAAATACTTATATTTTAATAAATACGTTTATATTTTAATAAATACGTTAAAGTAGTGTCCTACTATTTGTATTTCTGACAATCACGCCAATTTATGCCACAGGCTTTATTTTTACAGGATATGTGTGTCCTTTGTAAAATAAGATATATAATTTGTTGAAACTCTCCACAATTTGGTCGTGAATCTGAAGTTTAAGGGCCTTTCTTGCAAGTTGCAAATACTTTTTGGTCATTGTGGAAGGCGTTAATGTATTTTTTTTTTTCTCCCGCCTTTTTCTGCCACGAGGGGTTAAAACAAGCGAGTTCGCACGAGGGCCGGTTAGCTCAGTTGGTTAGAGCGTGGTGCTAATAACGCCAAGGTCGCGGGTTCGATCCCCGTACGGGCCACTCCTTTTCAATCCTTTTTTCTTTTTTTTTTTAAATATAAAATGAATTGGTAGGGCAATTGTCGTTTTAAAGATAACACACCGTTCAATCTGCTAGGGATTGTAAAAAGTCCTTTTCCCCCCTCTTGTGAAACACCAAGATTCATTGCAATCTCTAGAAATTTATTAAATTGGGGGGGATTTTTTTTTTTAAAAAAAATATTGGTGTCAAGCAAGGTTGACCCATTTTAAAACTAAACTGGGACAGGGGATAAAATTGGAAGTTTTGCAATGCCACTCATTTCTAGAAGAAGGCAGGTTCCCAATTGAGACTCTGCAGAGAAAATCAATGCATATCTCCATCATTCCCTACATTTCAAAAGGCAAGCAATAGGGCAACACTTAACTTACTACTTTCTTACTTATTTACTTACTGGGGAAATCTCCAGAAATCCCAGTTTTCTTTACAGAGAATAAGTGGAACTGTCAAAACTCTGGAATTGTTTAAAATAGCTTTGACATAACACATTAAAAAAAAAGCCAGGAATCCAAAACTGAACGTCCAGTATTGTCATATTATGAGCTGACTTTAGAAAGCTCCCTCCAAGAAATAATAATTTTTTTAAAAAAAAAAACTGCTCCAGGTGAGGCTCGAACTCACGACCTCGGCATTGCTTACTTAGTACTGCTGTATAAGTACCGCGCGCTAACCGATTGCGCCACTGGAGCGCTGCGAGAAACGATGGTGGAAAACTTCGCCCCCCCGGATTTCTACGTTCATCCTAATGCTTTTTTTCTTTTTCTTTTTTTTCCCTCTTAAACTGTTTCGGGTTAAGGTGTTTCGGATACACCTTGCTTAGTTTTCTTTTTCTTTATTTTTTTAAATTTTTTTATTTATTTTTATAAAATTTATTTTTATAAAATTTTATAAAATTTATTTTATACATTTTTTTAAATTTTTTTATTTATTTTATTTCTAATACTTTTCATCTCCATCCAACAGTGTGTTTCAAGTGTCAAATGTTACTATGGAGAGAAGTTTACGATGATGATGTTATGTACTATTGTAAATTATCTTGATGTAGAGTTATATTTTCAACGTTATTGTAACGAATACAAGAAGTATGCAAATTATGGATTTTTTTGTTTTTCTATTTTTTTTACTACCGGTTCTCTGGGCGTGGCTTGGTGGGCGTGGCAGAGGAAGGATACTGCAAAATCTCCATTTCCACCCCATTCCAGGGGGGAGGATACTGCAAAATCCCCATTCCCACCCCACTCCAGGGGATGCGAAATCTCCATTCCCACTCCACTCCTGGGGGAAGGATACTGCAAAATCTCCATTCCCTCTCCACTCCTGGGGGAAGGATACTGCAAAATCCCCATTCCCACCCCACTCCAGGGGATGCGAAATCTCCATTCCCACTCCACTCCTGGGGGAAGGATACTGCAAAATCTCCATTCCCTCTCCACTCCTGGGGGAAGGATACTGCAAAATCCCCATTCCCACCCCACTCCAGGGGAAGGATACTGCAAAACCTCCATTCCCTCCCCACTCCAGGGGAACGATACTGCAAAATCCCCATTCCCTCTCCACTCCTGGGGGAAGGATACTGCAAAATCCCCATTCCCTCCCCACTCCTGGGGGAAGGAGACTGCAAAATCCCCATTCCCTCTCCACTCCTGGGGAAGGATATTGCAAAATCTCCATTCCCTCCCCACTCCAGGGAAAGGATACTGCAAAATCCCCATTCCCACTCCACTCCTGGGGGAAGGATATTGCAAAATCCCCATTCCCTCCCCACTCCAGGGGAAGGATACTGCAAAATCCCCATTCCCTCCCCACTCCTGGGGGAAGGATATTGCAAAATCCCCATTCCCTCCCCACTCCTGGGGGAAGGATACTGCAAAATCCCCATTCCCTCTCCACTCCTGGGGGAAGGATATTGCAAAATCTCCATTCCCTCCCCACTCCAGGGGATGGATACTGCAAAATCCCCATTCCCTCCCCCTCCAGGGGAAGGGTACTGCAAAATCCCCATTCCCTCCCCACTCTAGGGGAAGGATACTGGAAAATCTCCATTCCCTCTCGACTCCTAGGGGAAGGATACTGCAAAATCTCCATTCCCTCTCCACCCCTGGGGGAAGGAGACTGCAAAATCCCCATTCCCTCTCCACTCCTGGGGGAAGAATATTGCAAAATCTCCATTCCCACCCCACTCCAGGGAAAGGATACTGCAAAATCCCCATTCCCTCCCCACTCCAGGGGGAAGAATATTGCAAAATCTCCATTCCCACCCCACTCCAGGGAAAGGAGACTGCAAAATCTCCATTCCCACCCCACTCTGGGGCCAGCCAGAGGTGGTATTTGCCGGTTCTCCGAACTACTCAAAATTTCCGCTACCGGTTCTCCAGAACCTGTCAGAACCTGCTGAATTTCACCCCTGAACTCCAGCCAGTTCACGCGCTGTTGCTTACTTTTCTTCTGTTCACTCTCCCCAATAATCACTCAACACTGACGATTCAAAAATCAACGCTTGGTCCCCCTTCCATTAACTCAGTGCATGCCACAAACTGCATTTATTGCAAAGACATTTTTTAAAAAATTGTCTTTTAATGACCTCGTAATCCAGGGGCATCAAACTGGATTTCATTGAGGGCTGCAACAGGGTTGTGTTTGACCTTGGGGGAGGGCAGGGGGCGTGGCCAGGGAGCGTGGCCACTTGATGTCACTCATCAAGGCTCCGTTTTGAACCGCGATGGCCTCCTGCAGCCTGTTGTGGCCCCGCCCTCTGACCCTGTCCCCTCGGAGGAAGAAAGCTCCGAGCATGAGGAAGAGGAGTCAGCCAGGCCTCCCTCTCCAGGCCCCTCCCCTCTGGCACTGTCTCAGGTGCCGGTCAAGGGAGAGGAGATTAGCAGGGAGACAGGTGGCTCAGATCAGAGTGACGGAGAAACATCATTCCTGGACGCACGCCTCCGAAGGCGTGATAAACGGTTGCAGCAGCTCAGGAGGCGTGCTAGGGATTAGAACTAAGTCACTGGACCACACCCCAGAGACTATATAATAGAGGGTGGTGGTCAGTGATCCTTGTGACGAACAAAACTAACCTTGGATAGTCACTAAAGCCTCGTTCGGAACTGCGGAGAGGAAGATTTATTGTTGCTGGACATTTGGAAGCTGAGTATTTATCTTTCTGTTTTTCTGTGAAAATAAAGGCACTTGGCAGACGGTGTGTCTATCGCTGCCAAGTTGGAGATAAAGAAACTGGGTGCGTTCCAAAGTGTTTCCTTAACCCTCGGCTGGCTGTGTTTGTGTGTGTGTGTGGACGGGGACAGATCACAGCCCTTTGCCAGCGAAAAAAGAGCATGGGGAGGCCACACGCAGCGCACCAGGGCTCAATTTTCACTGGCAGAAGCACTGCGGGCCAGCCTTTTGCTGTTTTCAGGGCGGGCCCACCAGCCAAATCTAAGCACCCCACTGGCCAGATCTGGTCCGCGGACTTTGAGTTTGAACCCCTGCTGTAATCCCTTACATTGGGGTGAAGTAAGGGCAACTGAATGGAGCTGAGAGTTTACTGGCTGGATGCCCTTCCTGTCGCCAATGCAGAGTTCACAGCAGACTCATTGTGTTGCACCCAGAGAGAGAAATATCTGCCTGGAACTCAGCAGCCTCCTGATTGTGAGGTGGTTTATTGCAAAGTCATTGTTGGAAGGAAAATCCGGTCCGGATTTCACCGGGGAAGGAAACAATGCTAGTGATGCTACAGGCAGTCCTTAATTTACAACGGTTCATTTAATGACCATTCAAAGTGACAAGGTCACTGGAAAAAGTGACTCATTACCGTTTTTCACCCTTTATGACCATTGCAGCATCCCCGTGGTCACGTGATCAAAATTCAGATGCTTGGCAACTGACTCGTATTTATGTCGGTTGCGGGAGTCATGTGATCCGCTTCGGCGACCTTCCAGCAAGCCAAGTCAATAGGGGGCAGCATACTCCCTTAACGACCGTGTGACTAACTTAACAACTGCAATGATTCGCTTAGCAACTGTAGCAAGGAAAGTGATAAAATGGGCCAAAATTCACTTAATGAATGTCTCACTTAGCAACATAAATTTTGGGGTCAATTGTGGCTGTAAGTTGAGGATTACCTGTACTTGAAGAGGAAAAAGTTTATTTCCAAGAGTCAAAGCCCACACAAAATAGACTACAAAATAGGAAACACTCTGGCAACAATAGAATAGAATAGAATAGAATAGAATAGAATAGAATAGAATAGAATAGAATAGAATAGAATAGAATAGAATAGAATAGAATAGAATAGAATAGAAAATATGGAATGGAATAGAATACGGTTCACCTGATACGCCAGTTGCGCCCCTTTCTGGATCGGGACTCTTTATACATGGTCACTCATGCCCTCGTTACTTCCCGCCTGGACTACTGTAATGCTCTCTACATGGGGCTCCCCTTGAGGAGCACCCGGAGGCTCCAACTGGTCCAGAATGCAGCCGCACGGGTGATTATGGGGGCGACATGGCGTGAGCTGCACTGGCTTCCGGTGGTCTTCCGAGTGCGCTTCAAGGTTTTGGTTCTCACCTTTAAAGCGCTCCATGGCTTAGAGCCTGGATATCTACGAGACCACCTTCTGCCACCGATAACCTCCCACCAGCCAATACGCTCCCACAGAGAGGGTCTCCTCAGGGTGCCGTCGGTCAGGCAATGTCAACTGGTGACCCCCCAGGGGGAGAGCCTTCTCTGTGGGGGCACCCGCCCTCTGGAACGAACTACCCCCAGGGATACGACTGATCCCGGACCTCCGTACTTTCCGCCGGGCTCTGAAGACTTTCTTGTTTCAGCAAGCCGGGCTGGCTTAAGATTTTAATTGATTAATTTTATGGGTAAGGGGTTTTAAAATTGGGAAGCCAAATTGATTTAATTATTTTAAATCATTTTAATTTTCATACTGTATGTATTTTAACTTTGGCTGTTCACCGCCCTGAGTCCTTCGGGAGAAGGGCAGTACAAAAAATTAATAAATAGAATAGAATAGAATAGAATAGAATAGAATAGAATAGAATAGAATAGAATAGAATAGAATAGAATAGAATAGAATAGAATAGAATAGAATAGAAAATATGGAATGGAATGGAGTGGATTGGAGTAGAGTAGAGTAGAGCAGAGCAGAGCAGAGCAGAGCAGAGCAGAGCAGAGCAGAGCAGAGCAGAGCAGAGCAGAGCAGAACAGAACAGAACAGAACAGAATAGAATAGAATAGAATAGAAGATATGGAATAGAATAGAATAGAATAGAATAGAATAGAATAGAATAGAATAGAAAATATGGAATGGAATGGAGTGGATTGGAGTAGAGTAGAGTAGAGCAGAGCAGAGCAGAGCAGAGCAGAGCAGAGCAGAGCAGAGCAGAACAGAACAGAATAGAATAGAATAGAATAGAAGATATGGAATAGAATAGAATAGAATAGAATAGAATAGAATAGAATAGAATAGAATAGAATAGAATAGAAAATATGGAATGGAGTGGAGTGGAGTGGAGTGGAGTGGAGTGGAGTAGAGTAGAGTAGAGTAGAGTAGAGTAGAGTAGAGTAGAGTAGAATAGAATAGAATAGAATAGAATAGAATAGAATAGAATAGAATAGAATAGAAAATATGGAATGGAGTGGAGTGGAGTGGAGTAGAGTAGAGTAGAGTAGAGTAGAGTAGAATAGAATAGAATAGAATAGAATAGAAAATATGGAATGGAATGGAATGGAATAGAATAGAATAGAATAGAAAATATGGAATGGAGTAGAGTAGAGTAGAATAGAATAGAATAGAATAGAATAGAATAGAATAGAATAGAATAGAATAGAATAGAATAGAATAGAATAGAATAGAATAGAATTCTTTATGGGCCAAGTGTGATTGGACACACAAGGAATTTGTCTTTGGTGTATATGCTCTCACTGTACATAAGGAGAATAAAATACATTCATCAAGAATAAAAAGATACAACACTTAGTGATAGTCAAGGTTACTAATAAGCTATCAAATCGTACTAGGAAACAAAGAAAAACAATATAAATTGAAAGATACAAGCAACATGGTTATAGTAATAAGTGGGAAGAGATAGATACTAGTAAGGAAGAGAAGAAGAATAGTAATACAGCCTTAGTAAATTATTTGACAGTGTTGTGGGAATTAATTGTTAAGCAGCGTGATGGCATTTAGAGTATTCTAAATCAGTTTCTTAATTGGGTTTCCTTGGTTTTTTCTTTGTTAACCATTTCTTTTCTTTTTTAAAAAAGTTTTTTTATTATTTTTTTAAAAAAACATAAACATAAAACACATCTTTTCAAAACAAAGCTTCTGGTCCTGTCACAAATTAATACAAATCACTAGCAAATCTTAATTTTCAATGAACACAACTTAATATTTTACTCACTTATTTCCCTCAAATCTGTCTATTTAACTATGCCATTATCCCCAAAAACCCGTTACTTAAATCTTAAATCCTAACCAGTTATTGTTAACCATTTCTTATTAACCCGGGAAAAAAAAGTGATGAAATCAAATCTTTTCTTTTAAACCATAAGTGTTATAATGATGTTTCCCTAGTGTAAATTAGGTTTTGTGTGTTTGTTTGTTTGCTTGCTTGTTCTTCCATTGTCTTCCCTTTTTAAATATGTAAATTTTAATCTGTTTTTAAATTATCGGGGTATTTTAATTTGTCTGGGCCAAAAAGTTTAATTTGATTTTATCGGGTTTTTAAATTTTGTGTATTTATGTATTTTATTGTTGGCTGTTCACCGTCCTGAGTCCTTCGGGAGTAGGGCGGTATACAAATCAAATAAACTAAACTAAACTAAACTAAACTTTTTTCCTCCTTTCCCCTGACAAGCTGTTTGTAACTTTGTCTCCCCGATTGGCAACTTTGTTAGAGCTTTTGGGTTAGGAAATATGTGATTCTTTATGCAACATTTCTAATATAATTTATACAAAGTTACAGACCTTCCCCTAACATTGTCCCCTGTGAGGCTGGATAGGAGTCAGCCACCAGTTAGGTCAGCGATTGGTACAGCTATCCTTGTTCTCAAATTTAAACAGGATACTTGCAAATAGAGACAAAAAATAAAAATCAAAAATCAAAAGAAGGGCTCGTCCGGGATTTGAACCCGGGACCTCTCGCACCCAAAGCGAGAATCATACCCCTAGACCAACGAGCCAGCTGGTGAAAGGCTTTCTCCTTTGATATATAAGCTGAACGAGGTGGAAGCCAAGAAGTTGTTTGTTTGGCAGGCACTGCATAGTTTCAAGTGTCAGGTTTTTTAAGAACATCGAGCTTAGTACTTACAAAGGGCTTTTTAACCGGGATACTTCAGACAGGAATAAATAAATAAACTACTGTAAAAAGGTTTCGCTTCTGAGTCTCAACATGTTTCCCCTCCTTCTGCTTTTCTTTGCTATTTGGTTGTTTTATCTGGGAATAATTAGAAAACGTATAGAACACAGAGCACGGATAGGATAGGATAGGATAGGATAGGATAGGATAGGATAGGATAGGATAGGATAGGATAGGATAGGATAGGATAGGATAGGATAGGATAGGATAGGATAGGATAGGATAGGTGCCATCAGCCAGACAATGTAGGTTGGTGACCCCCAGGGGGAGAGCCTTCTCTGTGGGGGCACCTACCCTCTGGAATCAGCTCCCCCCAGAGATAAGGAGAATCCAAGACCTCAGTGCCTTCCGTCGCGCCCTTAAAACCCATTTATTTAAACAAGCCGGGCTGGCTTAAGATGAAATTTTTAACTGTTTTTAAATGTTTTAAACGTTTTTAATTGGTAAATGAGTTTTAATTGGGCCAAATTTATATATCTTTTAATTGTTTTTAATATTTGTTCTGCATGTTTTTTAATCTGGCTGTACACCGCCCTGAGTCCTCAGGGAGAAGGGCGGTATAGAAATCCAATATAAAATAAAAAAATAAAAATAAATAGGATAGGATAGGATAGGATAGGATAGGATAGGATAAGATAGGAACGGAATGGAACAGAACAAGAAGAGAATAGAATTAGAATAGAATGGAACAGAACAGAATAAAATAAGAACAGAATAGAATGGAACAGAACAAAAACAGAAGTAAAATAAAATGGAACAGAACAGAATAGAATAAGAACAGAACAGAACAAGAACAGAACAAGAACAGAACAAGAACAGAACAAGAACAGAACAAGAACAGAACAAGAACAGAACAAGAACAGAACAAGAACAGAACAAGAACAGAATAGAATTAGAGGAGAATGGAATGGAACAGAACAAGAAGAACAGAATAGAATAGAATTAGAATGGAACAGAACAGAACAAGAACAGAAGTAGAATAAAATTAAACAGAACAGAATAGAATACGAACAGAGCAAGAACAGAATACAATTAGAGGAGAATGGAATGGAACAGAACAAGAACAGAACAGAAGTAGAATAAAATGGAACAGAACAGAACAGAATAGAATAAGAACAGAACAAGAACAGAATAGAATTAGAGGAGAATGGAATGGAACAGAACAAGAACAGAACAAGAACAGAATAGAATTAGAGGAGAATGGAACAGGGCAAGAACAGAACAGAAGTAGAATAAAATGGAACAGAACAGAACAGAATAGAATAAGAACAGAACAAGAAGAGAAGAGAATTAGAGGAGAATGGAACGGAACAGAACAAGAACAGAACAGGAACAAGAACAGAACAGGAACAGAACAAGAATAGAATTAGAATGGAACGGAATGGAACAGAACAGAATAATAATTGTATTGTCAATTTGAATGTACATTAATCAGCATACATTAAAATGAAATTTCATTGCAATACAGCTCTCAAAGGGTCACCACCTCCAATATACACTACGTAAACATGACAAAATAAATCGATTAATACAAAATTATGCATATACCCACTTATATTCTATGACACAGAGAAACAACACAGTCTAGTCCGGATGTATAAATGTACATGACAAGAAATACAATGTAGAAAGAGGGATAGAAACACCACTGATTCAATCGTGTTCAGTTTCATGCACAAAGTGAGGATCTGCTGTTTACTTCTGGGGTGCTTTTTCCAATTTGCGATCTTAACCTACAACCCTGGGGATTTCCTGGTGGTCTCCTATCCATATATCAAAAGTGATCCGAGTCTGCTTCATTTTTCCCCCCAAGGTGAATGAAAGTCGCTAGATGTGAACAGACAGGAATGAAACAAAGTTTTTCAGTCTCAATAACTTTACGTTGTGCGAACTCCAACACATCAAGTTGGGAGATTGTGGGAACTGAACTTAGAATAACTTTATTGTCACTTTAAATGTACACTGATCGGCAGAATTAAAATGAAATTTCGTTGCAGTACAGCTCTCAAAGGGCCACCATCTCCAATATCCACTACATATACGTGACAAGTAAATAAATACATAAATAAATACAACTTATGCGTACACCTACATACCCACATATATGATGCTGCATACATCATAAAGGTGCTGAGATTCAAAAACAGTGAATTAAAGAGCGAAGAAAAAGCAACTTTTGTCAACTAAAAGTCAAAAGTTTCACTCCAAGGTTTTGGGTTTTTTTTGTTTGTTTGTTTGTTGTTGTTTTGTTTTGTTTTTGTTTTTGTTTTTTTTGATTTTCCAGATCTAAAACCTTGTGTATTTGCTATTAGGCGAAACAAGGAATGCGTATCTTTTCCTCCCTTTTTTGAAGTTTCCAATTCTAAGTTCATCATTTATAAATGTCTCATTTACTACTAGAAGCACCCCTGTTATGACAATCACTGCAAATTTAACGTCTTACTCATTGCATTTGATTGTCCGCTTCAGCAAGGACATTCGGTAAAGGTGGGTACGGTTCTTGGGCAGGGGGTTGGACTAGATGACCTGTGAGGTCCCTTCCAACTCTATTAATCTGTTCTCTGTTAAATTGGCACAGCAAATTGATGACACGTGGAATCTTATTTTGCAGAACGAACAGCGCCACCTGGTGTCCGCATAACTTTTTAACATTTTATAATACAAAAAAATAAAAATGCATAGAGTGCTTGTGATCTAAAGATGTTTTCCAAGATGATCTTGCACGAAGCGTTGGTGGTATAGTGGTGAGCATAGCTGCCTTCCAAGCAGTTGACCCGGGTTCGATTCCCGGCCAACGCAAATCCTTTTTTTCCCCCTTCCTTTGTTTCCTAAAAGGACATTCCAGTAGTTTCTTCTTTTGCATATATTTTTTTTGCAAAAAATGGCATTTTTCCAAGCTGCCTCATTAAGCAAAGCTTTAAAAAAAATCATTTTACTAAGTTTATTGATTGCTCTAAATGTTCCTGCTGGAACAATTCATAATGATTAAAAAAATAACTCTTAAATTTAATAAAATCATTTGTTTTGTTCTCCCTTTTAAATGAAATTGCAAAAAACTGAAAAGCAGTTTCTGGGTTGGTTTTTTTAAAATTTTTATATGGAAAGTGTGTATAAACACAGGATCTGTTGTAATTTTATTAGAGTTCCTATATCAATTAAAAAATAATCTGCACAGCCAAGAGTTAACTTTGTTTTTTTTTTCCATCTAGTAATTGTCCGGATTTTATTTATTCACTCATTTTATTAATTCATTACATGCACCACCACTTCAGGAGCCTCTTGGCAGTTTGCAAAATATAATCACTGCAAATACTTCTCACAAGCAACAAATACTTTTTACACACACCCTAACACCTCTCAAGGATAATGAAATGCTACAGTACAATACAATACCCAAGTTGCAAAATGTCCTATTTCTATGACATCTTTAAACACAGTTTTTTCTAAAACTCTGCCAGCCCGGGCACTGTTAGAAATTCAAGGTAGGGCCATTTTGACATCTGATGGGGAGAATTACAAGAACAAAAAACACTATTGGACTTCCATACCTCTGTACATTTTTTTTTCTTCAGTGAAATCATTAATTTTATTCATGGAGGGGTTGCAAAAATTCATTTTATTATGAGAGAGGGTGGTTGTATTGCAAAATTTGAGAACCAATAACAGAAAAATGCATTTTTTATCAGGTGCAGAAACAATTTTCACTTCAGTTAAATGAGTTGCACAAGCCACATATATTTTAATGTTTCTGCAATTTTTATCGTTCCTATACAGATTTTTGAAATACAGTACTCCTTCCATCACTTCAATTTCATCCCAAATATCTCATCACTCTTATTTTTAATTCCATTAACTCTCTTTGGGCTCCTTGTGTGCTCTTTTTTAGTCACTTCCAAAATATATTTGTGTTAATCTACATTATTTCAACTATTTCTCCATAGATATATTGCAATATCTTTATTTCCCTTTATTAGCATCCGTGTCTCGTATGCAATTTTTCAATCAATACCTTCTTCTGATTCAACACCGCTGAACATTTTCAATCACACTATTTACAGCCAAAAGCCCCCGAAATCTGTACATCTTAAGCTCCCATTCCCCCATCTCAGTTGGGAGTCCTGAGAAAGCAGTTTTGAAGTGTAGGAAGAAATATCCTTCTGGATTCTGCTCCAAGTGGGGAAAAAGACACTGGAAACATAGAGACTGCTTGGAAAGATGGTTTAATGGTGGACAGGATCACATGGCTTGAGTTCCCGAACAGAAAAAGGCAGATACAGGGAGTTTTCGGGTTTTATGCTCTCTCTGGCTTTGAACTTCCTGGGGGCCCGAAAGAGTATCCTGATTGGTTGTCAGACTCCCAGGGGGTGCGGGTCTTAGGTAGCCTTGCTGGCGGATGTAATCTTCCCAGGTGCCATGTGGTGAGTTTTGTCCTAGATGGGTCCCATTGTCTTGCAGATGAGGTCCATTGACAAAGATTGAGTTTCTGCCTCTGGCCCATTAACAAAACGGTGGGGGCAGGAAGGTGGGAGCTGCTTTGTCTTTAAAAACATGCTTCTTCATTTCTCATACAGGGAAACATAATATTCTGCCTTTTTAATATTTCCTAAAATATTTCATTCCTCTAGGAAAGGGGTGCGTGCTAACCTCCTACAGAAGCTTTGAACCCTCCTCTCTTAATATGTTCTCTGAGAGTGAGATACCTAAGTTCAGGCAGTATCTAAATTTAATCAAACAATTACAGATTCTGCCTGAAGTGATTTGAACAACCGTATTTAAGCCCAGGGTGAAAGATGAATCATGGTACATGTATGTACAGCTCCAACTCTGTTTTATTCTCAATAAAATCCCAACTGTTGTTGTTAGTTACGAAGTCATGTCTGACCTATTGCGACCCCATGGATGTTTCTCCAGGCCTTCCTGTCCTCTACCATCCTCTGGAGTCCATTTAAGCTCACGCCGACTGCTTCAGTGACTCCATCCAGCCACCTCGTTCTCTGCCATCCCCTTCTTCTTTTGCCCTCAAATCGTTCCCAGCATTAGGCTCTTCTCCAGGGAGTCCTTCCTTCTCATTAGGTGGCCAAAGTATTTGAGTTCCATCTTCAGGATCTGGCCTTCTAAAGAGCAGTCAGGGTTGATCTCCTCTAGGACTGACCGGTTTGATCGCCTTGCAGTCCAAGGGACTTGCAGGAGTCTTCTCCAGCAGACAATACTTCAGGAACATTTAAGTTAGAAAAGCCAGTTAGATAACAATCGTAAAAAAAATATATTAGTTGAAACTTGGAGATCATCTAGTCCCGTGATGGCGAACCTATGGCACGCGTGCCACAGGTGGCACGCAGAGCCATATTGGTGGGCACGCGAGCTCAGCACTGGCACACATGCACGCGCTGGCCAGCTGATTTTTGGGCCTTCTGGGCCCACCGGAAGTAGGGAAACAGGCTGTTTCCTACCTCCGGAGGGCCTGGGGAAGGCTGTTTTCACCCTCCCCAGGCCCCTAGAAAGGCTTTGGAGTCTGGGGAGAGCAAAAAACTTGCCTACTGGGCCCACCGTGCCATCGTGTGCCAAAAGCGGGGGGAGTGTAGGGTTACGCACGCATGCGCGGGGGTGGGCGGAGCACATGGAATTATGGGTGTTGCTTTTGGCACGCGATGGCAAAAAGGTTAGCCATCACTGATCTAGTCCAACCCCCTGCAGGAATCCATGCTAAAAATACCCCCCCAGCGCTGACCATGCATCCTCTGCGGTTTTAGTGTTTAAAAGTCCCTGAATCCATGTTTAAATCTAATTGGCCATAGAACAGAGATGGAGTTTACTGGAGCTTTTGTTGTGTAAGGTTTTTAAATTCAGCTCAGAATCTGATAAGTCCAACGAAACTCTAAACACGAGGCTACTGATAATCAGCTTTATTTTCCGCAGAAAGCAAAACTGGACGACCCCTTTTTGCCTCCCATCTTAAAACAGAGTAGAAAGAAAAGCAGGCGCGCGCACACACAAAAAAACTTTCCCAAACTTCTTGTAATTCACACAGCTTGCGTCATTGCTATAGAAACATTATTTCATATCATGATTTTTCTCAGCGCCCTGAAAACAATAGACCTTAGAAGGGGAAAGAAATACATTTTCGGGCATATAACTCAAGAGCTTTGTTAGGGAATGCTATCTCTCCTTAGGTTGCGGAGAATGCACATTTTAAGTTACAGCAAACAAGCAGAATCCACATTTTGCATTTTGCAAGAAGTTACATTAGGTACTTGGCAATTCGCCTAGAGCAGGTGTCAGCAACCTGCGGCTCCAGAGCCGCATGCGGCTCTTTGGGCCCTCTGCTGTGACTCCGTTGGGTGATCCCACCACTGGCTGGCCTCACCCCTCTTCCTCCCCTCCCAGTCACTCCTCGCCTGGCCTGAGAAGGTAAGGGCGATGGCAGGGGATGGAGAAGCAGCCAGGGCAGAGATACAGAGATACAGAGAGAGAGATACAGAGAGAGATAGAGATAGATAGATAGATAGATAGATAGATAGAGAAAGAGAGGGGGGGGGTCAAAAGGGTTTTGTGGTTCCCGGTGTTTTTTAACAACCGGTTTTCTGCCCTAATGACCAGCTGGGTAGGCGTGGCTGGGGGGGGTCATGTGACTGGTGGAAGTGAGTGGCATCGAGTTGGCTCCGCCCACCCAGGTTTTGTGGCTCCCGGTGTTTTCTTTTCTGTGGGAAATGGGTCCAAATGGCTCTTTGAGTGTTTAAGGTGGCAGACCCCTGGCCTAGAGGCTTTATCTATGAAAATTGGCACATTAAGTCACAACTGAGCTCAGCTTCACCTTAGACACCCTCTGTATATGCTCTAAATCCTTTCAGTTGAAATAATTACTGAATAATTTTGGACAGGATTGGTGGTAAGGCACCAGGGATGGAGTACGGTTTGAAATCGCTTAACCGGGAGGATTTTTCATCAGGTTCGCCTGATTCGCCAGTTGCGTCCCTTTCCAGATCGGGACTCGTTACGCACGGTCACTCATGCCCTCGTCACCTCCCGTCTGGACTATTGTAACGCTCTCTACATGGGGCTCCCCTTGAGGAGCACGCGGAGGCTCCAACTGGCGCAGAGTGCGGCCGCGCGGGTGGTGACGGGAGCGACGTGGCGCTCCCATGTAACACCTCTCCTGCGTGAGCTGCACTGGCTCCCAGTGGTCTTCCGAGTGCGCTTCAAGGTTTTGGTTATCACCTTTAGAGCGCTCCATGGCTTAGGACCTGGTTATCTACGGGACCGCCTGCTACCACCAATAGCCTCCCACCGACCAGTACGCTCCCATAGAGAGAGGCTCCTCCGGGTGCCGACAGCCAAACAATGTCGACTGGCGGCCCCCAGGGGGAGAGCCTTCTCTGTGGGGGCACCTACGATCTGGAACGAGCTCCCCCCGGAGATACGGAGGATCCCAGATCTGCGTACCTTCCGTCGCACGCTCAACTTTCCTATTTCATCAAGCCGGCCTGACCTAAGTCTTTCCCCTTTTTAAATGGAAATTTTAAATCTGGTTTTAAATTATTGGGGTTTTAAATTTGTTCAGCCAAATTATTTAATTCGTTTTAATCTATTTTAAATTTTGTATTTATGTTTTATACCATGGCTGTTCACTGCCCTGAGTCCTTCGGGAGTAGGGCGGTATAAAAATTCAATAAAATAAAAATAAATAAAAATAAAAGTTAAGCAAGGAAAGCCATCAGGACCCAGCGTCACTAACACCTTTTAGGCAATTTGGGGGTTCCCTCGTGGGGCGCAACATGTAGCACTCAAGAGCCTTGGTAGCACAGTGGACTAATGCACTGTTATTAACATCTGATGCTTGCAATTACTGCAAGTTCAAATCCCACCAGGGTCAAGGTTGACTCAGCCTTCCATCCTTTCAAAGGTAGGTAAAATGAGGATCCAGTTTGTGGGGGCAATAAGCTGACTTTGTACAAATATACAAAAGTATGAAGGCTATTGCTTAACGCATTGTAAGCCGCCCTGAGTCTCCGGAGAAGGGCGGCATATAAATTAAAGCAAAAAAAAAAAAAAGATGCTGGGGAGTATGGTAATGAGCTGTGCAATAATCCAACTGGTCACTCCGCTTGCAGGGGGTCCCTTAAAAGCCCCCCCCCCACCTACAGGTTTGAAAAGGCCGTTCAACAGAAGACAATTAAGGGTGCTCACAACAAAACCCACAGTTAGGAAACAATACTGTGGGAATGCGGGTTGAACTGGATACTCTGTGAAGGACCCTATTTTGTTCTCTCTTTGTTCAGAACATAGACTGTATTTGCAAAGGCAGAGACATATCCTTGTAGAACATTCCTGAGGGTTGAAGTAATCTGCTAACGGGAGATGGACCCCCTCAGCTGGCAGCAAATATGATAACATAGCCAGAGTTAAGTTTTGTTTTCCACCTTAAGTATTGCTTTCCTAGAATTCACGTGATTTACTGTAATAGGTAGAATGTGAAACCTATAAGGAGAATATATGGATGTTTTTCTATTTCTTGTATGTAATATGAGATGTGTAGCCATAATAACGCCTTCTGAGGACGCTGTATTTTGATAACTAATAAAAGAGATGGTAGCCTTTTGTTCTTTGCTCCATCATCCCGAGAAACACCTGCGTTTGTGTCTTCTCTAATCTGGACCATACATGAGGAGCCCACCAGGTTGATTGCAACACAATACCCTCAGCGAACAACAACTTTCCAAAGGGGTTTCACACTTGGCCAATAAAGAATTCTATCTTCTTTCTCACATAAAACGCTTCTGAGAAAAAGGGTGGATCGCTTTTAGACTCGACTCTTTGCGGCGATCCTAAGGAAGACCCTTGGGCGGACTTCAGCCCTTTCCGCGAATTAGTGAGAGGGCTCTTAAAAGAGCCTTTGGGATGGGGAGTTGTCAGTGGGTCTCTGGGCGTCTTTTTTACGCCCTCTCCCCGCGGATGCGCCGGGCCAGCTGGATGTCCTTGGGCATGATGGTGACGCGCTTGGCGTGGATGGCGCACAGGTTGGTGTCCTCGAAGAGCCCCACCAGGTAAGCCTCGCTCGCCTCCTGCAGGGCCATGACGGCCGAGCTCTGGAAGCGCAGGTCGGTCTTGAAGTCCTGCGCGATCTCCCGCACCAGCCGCTGGAAGGGCAGCTTGCGGATCAGCAGCTCCGTCGACTTCTGGTAGCGGCGGATCTCGCGGAGGGCCACGGTCCCCGGCCGGTAGCGGTGAGGCTTCTTCACGCCGCCCGTGGCCGGAGCGCTCTTCCGCGCCGCCTTGGTGGCCAGCTGCTTGCGGGGCGCTTTCCCGCCGGTCGACTTCCGAGCCGTTTGCTTGGTGCGAGCCATCCTTCTCTCTAAGCGCCGCTGCTCCGCCGCTGCCGCTGCTGCTTCTCCTCCTCCTCGCCGGAATTCGAATGAAGGGACGCGCGCTGTCGCGGCCGTCCTTTTATAGCCGGCTCGCTCTCTTCTGATTGGCTGGGGAAGAAAGACGCTGTTCGAATGTTCGAGATTCGTCGGGGATTGGTCAGAATTAGACAACCAGAATCCTAACCAAGTGTCAATGCAACAGGTTAACCCAGCTGTTTCCCGCCGGTCCACTTGCGAGCCGTTTGCTTGGTGCAAAGTTTTGGAGGAGTTTGCGCGCTCTTAATCCTGGGAATTTATACCCGGCGCGCTTTCTCTCCCCATTGGCTCTTTTCGAATTTGAATCTCGCGCCCAAATTTTGACTCCGCCCTTTTTTTCCCCTCTTCTCCCTCTGGTTTCCCATTGCGATTTCGGTAGCTGCTTTTCATCGGAGTAATGAACTTATTATTTCACGCTACCTGGTTGCCTTCTCTCCCCGCCCTTAACTTTCTCACGGTCTGATCAAGAATGTTGTTTTTTTTTTTAAAAAGGGTTCTTTTTAAACGTTTCAAAAAAAAATTCGAAATATCTTTTTTTAAGCCAAGCGGTCCTGATGTTGAGGCTACAAGACATCCTTGAAGTCTGTAGAGAGATTCTCCATCATTCAGGTCGTGGTTGTCCCAAATGTACTTTTTTTTTTTCAGGAGACAAGGGACTTTCTCTTGTTTTTTTTTTTTTCTCTTTTGAAGACGTTTCGCTTCTCATCCAAGAAGCTTCTTCAACTCTAGACAGGAGCTTCCATTTCCCCCACTTGTCCCGTCAGAGCTGAAGAAGCTGCTCGGATGAGAAGCGAAACGTCTTCAAAAGAAAAAAAAAACGCCGAGAAAGTCACAGTTGAAAAAGCAAGTTATTGTTCAAAATTTGGCAACTTTTTAAAGTCGTGGGTGGACTTCAACTGCCAGCATTTTCAAGCCATCTCTATATGTTTTAAAAGTGTGGTAGCGTGGCCGAGCGGTCTAAGGCGCTGGATTAAGGCTCCAGTCTCTTCGGAGGCGTGGGTTCGAATCCCACCGCTGCCAAAGGTCCCTTTTGAAAAAAATTCTCCCCCCCACCTTTGAGATTCTGCCAGAACCAAAAGCGAAGCGATCTTCATCTAAAAATGTTTTTTTTCTGCTTCGCTGAGAAAGCAGAGTTGAACCTGATGACAAGTTTGAATGGCAGCGGTTGCTCATCTTTTATCCTGCCAAAAAAAATAAAATAAAAACGGTTTAGAATATGCATGTGTTTCTCTCCAGAAGCCAAATTTGACTTGAGGGACACTTTCCTTTTGTGCGGTTAGAAGCAAGGGTGAGATCCAGCAGGTTCTGACAGGTGGCGGAAATTTTGAGTAGTTCGGAGAACCAGCAAATAGCACCTCTGGCTGGCCCCAGAGTGGGGTGGGAATGGATATTTTACAATATCCTTCCCCCAGGAGTGGGGAGGGAATGGGGATTTTGCAGCATTCTTCCCCTGGAGTGGGGTGGGAATGGAGATTTTGCAGTATTCCTCCCCTGGAGTGGGGTGGGAATGGAGATTTTGCAGGATCCTTCCCCTGCCATGCCCACCAAGCCACGCCCACAGAACCGGTAGTAAAAAAATTTGGATTTCACCACTGGTTAGAAGGCTACTTCTAGCCGTAAAGATTTGTTTAGCCACCAAATCAAGACTCTGGGTGGGACGCAATGATGGAAAATTACAAAAAGCAACCACCGAAAGAAATCTTAAAATTATAAATAAAAAGAAGACGGATAGCAACCTCTCTTCCCAAGAGAGATGACAATAAAACATGCCTAACCATATCACCCTACTACCATCTCCCCCTCTCCCTCTTCCCCGCCCACCCGTCTGTCTTTTGTTCTCATGTCCCTGTTTGTTTGTTTTCTTTTTCATTATTTATTCTATTGTTCCGTTACTTTATTACGATTATACTTACACACTTCTTTTCATTTCTTTGTAGTAAGAATAATAGATTCTTACTAATAGAAAGGGATAATTAGAACTGCAGAAAAAACAATTGCTACCAACCTGCCTTCCCTTGAGAATAGAATAGAATAGAATAGAATAGAATAGAATAGAATAGAATAGAATAGAATAGAATAGAATAGAATAGAATAGAATAGAATAGAATAGAATAGAATTCTTTATTGGCCAAGTGTGATTGGACAAGCAAAGAATTTGTCTTGGTGCATATGCTCTCAGTGTACATAAAAGAAAAGATGCATTCATCAAGAATCATAAGGTACAACACTTAATGATAGTCATAAGGTACAAATAAGCAATCCGGAAACAATATCAATATAAATCGTAAGGATACAAGCAGCAAAATTACAGTCATACAGTCATAAGCGGGAGAAGATGGTAGTGGGAACGATGAGAAGATTAACAGTAGTGCAGACTTAGTAAATAGTTTGACAGTGAGGACCTGTATACTGCAGGAGCCAAAAAGAGGGCTGTGAAAATATTTACAGCCCTCTGTAAATATTTGAAAAAAATATTTTGAAAATATTTACAAAAATATTTATAATTTATCCTGGACATAAATTGTTTCAACTCCTACCCTCAAAACGACGCTATAGAGCACTGCACACCAGAACAACTAGACACAAGAAACAGTTTTTTCTCAAACACCATCACTCTGCTAAACAAATAATTCCCTCCACATTGTGAAACTATTCACTAAATCTGCATTACTATTAATCTTCTCATCGTTCCTATCACCCATCTCCTCCCACTTATGACTGCATGACTGTAACTTTGTTGCTTGTATTCTTATCATTGATATGGATTGTTTCCTAGTATGATTTGATTGCTTATTTGTACCCTGTGATTGTTGTACCTTATGATTCTTGATGAATGTATCTTTTCTTTTTATGTACACTGAGAGCAGTGGTGAAATTCAATTTTATTTACTACCGGTTCTGTGGGCATGGCTTGGCTTGGTGGGCGTGGCAGGGGAAGGATACTGCAAAATCCCAATTCCCTCCCCACTCCTGAGGGAAGGATATTGGAAAATCTCCACTCCCACCCCACTCTGGGGCCAGCCAGAGGTGGTATTTGCCGATTCTCTGAACTACTCAAAATTTCTGCTACCGGTTCTCCAGAATCTGTCAGAACTTGCTGAATTTCACCCCTGACTGAGAGCATATGCACCAAAGACAAATTCATTGTGTGTCCAATCACACTTGGCCAATAAAGAAGGAAGGGAGGGAGGGAGGGAGGGAGGGAGGGAGGGAGGGAGGAAGAAAGGAAGGGGAAAGGAAAGAAGAAAAGAAAAGAAAGAAGAAAGGAAAGAAGAAAGGAAAGAAGAAAGAAAAGAAAAGAAAGGAAGGAAAGAAATGAAAGAAAGAGAAAGAAAGAAAAAAGAGAAAGATAGAAGGAAAGAAAGAAAGAAGGGAAGGAAGGAAGAAAGAAAGAGGAAAGATAGAAGGAAAGAAAGAAAGAAGGAAAGGAAGAAAGGAAAGAAAGAAGGGAAAGGAAGGAAAGAAAGAAAAAGAAAGAAAGAAAGAAAGGGAAAGGAGGGAAGGAAGGAAGGGAGGGAGGGAGGAAGGAAGGAAGGAAGGAAGAAAGGAAGAAAGAAAGAAGGAAAGAATGAAGGAATGAAAGAAAGAAGGAAAGGAAGGGAAGGAAGGAAGGAAGGAAGAAAGGAAAGATAGAAGGGAAGAAAGAAAGAAGGGAAGGAAGGAAGGAAGAAAGAAGGAAAGGAAGAAAGGAAGGAAAGAAGGGAAAGGAAGGAAAGAAAGAAAAAGAAAGAAAGAAAGCAAAAGGAAGGAAGAAAGAAAGAAGGAAAGAAAGAAGGAAAGAAAGAAGGAAAGATAGAAGGAAAGAAAGAAGGGAAGGAAGAAAGAAGATAAGATAGAAGGAAAGAAAGGAAAGAAGGAAGGAAGGAAGAAAGAAAAGAAGGGAAAGGGAGGAAAGAAAGAAAGGAAGGAAAGGGAAAGGAAGGAAGGAAGAAAGAAAGGAAGGAAGGAAGAAGGAAAGAATGAAGGAATGAAAGAAAGAAGGAAAGGAAGGAAGGGAAGGAAGAAAGAAAGGAAAGATAGAAGGGAAGAAAAAAAGAAGGGAAGGAAGGAAGGAAGGAAGAAAGGAAAGATAGAAGGGAAGAAAGAAAGAAGGGAAGGAAGGAAGAAAGGAAGAGGAAAGATAGAAAGAAAGAAAGAAGGAAAGAAGGGAAAGGAAGGAAAGAAAAAGAAAGAAAGGGAAAGGAAGGAAGGAAGGAAGAAGGAAAGATAGAAGGAAAGAAAGAAAGAAGGGAAGGAAGAAAAGAAGGGAAAGGGAGGAAAGAAAGAAAAAGAAAGAAAGGAAAGGGGAAGGAAGGAAGGAAGAAAGAAAGGAAGGAAAGAAGGAAAGAAGGAAAGAAAGAAGGAAAGGAAGGAAGGAAGAAAGAAAGAGGAAAGATAGAAGGGAAGAAAAAAGAAGGGAAGGAAGGAAGGAAGAGGAAAGATAGAAGGAAAGAAAGAAAGAAGGAAAGGAAGAAAGGAAGGAAAGAAGGGAAAGGAAGGAAAGAAAGAAAAAGAAAGAAAGGGAAAGGAAGGAAGAAAGAAAGATAGAAGGAAAGAAAGAAAGAAGGGAAGGAAGAAAGAAAGAAGATAAGATAGAAGGAAAGAAAGAAAGGAAGGAAGAAAGGAAGGAAGGAAGAAAAGAAGGGAAAGGAAGGAAGAAAAAAGAAAGAAGGAAAGATAGAAGGAAAGAAAGAAAGGAAGGAAGAAAGAAGGGAAGGAAGAAAGAAAGAAAGAAGAAAAGATAGGAAAGAAAGAGAGAAGGAAAGAAAGAAAGGAAGCAAAGAAGGGAAAGGGAGGAAAGAAAGAAAAGAAAGAAAGAAAGAAAGAAAGAAAGAAAGAAAGAAAGAAAGAAAGAAAGAAAGAAAGAAAGAAAGAAAGAAAGAAAATAACCTAGAACAGCCCCAGGGCAGGGCGGGGTAGGCGAGGAATAAATGTAACCAAGAAATAAATATTGAAACTTTTAAGACGCCTCGCTCCACTTTACAGCCCTGTTGCAATTCCCAATAAACGAATTGCAACAGAGTAACCAAGGCGAGACGCCTCAACGTTCCATCTTCAATCAAGGCCACGCCCCCCAATTATCTCAACGTTCCATCTTCAATCAAGGCCACGCCCCCCATTATCTCTCAACGTTCCATCTCTCGAAACAATGGACCGAAAAGCCCCGCTTTGCCTAACAATAGAAATCCTATCATACAGGGAATCTCAGATCCGCGGAGAAGGATCGGGTTAAGCCAAACTGCCCATCCAAACAGACCCCTAAGATTTCCCGCCTTTCCCACCCGGTACAAAATTGTAAATTAAAAATACTGTAGCTAGAATGATATAAATATACACTTATATCATTCTATCTACAGTATTTTTAATTTAACTCTGTTTTAATCTAACAGAGAATTCTATTACAACCATGGAAACAATAGACGTAAGTATGTTGTATAATATCCAGTTTCTATTTTTTTTTTTTTTCCTATACAGTATGACTATTGCTTTGCTAGGTGGCTCAGTGGCTAAGACGCTGAGCCTGTCGCTCAGAAAGGCCGGCGGTTCGAATCCCTAGTATAGGGATCCTTGAGCAGGGGGTCGGACTAAATGACCTCTGAGATCCCTTCCAACTCTGTTGCTGTTACTGAATAAGAGGAAAAATGGTCGAAATTAGGATGTGTATATATTTTTTTTAAAAAAAAGGGTGTTGATACAACCAGGAGATCGCTGTTGCAAAATTGAAATTGGGATGTCAAATGAAGAAAAATGTACAATAAAAATATATTTAAAAAAAAAAAAAAAAGATTTCCTGCCTTTCCTGCTTCTATAAAAAAAAATATTCTCTGCCTTCCCGTGGTTTTTTTTTTTTTTTTTTGCTTTTTTTTTTTAGATTCCTCGGTCTTGGAAGCGGTGGCACCCAATTCACTGACACTTGTAATAACCCACATTTTTTTTCTGCAGGATTTTGGGGATAAATCTCAAATTCGTCTGGCGAATTAGATTTCATTTACAAGCCGGAATGGATCGCCAGATCCCTTTCCCCAATCGTCATTAACCCACAGACGGCAGAGATGCTTTCACGCCTAAGCCTAAAACAAAATAAAAATAATTTTATTTTAAAATTTAAAAAAAAAAAATCATTAAATATCATCATATCACCGTACATCATTATATATTCCATTTGTTTTGGAGCAGGCAACAAAATTTGGAGAAATCAGGATCGGATTTCGTACAAGATTCCACCTAAACGGTCTGAAGTGGAAACTTCCAAAATTGAAGATTAGGATTTTTTAAAAATGCCATGGGGAACAAAATAAAAACAAAAAACGTTTGCGCCCAACGTGGGGCTCGAACCCACGACCCTGAGATTAAGAGTCTCATGCTCTACCGACTGAGCTAGCCGGGCTGCTGAAATCGGCGTTGGGATTGATACTATTGGTTTTCATTCTGCTGACAGCGAACGGGAGCGGTCGTGGTTACGAGGAAATGCTTTTTCCTCTTTTTCTAACAATTTTGACAACCTTCTAACAACGATCTCAGGGCTCTTAGACCCTTCGGGACTCTGCAGTTCATTCAGTAAAATGTTTTTCTCTACAGCAGATTTTCAACATGTGGGGCTGCTATGTTGGGTTTCGCCTAAAAGGAAAGCAACTTGCCTGCCTACCTCCCCCTCTCCCTTCCCTTCCTCTCCTCCCCTCTCCTCCCCTCCCCTCTCCTTTCTTCCTTTCCTTCCCTTCCCTTCCCTTCCCTTTCCTTTCCTTCTTCTCTTCCCTTTTCTTCTTCCCTTCCCTTCCCTTCTTCCCTTCCCTTCTTTCCTTTCCTTCCCTTGTCTTCTCTTCCCTTCCCTTCCCTTCCTTCCCTTGCCCCTTCCCTTCCCTTCCCTTTCCTTCCCTTTTCTTCTTCCCTCCCCTTCCCTCCCCTTCACTTCCCTTCCCTTTTTCTCTTCCCTTTTCTTCTTCTCTTCCCTTCCCTTCTTTCCTTTCCCTTCCTTCTTTCCTTTCCTTCCCTTCTTCCCTTCCCTTCCCTTTCCTTTCCTTCTTCTCTTCCCTTTTCTTCTTCTCTTCCCTTCCCTTCTTTCCTTTCCCTTCCTTCTTTCCTTTCCTTCCCTTCTTCCCTTCCCTTCCCTTTCCTTTCCTTCTTCTCTTCCCTTTTCTTCTTCTCTTCCCTTCCCTTCTTTACTTTCCCTTCCTTCTTTCCTTTCCTTTCCTTCTTCCCTTCCCTTTCCTTTCCTTTCCTTCTTCCCTTCCCTTTCCTTTCCTCCTTCCCTTCCCTTCTTCCCTTCCCTTCTTTCCTTTCCTTCCCTTCCCTTGTCTTCTCTTCCCTTCCCTTCCTTCCTTCCCTTGCCTCTTCCCGTCCCTTCCCTTCCCTTTCCTTCCCTTTTCTTCTTCCCTCCCCTTCCCTCCCCTTCACTTCCCTTCCCTTTTTCTCTTCCCTTTTCTTCTTCTCTTCCCTTCCCTTCTTTCCTTTCCCTTCCTTCTTTCCTTTCCTTCCCTTCTTCCCTTCCCTTCCCTTTCCTTTCCTTCTTCTCTTCCCTTTTCTTCTTCTCTTCCCTTCCCTTCTTTCCTTTCCCTTCCTTCTTTCCTTTCCTTTCCTTCTTCCCTTCCCTTTCCTTTCCTTTCCTTCTTCCCTTCCCTTTCCTTTCCTCCTTCCCTTCCCTTCCCTTCTTCCCTTCCCTTCTTTCCTTTCCTTCCCTTTCCTTGTCTTCTCTTCCCTTCCCTTCCCTTTCCTTCCCTTTTCTTCTTCCCTCCCCTTCCCTCCCCTTCACTTCCCTTCCCTTTTTCTCTTCCCTTTTCTTCTTCTCTTCCCTTCCCTTCTTTCCTTTCCCTTCCTTCTTTCCTTTCCTTCCCTTCTTCCCTTCCCTTCCCTTTCCTTTCCTTCTTCTCTTCCCTTTTCTTCTTCTCTTCCCTTCCCTTCTTTCCTTTCCCTTCCTTCTTTCCTTTCCTTTCCTTCTTCCCTTCTCTTTCCTTTCCTTTCCTTTCCTTCCCTTCCCTTCTCTTCCCTTCCCTTCCTTCCCTTCCCTTCCTTCCCTTTCCTTCTTCTCTTCCCTTTTCATCTTCCCTTCCCTTCCTTCTTTCCCTTCCTTTTTCCCTTTCCCTTCCTTCTTTCCTTTCCTTCTTCCCTTCTATTCTCTTTCCTTTCCTTTCCTTCTTTCTTTTCCTTCTTTCCTTTCCTTTCCTTCTTCCCTTCCCTTCCCTTTCCTTTCTTTTTCTTTCCTTTCCCTTCCTCCCTTCCTTCTGTTCTGTAGAAAGTCAGCACCCGCTCATCTCCTAGAAGAATGAAATATTTTGAGAAATATTAAAAAGGCAGATTATTGTATTTCCCTGGATGAGAACTGGAGAAACATGCTCTTGGAAAGCCTTAATAGCCCACAGCAGATGTCAGCCCTTAAGAGATAAAGAGACAGATAGCTCTATTCATAAGCAAATACCCTCACCCAAGATCCAACAAAGGTAGGATTAGCCCTCAGCCACAATAAGAATTGCCCAACCAGCCCCTTCATTGCATCAGCCCGAACTTCAACCAAACGTAGCTCAGACAAACTCCTCAGATTTGTACATAGGCCCCATGGGAGTCTGTCGACAGCCAATAGAACATATGTTCTTGCACAGGAACAGGAAGCTCAAGTGCAAAGCCCAAGATATGGTATAAATAGCCCTCACTCTCAACTCCATGTGGTCAGCTGTCTCAAAATCACATGTGGTTGGTGGTTCTACTTCATCAATCAATGGAACCTCTTTCCAATCAGCCTCCAGCCTCCATTTTGTCTCCACTCCACTTTCTCCCAGGTTGGAACTGAACCAAATGGATATTTTTTCCCAGACATTAAAAAAAAGAAACAGCTGTGGTTTAAAAAAAAAAGAAGAAGAAGAAGAAGCAAATTAAAATACGATCTCCATAGTTGGTATTCCCTTTCTATCTTCTATACCAACTAAGGAAACAAAAATCAAGAAATAAACTTAAAATATCGCTATATAATGAAAGATGTAGATACATAAATAGAGAAATATAGAATACCGAAGTAACTTTCTTTTTTCTTAAGGCTCAAGTTGTAAGACTTGATTTAAATGTATAGGTTGTTTATGTTGTGGACTGTATGTATGTATGTTTTTGTTTGTCTATTTTTAATTAAATGATTTTTTTTAAAAAAATAAAATAAAAAAATATATATGATCTCCAAATTCCATTCCGATTCAAAGTACAGCCTGGTTTGTTTGCATATTAGTTACACAAGCTTCGTAGGTAAACTAAAACGGGGGGAAGAAACGGCAGAAAACTTATGGTTTCCAGCCCCAGAATTACTCATTGTACACGTATGTTTCTTGGTGTTCATAAACATTGTCAGAAATGGGTCATGTACAGTGGTGAAATCCAAATTTTTATATTACCGGTTCTGTGGGTGTGGTGTGGCTTGGTGGGCGTGGCAGGGGAAGGATACTGCAAAATCTCCATTCCCACCCCACTCTGGGGCCAGCCAGAGGTGGCATTTGCATGTTCTCTGAACTACTCAAAATTTCCACTACCGGTTCTCCGAACTACTCAAAATTTCTGCTACTGATTCTCTGAACTACTCAAAATTTCCACTACCGCTTCTCCGAACTACTCAAAATTTCTGCTATTGGTTCTCCGAACTAATCAAAATTTCCGCTATTGGTTCTCTGAACTACTCAAAATTTCCACTGTTGGTTCTCCGAACTACTCAAAATTTCCGCTACCGGTTCTCCGAACTGCTCAAAATTTCCGCTACCGCTTCTCCGAACTGCTCAAAATTTCCGCTACCGGTTCTCCAAACTACTCAAAATTTCCACTACTGCTTCTCCGAACTACTCAAAATTTCTGCTAACGGTTCCCCGAACTACTCAAAATTTCCACCATCGGTTCTCCGAACTCCAAAATTTCCGCTACCGCTTCTCCAGAACCTGTCAAAACCTGCTGGATTTCACCACTGGTCATGCCGTGGAGAAGAGACAGTGCACCAAGATTAAAAAAAAAAAATCATGTAAAAGCATTGAGAAAGAAAGGGTTTGAAAAAATTAATCCGCCTGAACAGGGACTTGAACCCTGGACCCTCAGATTAAAAGTCTGATGCTCTACCGACTGAGCTATCCAGGCTCTGAATTTTTGCCTTGAAACATCTTCTGAAAACCATCCACTAAGTTGATCAGTTCTGGTAAATTTCTATTTTTCAAATGAAAAATTTATATTTTTCAAATGAAGACCTTCACAGTTGAAGGCATGGGGAAAAAATCCTCCCCCTTCAACCATTTTCACACCTGTCCCATGAAAAAAAATGTATTTTTAGGATATGGCTCAAGAACATCGCCATCCGGAGTAGTTTTTTTTTTTCCTCCCCCATGAATAAATATTGTTGAATTCATCATTTTCCTTTGGCTGTTCTCCTGTACAACCTGATCAATACCCTTATTTATTTTATTTTTTTTAAGGAAAGCATCTGGAAGGTGCTTCTACTGCCAGTTATAACTGTGGTTTCCTGGAATTACCCCCCTCCCAAAAAAAAAGAGTTTTAACAATAAAGGAAAATATTTGGCTTGAAATGAGGGCTCCAGGGTGCTCTCTGAGCTTCGTTGTTTTTCTTACAGGCGTTTCATTAACTGGACTAGGTAACATCATTTAATTTAATTTAATTAATTTAATTAAATTAATCATTAGTTCTAGTGTGCTGTGTCCTACCACGCTAGCACTGATGGTATTAACTAGTTTGGTTATGAGACGTCCACCAGAAAACAACGAAGCTCAGAGAACGCCAAGGACTGACTAAGTAGCCTGACTAGGTGACAAGCCTGATCAGAAAGGTGGGCAGTTAAACAGTTCGAATCCCTAGTACACGAGCAAGGGGTTAGACTAGATGGCCTCCAAGATCCCTTCCAACTCTGTTACTGTTTAAAAGATAGACTCTTAAAAAGAGTTTTTTAGGTTAGCAAATGTGAGCAAAGCTTCACTGTCAAGCGCCCTATTTAAACCATGAGATTAAAATAGAGATTTTAAAAAATGACAATTATTCCACGTTTTCTGCTTTTCATTCCTCTAGTAAGGTAGAACTTAAAAAAATATAAATAAAATTATGTCCTCCCCGTCGGGGAATCGAACCCCGGTCTCCCGCGTGACAGGCGGGGATACTCACCACTATACTAACGAGGAAAGGGCTTAAAAAGTTATCTTTTTCAGCAGGATATGAAAACTATGCTATCCAGTTGCTAGTCCACAAGAAAAATACATTGATCTTTGGAGATGTTTGGATGGCGAAATAAAAGTATTATTCTATTTTGAATTTTGGAATAAAGTTTTTAACAGCAATGCAAAGAGGGATTGCTTTGCTTTGCTTTGCTTTGCTTTGCTTTGCTTTGCTTTGCTTTGCTTTGCTTTGCTTTGCTTTGCTTTGCTTTGCTTTTCTTTTCTTTTCTTTTCTTTCCTTTTCTTTTCTTTTCTTTCCTTTTCTTTTCTTTTCTTTCCTTTCCTTTCCTTTCCTTTTCTTTTCTTCTCCTTTCCTCTCCTCTCCTCTCCTCTCTTCTCTTCTCTTCTCACACATTTTTTTTCTCCTAAAAGAATGGAATATTTTGAGTAATATTTTAAAAAAAGCAGAATATTATATTTTCTAAATGAGAAACAGAAACATGTATTCTTTAAATATATATTTTATTTATACTTTTTCCTATGGTATACATAAAAACTCAATATTTACATTGACAATGTGTTGTCTGGGTACAGTTAATATTGAATAACAATAACAAAAATTTTCACGTGGCTATTAATAACAATGATCATCAAAACATATTAATAATAATAGTTACTTATCCTTAAATATTATTTAATTAAACATTCTTTTCAATTTTTAAGTTTCTAACTTCTGCTTCTATTTTCTAGCCATTGATAAAATGCCTCCCATGTTAAAAAATATTCTGTTTCCTCCTTATCCTTAATTTTCATTGTTAATCTATCCATCTCAGCACATTCTAATATTTTCTTTATTACACTTTCCTCTGTAGGAATATCTTCATTTTTCCAATTTTGTGCCTATACACTTCTCGCTGCTGTTAAAACATGTAAAATTAAGTATGTATTTCCTTTATTGTATTTTTCTGGTAAGATCCAACAAAAACAATTCTGGCTTTTACATCTATTTGTTGTTTTGTCATTTCTCCTAGCCATATTCAGATTTTTATCCAATATTTTTTAGCCTTTGGACACATCCAGCACATATGATAATAAGTGCCCGGTAGCTGATTACATGTATTTTTTTAGAGGCAGGAAGCAGACTCAGTCTTTCTTAATAGCCCTCCTTCCCCCCAGCAGATATTTTGTGCCTATTAAGAAAGACTGGGCCAGCCTATCTACAAAACAAAAGACTTTCAGCTCCAGGATGATGGACGGGACATGATCCTTTAGGACATAATAGGATTAACCCACTACCAGACGTGGTATTCAACTGGTTCACATAGGTTCGGACAAACCGGTAGCGGAAATTTTACCTGATTCACCGAACCGGTAAATACCAACTCTGGCTGGCCCCACCCAAACCCGCCTGCTCACCCGCTCGCCCCTTCCGGCTGCTCACCACTCGCCCCGCCCAGCCCCCACCTTTCGGCTGTTTTTTGCCTCCACGCATCACTTTTGGCCTCCGCACATCGTATTTTCAGCCAGTTCCAGGCGGTGGAGATCGACAGCAGCGAACGGTCCGCAGCAGTGGTGAATGGGCAGCGGCAAACGGGCGGTGCCGAATGAACCACGGCGGCAGTGAACGGGCAGCGGCAAGCAGGCGGCAGGGAACGGGTTGTTGCGAATGGGCCGTGGTAGCGGTGAACGGGCTACAGCGAACGGGCTGTGGAGAACAGGCCACGGTGAACGGGCCGTGGTGAATGGGCTAAACCGAATGGCGCGGTGGCAGTGAACACGCCGTGGCAAATGGGTGACAGTAAATTGGCCATACTGAAAAGGCGGCAGCAGCAGAGGCAAATGGGTGGCAATGAACAGGCTATGCCGAATGAGTCATGGCAGGGATGAATGGGCTGCGGCGAATGGGCAGCGGTGAACAGGCTGCCGTGAACGGGCCACGACAAACAGGCCGCAGTTAATGGGCTATACCGAATGGCGCAGCGGCGGTGAACAGACCGCGGCAAACAGGCAAAGGCAAATGGGCCATGCTGAACGGGTGGCAGCAGTGGCGAACAGGCAGCAGCAAATGGGCGGTGCCAAATGGGCCACAGCAGTGGCAAACGGGTGGCGGTGAATGGGCAGCGGCGAACAGGCAGTGGTGAACGGGCTGTGGTGAACGAACCACGGCGGTGGTGAACGGGCAGTAGCAAACGGACTGCGGTGAACGGGCCACGACAAACAGGCTGCGGTTAATGGGCCGTTCCAATCGGGCCACGACGGCAGTGAACAGGCCACGGGAAACAGGTGATGGTGGTGGTGAACGGGCAGCAGTGAACGGGCTGCGGCGAATGGGCCATGACAAACGGGCCATGGTGAATGGACCACACCGAATGGCACGGCAGCGGTGAACAGGCTGTGGCAAACGGGCGAAGGCGAATGGGCCACGTGGAACAGGCGGCAGTAGTGGCGAATGGGCAGCAGCGAATGGGCGGTGCCAAATGGGCCACGGCGGCAAACGGGTGGCGGCAAATGAGCAGCAACGCCGAATGAGTCATGGCAGCTGTGAACGGGCTACGGATAATGGGCAGTGGTGAACGGGCATGGCGAACGGGCGGCAGTGAATGGGCGGCAGCGAACAGGCCACAGAGGTGGTGAATAGGCAGCGGCAAATGAGCTGCGGTGGCGGCAAACAGACCGCAGTGAATGGGGTGCACCGAATGGGCCATCGGCGGCTGTGAACAAATAGAGTAAGGGACTCAACACGCAACCCTGTTTTGTACCAGTGTTAAGAATACGGGCGGCAGAGATATGATGACCTAATCTGCCCCTCTGAGAGCGGCCAGACAGGAAATCCATAATCCAAAAACAGACTGAATAAGAAAGCCGAAGATCCATAAATTTAGACACTTAGTTTATATGGAAGAATTGTGTTAAATGCAGGACTAAAATCTCAATATAGATTATCAATAGGATTAGGATTGAGAGTTCAGCCACGATCAGGTATGCCACGGTCAGCCGTAAAAACAAAACCAACCGGCTGAATTTGTGGAACAGGCTATAAACCACAAAGGAAAAAGGATTAAAAAGCTAGCCAAATTTAACTCCCTTGGGGGAAGGTATGTGCTATAAATCTTTCTGGAATCTGTTTGTGTGAATACTCTCACGGCATCCAGAGGTTTCTTTAGTAAGAGGAGATCCTTGCGGCTGAATAAAATATAATTATATTAAATTTATATAATATAATATAATATAATATAATATAATATAATATAATATAATATAATATAATATAATATAATATAATATAATATAATATAATAATATAATATAATATAATATAATATAATATAATATAATATAATATAATATAATATAATATAATATAATATAATATATATTATATTTATATATTAATATTAATATTTATATATTTATATTTATATATTTATATATTATATTATATTATATTATATTATATTATATTATATTATATTATACTATATTTATATAATATAATATAATATAATATAACATAACATAACATAACATAACATAACATAACATAACATAACATAATATAATATAATATAATATAATATAATATAATATAATATAATATAATATAATATAATATAATATAAATTTATATTAAAACTACAACACCTGGTTTTCTTTTTAAACCCTTTCTTTCTATTTTTTTAAAAAAACAGATGGGTTTGGAAGTAAAAGTCAGATGCGTTGGCCGGGAATCGAACCCGGGTCAACTGCTTGGAAGGCAGCTATGCTCACCACTATACCACCAACGCCTTACAATAAAAGGCTCTCAAAATTCCTGGTAGTAGGAAAAATTCAATTTCTGTTTTTTAAAAACTGATGCCCTCAACGAATGGTTCATGATTCAGCAAGACGTCTCCTCCCTCCTGCTCTGTATTCATAGATTATTGAGACCTGAGCTCCAGTGGAACCAGAATAGCCTTGAAAAGGCTACCTCTGAGCATATGCAAAGTGCACAATTCGAGATCCCGACCAGAAACCAACGTTTCTAAGACGAAGGAGCAAAATTCTCACAAAGAAAGCCCTGGGGGAGATTCAGTAAAAAGAAAATGGAATGCAGACCACTGAATTGGATAAAATAAAAATAAATCCGCAATTAAATCCACCCCAATAAATTTAAAGAAAAAGATTCCAGTTCCAGCAAATTTCACTAGCCATGTTGGTTTGTATAATAAGCCACGATTGAGGGGATTCACACCCAGCACACCCTGCCCTAAATTCAAATCAAATGAGGTATTGTTGCCATGCTGCAGGGTGAGATCAGGTGCAAGGTATTAGTAAAATTAATATAATAAACCCGAATTATTTAATATTTAAGTATAAATGGCAATCATACATTAAGGGAGGAAACTGGGATCGCAAATGAGAGAAGTGTGTTTTTCCAAATAATCACCTGGCAAACTTTTAAAAAGAGACGAGTTTAAATGCGTGGAAGAAAAATGAATGTAGACTTTTTTATGTTTGGATATAAAAGAAGCTCTCGTAGTCGGCAGGATTCGAACCTGCGCGGGGAGACCCCAATGGATTTCTAGTCCATCGCCTTAACCACTCGGCCACGACTACCTTGGTTGGTAAAGTACCTGCATGTTGTCTTCATATTTCTTAATCTATGGTGTGGCTATGGCTCACCGTAGCGTATAAAGAATCCATGTTAAAAATAGATTATTGCCAAAGATGTTGGGGGGGGGAGAGCTTTCTATTGAGAAGTCAGGATGGCCGAGCGGTCTAAGGCGCTGCGTTCAGGTCGCAGTCTCCCCTGGAGGCGTGGGTTCGAATCCCACTCCTGACACAGCCTTTTCTTTGAAAAATAAAATAAAATTAAGATTTCCATCCGTTTTGAACCCAGCAAGGCATTTAGTAACCTCAGTAAATCTGAATTCACGAAGGATTAAAAATTAATTAAGAAGCATTACGCTTATGCTTAAAGCGTTATCTTCATGCTGAAGATTCTTAACCGATGAACCAAATTGGCTTAATCATCTTATATTCACATTTTATATCTATGTTATTTTATCTGTTCACCGCCCTGAGTCCTTCGGGAGAAGGTATAAAAATTAAATAAATGAATGAATGAATGAATGAATGAATGAATGAATAAATAAATAAATAAATAAATAAATTTAATTAATTAATTAATTGATGATTAAAAGATCGGATTCTTTCATCAACAGACAATGCATTTTGGAATCCAATGTTCATTTTGGAACCTAATGTTCTTAACGGATTAACAGAGTTGGGAGGGACCTTGTAGGTCATCTAGTCCAACCCCCCCCCCCCCCGCCAAGCAGGAGACCATAACACCATTTTCTGGACCCTGATGTAAGAATTGGTTCCCAATGAGGAAATACATAACAAAGGCAATAAATTAATTTTTACCAGTAACTTAATATCTACAACAATGTAATTGTTCCACAAGGGATAGGACTAGAGAGAAAACCAGATCCAGGCATTAAAAAAAAAAGAGAGAAATTAATTGATTGGGACAGATCCCTCACACGTTTTTAGGGTAATTCCTGAGCCTGAAGGAAATCTCTATAGATCTTGAAAGATAAGCCCCAATATCTAAGAGGCTGCCACAAAGAAGAGGAAGCCCAACTATTCTCCAAAGCTACCTGAAGGCAGCACAAGAAGCAATGAATGGAAACTAACCAAGGAGAGAAGCCACCTAGGACTATAAAATAGGGAAGTGGTGTAGGGTTTCCTGCCTAAGAAGGGGGCTGGACTAGAAGACCTCCAAGATCCCTTCCAACTCTGTTATTCTGTTCTATTCTATAACTAAGGATGTCAGTGGAGATTCTCAAGTCATTCAGATCATGGTTGTCCCACAAAAGTGCATTTATTTTTTCTTCAAGAGGAAACGGGACTTTCTGGGTTTTTCTTTGAAGACGTTTCGCTTCTCATCCAGCTCTGAAGAAGGACCTTTGGGACTAGAACTAAAGAGAAATTTCCAGGCCGTTAGAACAATTAATTGGTGGAATGGCTTGCCTCCAGAAGTTTGTTTGTTTATTTATTTATTTATTTATTTATTTATTTATTTATTTATTTATTTATTTATTTATTAGATTTCTATACCGCCTTTCTCCCGTAGGACTCAAGGCGGTGTACAGTCGAGAAAAATATAGATACACAAATATCATAAAATTGCTAATTAAAATGATTATTATAACATAGAGGTGGATGCTTTTTAAAACCTGGAAGGTTTTAAAAAGAGATTAAACCGTCATTTGTCTGATATGATATACAGTAGTGGCCAAAATTGTGGAAACCTTTTGGGAAAAGTGTATTTTTGAGGTTTGATAGCTTAATAACACCATTTTTTTTTAATTTTTATTTTTTTATTTTTTTGTTGAGTTTCAAGATAATCCTATTCCACTGCCTGGGAATAGCCCAGACCTTAACCCAATTGAAAATCTATGGTGTTATGGAAGAAGGAATTAAAGAGACATCCCTTCAGAGCAGACAAGAATCAGTTATTTATTATTGCAATAAGGATCAGATTGGTATTGTGACCACAAGATCTGAGCAAAGTAATGAACATGAGAGTCCAACTTTATACAGCTTCAAACAAAGGATTCTGTTAACTCAGCAATTCATATGGTCATATACATTTGTCATTTTTAATTGACACTTCCTAATTACTGTTTCATTTTATTCTCTGCCAACATTCATAATTCTTTATGTAGATTACTGAAGCATAGATTCAAATTATCTCTTGTTAATATTACATGTGGTCATACTTGACCTCTCTAACCTTCAACTGTATTTCACCAAATGCTTCTTATCTCTGACAACTGAGGGGCAACTGAGGGGCCTCTCCCCATTGGTTCTACATCAAAGAAGGAATGTGTCTGCCTTTTATTTCAACTGGATACATTTGCAAGCACAATTTCTCTTCTACAATACTATGAACAAAGAGGGCCCTTCAGTGATCATCTAGCTGGACCAGCTTTTCCTACTTTAATGGAGCTGACTAAAGAAACTTGTTAGTCAGAAGCAACCCAGCAATAAAACCCAGTTAATAGAAGCCATCATTCAATCTTGGTTTCACATTCGAACAGCTGCAGAACTAAAAGACTTGGTTCACTCCACGGGAAGATGTTATGTAAGGCCCTAATTCATGCTAAAGGTTACCCAACTAAATATTAACTGACGTGGCGATCATTTTTGTATATCTCGTTTTTTCTATGGTGATCATTTTGTTATATCTTGTTTTTTCTATGTGTTTCACTTTTCTTCTTTATACTGTAGCTGCTATTCTAATAGCAAATCTTTCATAAAAGTTGGAAGAATATCCTTCTGGGTTCGGCTCCAAGTGGGGAAAAAGACACTGGAAACATGGAGACTGCTTGGAAAGAGGGTTTAATGGTGGACAGGATCACATGGCTCGAGTTCCTGAACAGAAAAAGGGCCGAGATACTGCAAGTCCCCGGGTTTTATGCTTTCTCTGGCTTTGAACTTCCTGGGGCCCCGAAAGAGTATCCTGATTGGTTGTCAGACTCCCAGGGGGTGGGGGTCTTAGCGAGCCTTGCTGGCTGATGTAATCTTCCCAGGTGCCATGCGGTGAGTTTCTGTCCTAGATGGGTCCCATTGTGTTAGTTTCTGTTGCTATTGTATTGCAGATGGGTCCTATTGTCAAAGATTGAGTTTCTGCCTCTGGCCCATTAACAAAGGGGGGGGAGGCAGGAAGGTGGGAGTTGCTTTGTCTTTAAAACATGCTTCTCCATTTCTCATACAGGGAAACATAATATTCTGCCTTTTTAATATTTCCTAAAATATTTCATTCTTCCAGGAAAGGGGTGGGTGCTAACTTCCTACAGGTTATTGCATTACATTCTTGATTAAATTATCTTTCCATTGATATATAATTTTATGGTACTACTCCCCCAAAAAAGTGCTGTTATAAGCTAGTTTTAGAAAATACACTTTTCCCAAATTGTTTCCACAATTTTGGCCACTACTGTATAGGGTTTCCTCCCCGAGTTGGACTAGAAGACCTCCAAGGGCCCTTCCAACTCTGTTACTCCAATTGTCTGTAGAGATTCTCAGTCATCCAGATCATGGTTTGTCCCAAAAGGCCTTTTTCAGGAAGCCACTGGATTTTCTTCTTGTTGTTTTCTTTGAAGACGTTTCGCTTGTCATCCAAGAAACTTCTTCAGCTCTGACGTTCCCCACTATCCTGTCAGAGCTGAAGAAGCTGCTTGGATGAGAAGTGAAACGTCTTCAAAGAAAAAAAAAACCCCCAAGAAAGTCCAGTTGTCTCCTGAAAAAGCACTTTGGGGGTGGACTGTTACTCTGATAACTCCACATTTTTCAAAAAAAGGCTACAATTTAAAATGGCTGCTGTTTTGTGAGGCGATAATAATGTGAATAAAATAGGAATCATACAGAGTCAGCTACATGAACTCTAAAGGACCCTCTCTAGTCACATTATTATAAGAGAGAAAAATGCTTGGAGATTACATTAAAAATCAGCTAAACTCCATTAGTGGTAATGTATCTTCTGATGAGGCCTAACTGTCACGGAAGGACAGCCATATGGAAAACATTTGAATGGCCTCACTGTCAAAGACAAGGACATATGTGTTACAAAGAGTTACTTAATCCAATAAATTTACCTAAGGACAGCAATAAATCTCCCATTAGCAACTACAGCACTTAAGGAAAAGTTGTGTAGCAAAGATAATCTTATAAACTAGAAACTAATGGTTTAGTAATTAGGAAGTGTGTCAATTACCATATAACACATGTATGTTAACCATATATGGAAAACTGTATGAGCTCACTGAATCCTTTGTCTTGGATATGTATAAAAACAGTGGGATCAGGGCTCTTCTTTGTTCAAAGTTTCAGGTACAAATCTGGCTCTGAACCTTGCGCAATAAACTGACTCTGGCTGACCCAGGAACGTTGTTCAGTCTCAATTTTTCCACAACAATAAAGCCATATTCCCAGTGGTGAAATCCAGCAGGTTCTGACAGGTTCTGGAGAACCGGTAGCGGAAATTTTGAGTTGTAATTCAGAGAACCTGCAAATACCACCTCTGGCTGGCCCCAGAGTGGGGAGGGAATGGGGATTTTGCAGAATTCTTCCTCTGGAGTGGGGTGGGCATGGAGATTTTGCAGTATCCTTCCCTTGCCATGCCCACCAAGCCACGCCCACCAAGCCACACCACACCCACTAAGCCATGCCCACAGAACCGGTAGTAAAAAAAATTAATTTCACCACTGCATATTCCCAATAAGTTTATACTATAATTTGCTGAGCCACAGACAAGCATGTGTGTATTTGTGTGTGTAATATACATATCTGTTCAACATTTATGTAAAACCACTAGGTGAGATCATCCGTGGTTTTGGGGTGAGTGTTCATCAGTATGCTGATGACACACAGCTATACATCTCCACCCCAGACCACCCCAATGATGCCCTTGCTGTGATGTCCCGTTGCCTGGAGGCCGTGCGGATCTGGATGGGGAGAAACAAGCTCAGACTCAACCCCTCCAAGACCGAGTGGCTGTGGCTTCCAGCGTCCCGGTATAGTCAGCTGGTACCATCACTGACAATAGGGGATGAGATCTTGCTCCCCACAGAGAGGGCCCGCAACTTGGGTGTCCTCCTGGATTCACGGTTATTTTTAGAAGATCATTTGATGGCCGTGGCCAGGGGTGCCTTTTATCAGGTTCGCCTGATCCACCAGTTGCGTCCCTTTCTGGATCGGGACGCCTTGCGCACAGTCACTCATGCCCTAGTTACCTCCCGTATGGACTACTGTAATGCTCTCTACATGGGGCTCCCCTTGAAAAGCACCCGGAGGCTCCAACTGGTCCAGAACGTAGCCGCGCGGGTGATTATGGGCGCAGCTCATTACGCCCATGTAACACCTCTCCTACGCGAGCTGCACTGGCTCCCGGTGGTCTTCCGGGTGCGATTCAAGGTGTTAGTTATCACCTTTAAAGCGCTCCATGGCTTAGGACCTGGGTACCTACGAGACCGTCTTTTGCCACCAATAGCCTCCCACCGACCACTTCGTTCTCACAGGGAGGGACTACTCAGGGTACCGTCAGCCAAATTATGTCGACTGGCGACTCCCAGGGGGAGGGCCTTCTCTGTGGGGGCTCCAACCCTTTGGAATGAACTGCCCCCGGAGATACGGAATATTCCTGATCTCCGTGCTTTCCGCCGTGCCCTCAAGACCCTGATGTTCCAACAAGCGGGGCTAAACATACGAACATGTGAATGATTTTTTAAATGTTATCTAATTCTGGGTTTTATTTAATTGACCAAACTAAGTGGCAATTTTAATTAGCAATTTTGTGGTGTTTGTATGTCTATGTTTTTCTTGACTGTACACCGCCTTGAGTCCTACGGGAGAAAGGCGGTATAGAAATATAATAAATAAATAAATAAATAAAATATCTCTGTGTGTGTGTGTGTGTAATTTCACATTAAGGATTAACCTGTTGCATGCTTGTGCTTGTATCAGAGGAGCTGCTGAGGCCAGTTCCTCAGCCTTAGCAATTTGAAGATGCATGGACTTCAACTCCCAGAATGCCCCAGCCACTATACCAGCAGTTTAAATCCATGCATCTTAAAGTTGCTAAGCTTGAGGAAAAAAACTTGATTTATACAGTTGCTCCAGTGGCGCAATCGGTTAGCGCGCGGTACTTATACAGCAGTACTTTGCCTCTAGCAATGCCGAGGTTGTGAGTTCGAACCTCACCTGGAGCAGTCGAACCTTTTCTTCCTCACTGGGAAAGTTACTCCTGGGAGTTACTCACTCCATCCTGATTTCGAACACAGCTTTCAAGGTGGTTAATACACTTGGAGTGGCTAGGAATCTGGGTTTAGAGGGTTTCTTTTCTCTTATGGAGGGCTGGAAAATATATATATTTTTTAATTGCATGAAAAAGGAGAGGAGATTCTTGGAGGAAAGTTTAATGAACTTGGAAGGATGAATTATTGGAAGAGCTGAGAGAATCCACACGTTTAGCCAATGGCACCACCTTGTGGAGAGAGCCAGAAATGCAACTTCTAGGCATTGTTAGCTTTGAGAAAATAAACTTTAATCATGCAAGCGTTGGTGGTATAGTGGTGAGCATAGCTGCCTTCCAAGCAGTTGACCCGGGTTCGATTCCCGGCCAACGCAAAAAATCTCTTTTTTTTTTTTTTTCTTCTTCAGGTCTGTCTGGTTGTCCCAAAAGTGCTTTTTCAGGAGGCAACTGGCCTTTTCTTGTTTTTTCTTTAGAAGACGTTTTGCTTCTCATCCGAGAAGCTTCTTCAGCTCGGACAGGATCCTGTCAGAACTGAAGAAGCTTCTCGGATGAGAAGCGAAACGTCTTCAAAAGAAAAAAGTAAGAAAGTCCAGTTGCCTCCTGAAAAAGCACTTTGGGGTTTTTCTTCTTCAGTTTTTTTCTGGACAATCCTAAATTCACTTTTTCCCTTCTCCTATAGTACAAGTATAGTACAAGTATACTATACTAAGTATATAGTATAGTATACTTGTTGTCAGGTATGCTTCCTTCAGTATCCAGGAAAGAAAAACCCAAACTCAAGCATTATGAAGAATTTGGTACTTTTACTGAATATGAAATGATTAACAACCCAGGTAAAGCTGGAAGTGAGCAAAGCGCGCGAAATGCATCGACTAAGCATCTCCCCCCCCCCCTTGTCCATATATCATCAGCCAATCCAAAGGTCTTCCAAAGGTCAGGTGGCATCACGTCTGGCCGCGTCATTCATCAGGAATGTAGGGGCAGTTGGTCAGCCGTCCCCTTTGAAGAATCACTTTCGTTTCTCATGAAGACACATCCTACAAGGAAAAACAAATCTTGCATCTCCCCACCCCTCGTCCTTAACTAATCCCTCCCCCGTTTCTCATGGCAGCTGAAGCAGGCAAAAGCTGAGGCTGACACTTGTACTATACAAGTACTAATGTGGTATTAACTGAGGAATGGGCAAAGGCCCAATATTCACCTTTCACACGGAACGCAGAATTTGGTGGCACTGTTAAAAACAAACAAGGTAACCCAAAAAGAGCGGGTTTATTCATTTATATACAGTTATTACAGAGACATCCACCTGGCAACAAAAGTGCGTATAGTCAAGGCGATGGTTTTCCCAGTTGCAATGTATGGCTGGTGAAAGTTGGACCATAAGGAAGGCCGAGCGCCAAAGAATTGAGGCCTTTGAACTCTGGTGCTGGAGAAGACTCCTGCGAGTCCCTTGGACTGCAAGGCGATCAAACCGGTCAGTCCTAGAGGAGATCAACCCTGACGGCTCTTCAGAAGGCCAGATCCTGAAGATGAAACTCAAATGGATGCCGGCATCTCGGGTTTCAGAGGCTCCATCACTTTTGATAGATGGGGAAAAACTTGCACCCGTTGATAGGGCTCACAACTTGGGTGTCCTCCTGGATGCTCGGCTATCCCTAGAAGATAGCCTAGAAGGCTATCCCATCTAATGGCCGTGACCAAGGGGGCCTTCGCACAGGTTCGCCTGGTGCGCCCTTTCCTGGACCGAGATGACCTTCGCACAGTCACTCATGCCCTGGTTACTTCCCGCTTGGATTACTGCAATTCCCTCTACATGGGCCTGCCCCTGAGATGCACCCAGAGACTCCAGCTGATCCAGAATGCAGCTGCACGGGTTGTTATGGGAGCCCCTCGTTACTCCCATATAACACCCCTCCTGCGTGAGCTGCACTGGTTACCAGTGGTTCTCCAGGTCCGCTTCAAGGTGCTAGTCCTCACCTATAAGGCCCTTCATGACTTAGGTCCGGGATATTTGCATGACCTTCTCCTGCCTGCCTCTCACCGCCCTGTTTGTTCACATAGGGCCGCTCTCCTCAGGGTTCCGACGGCGAGCCAATGTCACCTTGCTGTGCCCAGGGGTAGGACGTTCTCTGTGGGTGCTCCCACCCTCTGGAATGAATTGCCTACTGAGCTCCGGACGGCTCCTGATCTCCGCTCCTTCCGTCGGGACTTGAAGACTTGGCTTTTCAAACAAATAGGCTGAGACTGATTCCGGGCTTTATTATTTACTACTAATTAATTATTTGGATTAAATTATGATTTTATTGTAATTGTTTCTTAACTTGTGTTCGCCGCCCTGAGTCCTTCGGGAGAATGGCGGCATATAAATACATGTAATAAATAAATAAATAAATAAATAAATAAATAAATAAATAAATAAATAAATAAATAAATAAATACCTTTGGCCACCTAATGAGAAGGAAGGACTCACTGGAGAAGAGCCTAATGCTGGGAACGATTGAGGGCAAAAGAAGAAGGGGACAGCAGAGAACAACGTGGCCGGATGGAGTCACTGAAGCAGTCGGCGTGAGCTTAAATGGACTCCAGAGCATGGTAGAGGACAGGAAGGCCTGGAGGAACGTTGTCCATGGGGATTGCAATGGGTCGGACACGACTTTGCAGCTAACAACAAATTCCATTTGTATAACTGCCTGTCATGGCCGAAAACGGGCTAGTTCATCAACCAGATCTATTCAGTTGGATTCATTTTTAAGTGCCTTATCTATGGAGATTTTCGGTCATCCAGGTCCTGGTTGTCCCAAAGGTGCTTTTTTTTCAAGAGGTAACTGGACTTTCTGGGTTTTTCTTGGAAGACGTTTCGCTTCTCATCCAAGTTGCCCCTTGAAAAAAAGTTCGTTTTTAGGAAAATATTAGAATGTGCAGAAATGAATAGATTAAGGCTTGCTAGAAAGGAGAAAGAACAAAGTGAATATTTATATGACATGGGAGTTATTTTATGAATGGTTGGAAAATAAAAATAGAAGTTAGAAATAGAAATAGAACTGCAGAAAAAACAATTGCTACCAACCGATAGCCTCCCACCGACCAGTACGCTCCCACAGAGAGGGACTCCTCAGGGTGCCGTCGGCCAGGCAATGTTGGCTGGCGACCCCCAGGGGGATGGCCTTCTCTGTGACAGCTCCTGCCCTCTGGAACGATTTGCCCCCGGAGATACGAAGGATATCGGATCTCCGGGTCTTTCGCCGTGCCCTGAAAACTTTTCTTTTCCATCAAGCAGGGCTGGCGTGAAACCCCCCCCCCTTTTTAAGTCTTTTTAGTTTTTCAGCTTTTAATTGTCAATGGGTTTTAATTCGAATTGTTCTAAATTTGGGCCAAAGTATGTAATTCTTTTAATAATTTTAAATTTTGTATTGGAATGTGTTTTAGTTCTGGCTGTGCACTGTCCTGAGTCCACTAGGAGAAGGGCGGTATACAAATTGAAATAAATAATTAAATAAATAAACCTGCCTTCCATTGAGGACCTGTATACTGCAGGAGTCAAAAAGAGGGCTGTGAAAATATTTAGAGACCCCTCACATCCTGGACATAAATTGTTTCAACTCCTACCCTCAAAACGATGCTATAGAGCACTGGCACACCAGAACAACTAGACAGAATAAGTTTTCCCCCGAATGCCATCACTCTGCTAAACAAATAATTCCCTCAACACTATGACTGTAATTTTGTTGCTTGTATCCTTATGATCTATAGTTTCCTGATTGCTTATTTGTACCCTATGACTATCGTTAAGTGTTGTACCTTATGATTCTTGATGAACGTATCTTTTCTTTTATGTACACTGAGAACGTATGCACCAAGACCAATTCCTTGTGTGTCCAATCACACTTGGCCAATAAAAAATTCTATTCTATTCTATAACTTGCATTTCTCTTAAGGGGGTGGGAGGCATTTTTCTAAAGAGGTTTTTTTTTTTTTTTTAAATTTGATTTATATGCCGCCCTTCTCCGGAGACTCAGGGCGGCTTACAATGCGCTAAGCAATAGCCTTCATCCTTTTGTATATTTATACAAAGTCAGCTTATTGCCCCCACAAACTGGGTCATTTAACCCAGTGGTCCCCAACCTTTTTATCGCCGCGGCCCGCTGAGCGCGCGCAGGGGTGGGGGCACGGCCCAGGAGCTTTTGCGCAGGCCCATTGCGCACGGCCCAGGAGCCTTTGCGCTGCAGCGTTCCTGTCCCCCGGCCGCTGCGCGGCCCGGTGCCAGGTACTCCACGGCCCGGCACCGGTCCGCGGACCGGGGGTTGGGGACCACTGATTTAACCTACCTTAGAAAGGATGGAAGGCTGAGTCAACCTTGAGCCTGGTAAGATTCGAACCTGCAGTAATTGCAGGCAGCTGTATTAATAACAGAGTGCTTTAGACCACTGTACTACCAAGGCCCTCATTTAATGTTTTAAATACATTTTAAATTAAGGAATCTAGGACCACTTCGTGGGGATCACACTTTCTCATCTGCAATTTTCTAAGTGTCTCAAAAATAACATTCCTTAGGTAAAATTGTGGAAAGTTAGGCCAGCAAGTCCCTGCAAAGTGGACTTTTAAAAATCAGATAGCCGCAGCTCTTTTTTTTTGAGAAAGTAGGTGGCTCTTAAAAGAGCCTTTGGGTCTGGGCGAAGGAGACTTTTTACGTCTCAAGCTCCTTTTTACTTGGAGCTGGTGTATTTGGTGACAGCTTTGGTGCCCTCGGAGACGGCGTGCTTGGCCAGCTCTCCAGGTAGGAGGAGACGGACGGCCGTCTGGATCTCCCGGGAGGTGATGGTGGAGCGCTTGTTGTAGTGGGCCAAGCGGGAAGCCTCCCCAGCGATGCGCTCAAAGATGTCGTTGACGAAGGAGTTCATGATGCTCATGGCCTTGGAGGAGATGCCGGTGTCCGGGTGGACCTGCTTCAACACCTTGTAGACATAGATGGAGTAGCTCTCCTTGCGGCTCTTCTTGCGCTTCTTGTCCCCTTTCTTCTGGGTCTTAGTCACGGCTTTCTTGGAGCCCTTTTTGGGCGCAGGAGCAGATTTAGCCGGCTCAGGCATGATCAAATCCCTAGCAAGACAAAACACCACCTAATCAAAAAAAAAAAAAAAAAACCAAACTCTGGAAAAGAAACTCTTCTCTGCCTCCTATTTATAGGGGCGATATGCAAATGAAGGCGTTCAAACCCTCCTTTTTCATTGGCTCCGACGCAGAGCGCCACCCACTTCCGTACATTGACTTATGCTAATGACCGAACCTTGAGAAACCGATTGCTATTGGCTTGCGACAGAGCGCCTCTTCTCCCTTGGGCGGTTGTTGTTTTTTCATTGGACGCAGGAAAAGCTCGGCCAATAGGAATTCGCACTTGCAAGCTTTTCGAGTGAATAAAATGAGACCAAGCGCCCATCGGGAAACTCATTCTCTTCGGATCGGGCTTTCTTTTTTTAAGCGTTGCTCATCTTGAATAGCATCATGTCCGGACGCGGCAAGCAAGGCGGCAAAGCCAGGGCCAAGGCCAAGACCCGCTCATCCCGCGCCGGCTTGCAGTTCCCCGTGGGCCGCGTGCATCGCCTGCTCCGCAAGGGCAACTACGCGGAGAGGGTGGGCGCCGGAGCTCCCGTCTACCTGGCCGCGGTGCTGGAATACCTGACGGCGGAAATCCTGGAGCTGGCGGGCAACGCGGCCCGGGATAACAAGAAGACTCGGATCATCCCGCGCCACTTGCAGCTGGCCATCCGCAACGACGAGGAGCTGAACAAGCTGCTGGGCAAAGTCACCATCGCCCAGGGAGGCGTCTTGCCCAACATCCAGGCCGTCCTCCTGCCCAAGAAGACCGAGAGCCACAAGGCCAAAGGGAAGTGAGGAGCTCTCCCGGCCCGCCGGCTTCAGCTCGCCCAAGAACGACACCCCAAAAAAGGCTCTTTTAAGAGCCACCCACCTTTTCTCGGAAAGAGCCTGTCTCCATTTGCTAAGCGGAACAGGATCCCTAGATCCTTTTTTTAAAAAAAATTCCTCCAGAAAAAGCATTGAGGTTACACGATACATATTTTTTTTTTTAAAAAAAAGCATCTTTCTTAAGCTTAGAATTGCAATTATAGGGCTTGTCTCAACTTGCTAAATTGAAACAGGATCCTGAGATCCTTTTTTAACATTTCCTCTACAAAAGCATTAAGGTTACATGATACATATACAAAACAATTTTCTCACAATAAAATAGAATTCTTTATTATTGGCCAAATGTGATAGGACACACAAGGAATTTGTCTTTGGTGTATATGCTCTCGGTGTACATAAGGAGAATAAACCTTTTCTAGGAAAGAGCTTGTCTCGGTTTGCTAAGCGGAACAGGATCCCTAGATCCTTTCTTTAAAAAAAATTCCTCCAGAAAAGCATTGAGGTTACACGATACATTTTTTTTTAAAAAGAAAAGCATCTTTCTTAAGTTTAGAATTGCAATTATAGAGCTTGTCTCAAATTACTAAATTGAAACAGGATCCTGAGATCCTTTTTTAACATTTCCTCTACAAAAACATTAAGGTTACATGATACATATACAAAACATCTTTCTCAGAATAAAATAGAATTCTTTATTATTGGCCAAATGTGATAGGACACACAAGGAATTTGTCTTTGGTGTATATGCTCTCGGTGTACATAAGGAGAATAAACCTTTTCTAGGAAAGAGCTTGTCTCGGTTTGCTAAGCGGAACAGGATCCCTAGATCCTTTCTTTAAAAAAAATTCCTCCACAAAAGCATTGAGGTTACACGATACATTTTTTTTTTTCAAAAAGCATCTTTCTTAAGCTAGAATTGCAATTATAGAGCTTGTCTCAAATTACTAAATTGAAACAGGATCCTGAGATCCTTTTTTAACATTTCCTCTACAAAACCATTAAGGTTACATGATACATATACAAAACATCTTTCTCAGAATAAAATAGAATTCTTTATTATTGGCCAAATGTGATTGGACACACAAGGAATTTGTCTTTGGTGTATATGCTCTCGGTGTACATAAGGAGAATAAACCTTTTCTAGGAAAGAGCTTGTCTCAAACTTGCTAAACCAAATGGGATCCTAAGATCCTTTATTATTATTTTTTTAATTTTCTCCACAAAAGCATTAAGATACATATTTTTAAAAAATGCATCTTTCTTAAGCCATAATTGCAATTATGGAACTTGCCTCAACTTACTAAGTTGAAACAGGATCCTGAGATCCTTTTTTAACATTTCCTCTACAAAAGCATTAAGGTTACATGATACATATACAAAACAATTTTCTCAGAATAGAATTCTTTATTATTGGCCAAATGTGATTGGACACACAAGGAATTTGTCTTTGGTGTATATGCTCTCAGTGTACATAAGGAGAATAAACCTTTTCTAGGAAAGAGCTTGTCTCGGTTTGCTAAGCGGAACAGGATCCCTAGATCCTGTTTTTTAAAAAAATTCCTCCACAAAAGCATTGAGGTTACACGATACATATTTTTTTTTTTCAAAAAGCATCTTAAGCTAGAATTGCAATTATTTATTTATTTATTTTATTGAATTTCTATACCGCCCTACTCCCGAAGGACTCAGGGCGGTGAACAGCCATGAAATAAAACACATACAAATACAAAAATTAAAATCGAATAAAATGAATTAAATAAATTTGGCTGAATTGATACCCATAATTTAAAATACCCATATTTTAAAATACAGTAAAAATTTAAAATTTACACTTAAATTATATTAAATTATAGAGCTTGTCTCAACTTGCTAAGTTGAAACAGGATCCTGAGATCCTTTTTTAACATTTCCTCTACAAAAGGTTACATGATAATATACAAAATGTCTTTCTCAGGATAGAATAGAATTCTTTATTTTTGGCCAAGTGTGATTGGACACACAAGGAATTTTCTTTGGTGTATATGCTCTCAGTTACATAAGGAGAATAAACCTTTTCTAGGAAGGAGCTTGTCTCAACTTGCTAAGCCAAATGGGATCCTAAGATCCTTTATTATTTTTTTAAATTTTCTCCACAAAAGCATTAAGATACATATTTTTAAAAAATGCATCTTTCTTAAGCCATAATTGCAATTATGGAACTTGCCTCAACTTACTAAGTTGAAACAAGATCCTGAGATCCTTTTTTAACATTTCCTCTACAAAAGCATTAAGGTTACATGATACATATACAAAACATCTTTCTCAGAATAAAATAGAATTCTTTATTATTGGCCAAATGTGATTGGACACACAAGGAATTTGTCTTTGGTGTATATGCTCTCGGTGTACATAAGGAGAATAAACCTTTTCTAGGAAAGAGCTTGTCTCAAACTTGCTAAACCAAATGGGATCCTAAGATCCTTTATTATTATTTTTTTAATTTTCTCCACAAAAGCATTAAGATACATATTTTAAAAAATGCATCTTTCTTAAGCCATAATTGCAATTATGGAACTTGCCTCAACTTACTAAATTGAAACAGTATCCTGAGATCCTTTTTTTAACATTTCCTCTACAAAAGGTTACATGATACATATGCAAAACGTCTTTCTCAGGATGGAATAGAATTCTTTATTATTGGCCAAGTGTGATTGGACACGCAAGGAATTTGTCTTTAGTATATATGCTCTCTGTACATAAGGAGAATAAAATACATTCATCGAGAATAAAAAGATAAAACACTTAGTGATAGTCAAGGTTACTAATAAGCAATCAAATCCTACTAGGAAACAAGTAAAAGCAATATAAATAGAAAGACGCAAGCATATGGTTATAGCAATAAGTGGAAAGAGATAGATACTAGTAAAGAAGAGAAGAATAATAGTAATTAATACAGTCTTAGTAAATTATTTGACAGTGTGGGAATTAGTTGTTAAACAGAGTGATGGCATTGGGGAAAAAAAACTCCCTGTGTCTAGTTGTTCTGATGTGCAGTGCTCTATAGTCATTTTGAAGGTAGAAGTTGAAGCAATTTAAATCCAGGATGTGGGGGGTCTGTAGATATTTTCACAATTGCAATGAAAAGCAGACATTTGAGCCACCCAAATGAATAGAGTAGATACAATAGATACATTCCATCCAGTCTCTATGGAGATTTTCCAATTATCCAGGTCACTGTTGTCCCATAGGTGATTTTTTTCCCCCAAAAGGCGACTGAACTTCCTTGGGATTTTGTGTTTTTTTTCCTTTAAAAATGTTTCACTTCTACTCCAAGAAGCTTAGAATTTCGACCGCAGAAGCTTCTTGGATGAGAAGCGAAACGTTTTCAAAGAAAATTGAATGCAGTTCATTGTTCTACAAAAAAAAGCACCTCTGGAGTTCCAGAGCCCAGTTTTTGAAACCTCAAATTCATTTTGGGATAGCAAACCGAGAAAATCCGTTGGGATTGCATTTGCATTGTTAAAAGACAGTAAACGATAGAAAATGTCGTTATCTATTGAGCTCCGTTTGTAAACAGTAAACAGTAGCTTTTTAAAAACAAAATGAAGTAAACGATGCGGTTTAGGCATAAAAAGACTCTGGCCTTTTATGGCGGCAATTTCAAACTAAAAGGACGTTTCCTGTTTGGCTAATCAAGTCACCAGTACCAGCCAATCTCCTACGTTGGCGGGCTTTTCAAAGTAGCTACTGTTGGTGGACAGTTTTCTGAATGCAATTCAATTCCTTCAAGAGCGTAAGGCACCAATCGGGCGACTAAGCAATAAAGCGAGTTTTTATTTTTATATCTATATATAGAAAGAAAAGCAGCTTGGATCTATGTAAAATAGGGTCTATATAATATATATCAGCGTATATATCGAGATAGATGATAGATAGATAGATAGATCCTATTTTATATTGATCCAAGCTGCTTTTATATCGATCTTGGATTTTTTTTTTAAATTTGATTTATATTTAAATTTATATTTAAATATTTATATTGGATTTACTTTATATAAGCAGGTTTGATCTATATAAAATAGGATAAATAGATAAATAGATCCTATTTTACCTAGATCCAAGCTGCTTTTCTTTCGAAGTAACTAACGAGTTGTGTCTGCTTCTGAAGATTTGAAATAGGGCCGTTTCCATTGCAGGCGTTAATCTTAAGAGTTAAGACGTATCTCACCCAACCAAGACCATACTAATTTATAAACCCACAAACGTATCCGTATTTTCTGCTTATTCAAAAGGCGCGCCTATGCACACACCAGAGCCCTCCTCCACCCCCACCCCCCCAAAAAAATTCAGGAGACTTGTATGTTTGCAGAATGTTGCCATCCTGTCCTACAACCCTCAAAGCTATTTAAAGCAATTAATTATAAAACCCAGGAATGAAAACACCGCAAATGAAAGCGAAATGCTAAGGCTAAATTCGCACTTTGCTTAGATCAACATTGGGATTTTTGTCGAATTTAACTAATACGAAATTAATACTCCAGTAAAGTACCCTGGTTGTATAACAACACACAGGTCAAATGAGGAAACGCACCAAACGCTGGGTATTTTTAATCCCACGATTTCACGCAGTAGCTTGAAACAGTTTCGGGGGGGGGGAACATAAGAACCATTGTTCAAGGGTTGATAGTTTGTAATTCATTCATTCAGAGTCGGATTATTGTGGGCGTGGAAACAAAGCCTCGGCAAGCGATGATAGGCGGGATGTGCCAGAGCTAGAGAAAGGTACTGTTTTAATGGGGATCCAATCAGCGTCGAGGCTAGACTTTCGAACGCAGCGGTTTCAGCCAATCAGGCTAAAGCGCGGGCTATAAAAAGGCCGACGGACGGCGCCAGAGCTTCATTTCGCGTCATTTCGAGGCTGAGGTTCCAGTGTCGGTGAGAGACCATGGCTCGTACCAAGCAAACGGCTCGCAAGTCGACCGGCGGGAAGGCGCCCCGCAAGCAGCTGGCCACCAAGGCGGCGCGGAAGAGCGCTCCGGCCACGGGCGGCGTGAAGAAGCCTCACCGCTACCGGCCGGGGACCGTGGCCCTCCGCGAGATCCGCCGCTACCAGAAGTCGACGGAGCTGCTGATCCGCAAGCTGCCCTTCCAGCGGCTGGTGCGGGAGATCGCGCAGGACTTCAAGACCGACCTGCGCTTCCAGAGCTCGGCCGTCATGGCCCTGCAGGAGGCGAGCGAGGCTTACCTGGTGGGGCTCTTCGAGGACACCAACCTGTGCGCCATCCACGCCAAGCGCGTCACCATCATGCCCAAGGACATCCAGCTGGCCCGGCGCATCCGCGGGGAGAGGGCGTAAAAAAGACCCGCCGAGGCTCACCCCAGGCCCGCTGACCAAACCCCCCAAAGGCTCTTTTAAGAGCCACCACCTCTTCCCTAAAAGGAGCTGAGACCCACAATATCTAGCGGGGAATAATCGGTAGGAACATTAGGTTGAGATCTGAAATACACGTAGTAATACGGTGGTTCTGAACCCTTAAGGTTGATTACAATTTCCAGCCGATTTTGCAGAATTTCGTTCCAGTTTAATTCTCAGTATCATTTTAGTGATACAAGGCCAAAACTAGGCATCTTTTTTGGGCCAGGGGTTCTAGCCCAAAAGTGCCTAAAATCTAGGGATTTCACCCACATCCGCCTTTTATTTGTAGGAAGTTAGCACCCACCCCTTTCCTGGAAGAGTGAAATATTTTAGGAAATATGAAAAGCAGAATATTATCAGACAGCCGACATACTAACAAAACCTTTACAAAACAAACAGCATGCAAACCTAACATCCAAACTGGGTATTCTTTCATAGGTAACTTCTTGTGCGTACGTAACCTATAGTCACCCAGGTCAGGCATTTAAAGGGGGTTTTGTCACATATAAAAATACCTGATCTCATGCCCAGGCCAGGAGGCAGGGGGCTGGTGAGATCGATCCCCAGGATCCACCCTAACCCATTGACCCCTCCTTACCTTAGCCCCACCCCAGTGGTACTTAAGGTCCAACCATGCGGTCCAGAGCCAGTTCCAGTACAGCACCTGTAAGGAAGAGACATGTTACGAATAAAGACTTCTGATTAAATGAATACTTGTGTGATGGAGTTATTGGGCTCGATCCTTGAACACCTTTCACAATAATTAAAACAATTCAAGTGGGCTCCCCTCCTTCTTTTCAGAAGGTGAACAAAGTCTTCAGGCAGCACAATTTGGCTAGGTGCTTTTTCAAGAAACAACTGGACTTCTTTATTTGGAAAAACATTTTGCTACAGACCAGCCTAATTGCTAACTTTATGCAAAGATTGTGCTAACTAAATGCCATTTGCATGATACAAGCATTTGGGGAGCTCTCCAAGACAAAAGGAAAATTGAAGTGGATGGATCTTATCGGCTAGCAGGAAATAGGAGAAGGCCCCAGAAAAATCGTATTGTAGGAAGTTAGCACCCACCCCTTTCCTGGAAGAGTGAAATATTTTAGGAAATATGAAAAAGGCAGAATATTATATTTCCCTGGATGAGAAATATGAGAAGCATATTTTACAGACAAAGCAGCTCCCACCTTCCTGCCCCCCACCTTTTGTCAATGGGCCATTAAGGCCTGGGCCAGTCTATTCTACATAACAAAGATCTACCTCCTTCAGGCAGAGCCATAGTAGGAATTGCCAAAGATAGGATTAGCCCTCTACACAATAGCAGCAGAAACTCACCACATGTGACCTGGGAAGCACATGTGACCATCAACCAGCAAGGCCCCCACCCCCTGGGAGTCTGACAACCAATCAGGATACTCTTTTGGGACCCCAAGAAATGCAGAGCCAGAGAGAGCATAAAAACCCGAAGATTTACTGTATCAGCCCCTTTTCTGTTCAGGAACTCAAGCCATGTGATCCTGTCCACCATTAAACCATCTTTCCAAGCAGTCTCCATGTCTCCAAGTGTCTTTTTCCCCACTTGGAGCAGAACCTAGAAGGAAGTTTCTTCCAACATATTTAACAAACGAAGTCTTGATCAAATGATCCACTTCTACAGAGGAATTATTGAATCTCATCTGCACTTCTATAACTGTCTGGTTTGGCTCTGCAACCCAACAAGACAGACACAGACTTCAGAGGATAATTAGAACTGCAGAAAAAACAATGACTACCAACCTGCCTTCCATGGAGGACCTGTTTACTGCACGAGTCAAAAAAGAGGGCTGTGGAAATATTTACTTACCCCTTGCATCCTGGACATAAACTATATGTATAAAGATACGAGTGATGTCAGACCTCCGGACTTTTCATCGGGCCCTAAAAACTTACTTTTTTCAGCTAGCTGGGTTGGCCTGATTCCATGTTGGTTTTAACGTTTGATATTGATTTTAATTGATATGTTTTAAATTATGGGCCAAATTCTATTTAATTAGTTTTAAATAATTATTTTAACTTTTGTGTACAAATGTTTTTATTTTGGCTGTTCACCGCCTTGAGACCGAAAGGAGAAGGGCGGTATACAGATTTAATAAATAAAATAAAATAAATAAATAAATAAAAATAAATAAACTGTTTCAACTCCTACCCTCAAAACGATGCTATAGAGCACTGCACACCAGAACAACTAGACACAAGAACAGTTTTTTCCCGAATGCCATCACTCTGCTAAACAAAGAATTCCCTCAACACTGTCAAAACTATTTACTAAGGCTGCATTACTATTACTATTAATCTTCTCATCGTTCCTATCACCCATCTCCTTCCACTTATGACTGCATGACTGTAACTTTGTTGCTTGTATCCTTACGATTTATATTGATATTGTTTCCTAGTACGACTTGATTGCTTATTTGTATCCTATGACTATCATTACGTCTTGTACCTTATGATCCTTGATGAACGTATCTTTTCTTTTTATGTACGCTGAGAGCGTATGCACCAAAGACAAATTCCTTGTGTGTCCAATCACACTTGGCCAATAAAATTCTATTCTATTCTATAAAATATGAAAACATAATTGTCAGACTTCGATGCTATCTCAAAATAAATGCTATCTCAACGCTGGCAATAATATTAAAAAAGCAAGTATTATCATTCCGTTTGAAAAAGTGAATGTGTCAGGAGTGGGATTCGAACCCACGCCTCCAGAGGAGACTGCGACCTGAACGCAGCGCCTTAGACCGCTCGGCCATCCTGACTGTCGGTTAGCAGCTGTGAAGTGTTACTTACAAATTATCTCTCTCTCCGTCGCTTGGAAATTAGCTATTTCTGCCGAGTTTAAGAATTCCTTGTTTTTCAAGCCTCTCTGCGACGTTGGTGGGAAATCTTAGCCAAAGGAGGCTGAGAAAAACCCTGTAAAGCTGTTTTCTCTCTGCGGTCCGAGCAGGAGCAACTCACGGTTGTTTCTTTTCCGCTTGCGATCTCTTCCAGAAACCAAATAAAAATATCTACTGCCCTTAGCAATTGCTGGAAGGGGGCTAAAAAAATAATGGCATTTTGGCTCAATCTGTCCTGGAATCCAGAATGGGGGAGGGAGAGAAGAAAAGAAGAAGAAAAAAGAAGAAAAGAAGAGAAAAGAGAAGAAGAAAAGAGAAAAGAAAAGAAAAGAAGAAAAAAGAAAAGAAAAAAGAGAAGAGAAAGGAGAAGAGAAAAGAAAAGAGAAAAGAGAAAAGAGAAGAGAAGAAGAGAAAAGAAAGGAGAAAAGAACAGAGAAAAGAAAAGAAAAAAGAAAAGAGAAAGGGGAAGAGAAAAGAGGAAAGAAAAGAAGAGAAAAGAAAAGAAGAGAAAAGAGAAGAGGAGAAAAGAGAAGAGAAAAGGAAAGAAGAGAAGAGAAAAGAGAAGAAGGAAAGGAAAGGAAAGAAGAGAAAAGAGAAGAAGGAAAGGAAAGAAGAGAAAAGAGAAGAAGAAAAGGAAAGAAGAAAAGAGAAAAGAGAAGAAGAAAAGAGAAAAGAAAAGAAGAAAAAAGAAAAGAAAAAAGAGAAGAGAAAGGAGAAGAGAAAAGAAAAGAGAAAAGAAAAGAGAAAAGAAAAAAGAGAAAAGAAAGGAGAAAAGAAAGGAGAAAAGAACAGAGAAAAGAAAAGAAAAAAGAAAAGAGAAAGGGGAAGAGAAAAGAGGAAAGAAAAGAAGAGAAAAGAAAAGAAGAGAAAAGAGAAGAGGAGAAAAGGAAAGAAAAGAATGAAAAGAGGAGAAAAGGAAAGAAGAGAAGAGAAAAGAGAAGAAGGAAAGGAAAGGAAAGAAGAGAAAAGAGAAGAAGAAAAGGAAAGGAAAGAAGAAAAGAGAAAAGAGAAGAAGAAAAGAGAAAAGAAAAGAAAAGAAAAAAGAAAAGAAAAAAGAGAAGAGAAGAGAAAGGAGAAGAGAAAAGAAAAGAGAAAAGAGAAGAAAAGAAAAAAGAGAAGAGAAGAGAAAGGGGAAGAGAAAAGAAAAAAAAGAGAAAAGAAAAGAAAATAAGAGAAAAGAGAAGAAAAGAAAAAAGAGAAAAGAAAAGAGAAGAGAAGAAGAGAAGAAAAGAGAGAAGAGAGAAGAAAAGAGAAGAGAGAAGAAAAGAAAGGAAAGGAAAAGAAGAAAAGAAAAAGTAATTAGCAGAGGATGGTTTCGATCCATCGACCTCTGGGTTATGGGCCCAGCACGCTTCCGCTGCGCCACTCTGCTCCTTGATTGTCACTGCAATTGTTGGAAGGGGCCTGAAAAATAATGGCATTTTGGCTCAATCTGTCCTGGAATCCAGAATAGGGGAGGGGGGGAGAAAAGAGAAGAGAAGAAGAAAAGAAAAAAAAAGAAAAGAAGAAAGAAGAAAAAAAAGAGAAAAGAAAAAGGTAATTAGCAGAGGATGGTTTCGATCCATCGACCTCTGGGTTATGGGCCCAGCACGCTTCCGCTGCGCCACTCTGCTCCTTGATTGGCACTGCTTCTCCTGAGAACCTGTAAAGGAATGGATGCGACTTGCAGAAATGGTATTTTCCCCCCCTTTGTTTAGCTTAGTTTAGTTTAGTTTATTGTCATTGCACCTCGTACAAAGTAATTAAATGCCATCTTCACTATACATTATAACGATACAAATAAAACACAAACACACATCCTTCATATTTTATACAATTGAATTGAAAACCGATATTAAATTATTATTGCACTACGCAGTAGAATTCAATAGAGTGACTGCCCTGGGATAGAAGCTGTTTTTCAGCCTATCTGCCCTTGTTCTTATTGCCCTGTACCGTCTGCCAGGTGGTAATAGTTCAAAACGATCAGTGGAACGACTTGCCACCAGAAGTTGTGAGTCCTTCATCACTGGAGGGTTTACAAGAAAGAATGGTCTTAATGGGCAGAGGGTTGGACTAGAAGATCTCCAAAGCCCCCCCCCAACTCTGTTATTCTGAATTATGTACTTAAAGATCCCTGTTAAAGACATTCAGTGAAGAGCTTTTGGTCACATCCGCTGTGTCTCTTGTTATTCTTATTCATCTCTTTTGTGGGAAGTCAAAGAATTAAATATTTAAAAGAGGCAGACAGTATTTCCCCCAAAGGAGAAATGGAGAAACATGTTCTTAGAGGCAGAAAGCAGGCCCCCCCCCCAGACCTTCTTAATAGCCCACAGCACGCAAGGAAACAATGAGCTTATTGACAAAGGAAGCCAACTATCTAGATGGCTCCATTCACAAGCAAAGCAAATACCGCCGGCAGAAGCCCATTCAAGACAGGATAGTTCGAAACCCCGTTTACAGCCATTTCCACAGCTAATGAAAGCAAGAGTGATAGGATTAGAGCAAGCAGCCATCAGCCACAATAAGAATTACCCACCATCATTTAGTCAAAGTCACAAGCCTCTTCGTTGCACAACACACACACACACACGCCCCCAAACAGTTCAAACTTCAAAGTCACAGAAACCTATAAAGATCCATCTGTTCATTCAACCATTTGGTCAGCTGCTCCAGAACCACAGACTGGTTCTCCTGCTTCATCAATAAACCATCTTTCCAATCAGCCCCCATGTTATTTCCAGCAACTTCGATATTTTCATATATAATATATCTTTTATATAAAGTATATTATTATATATTATATATTATATAAAACGTATTTTATTTTTTCTTTATGTACACTCAGAGCATATGCACCAAAGTCAAATTCCTTGTGTGTCCAATCACACTTCGCCAATAAAGAATTCTATTCTATTCTATTCTATTCTATTCTATTCTATTCTATTCTATTCTATTCTATTCTATTCTATTCTATTCTATTCCATTCCATTCCATTCCATTCCATCCCATCCTACCTGACCCTACCCTACCCTACCCTACTCTACTCTATTCTCCATTCCTATCAGATCCTATCCTATCCCATCCCATCCTATCCTATCCTATCCTATCCTACTCTAGTCTAGTCTAGTCTATTCTCCATTCTATTCCATTCCATATAGTCTATCCTATCCTATCCTATCCTATCCTATCCTATCCTATCCTATCCTATCCTACTCTACTCTACTCTACTCTACTCTACTCTACTCTACTCTACTCTACTCTACTCTACTCTACTCTATTCTATTCTCCATTCCATTCCATTCCACTCCACTCCACTCCACTCTATTTCTATTCTATTCTATTCTATTCTATTCTATTCTATTCTATTCTATTCTATTCTATTCTATTCTATTCTATTCCATTCCATTCCACTCCACTCCACTCCACTCCACTCCACTCCACTCCACTCTATTCCTATTCCTATTCCTATTCCTATTCCTATTCCTATTCCTATTCTATTCTATTCTATTTATTCTATTCTACTCTACTCTACTCTACTCTGTTCCTATTCTATTCTATTCTATTCTATTCTATTCTATTCTATTCTATTCTATTCTATTCTATTCTATTCTATTCTATTCTACTCTACTCTATTCTCCATTCCATTCCACTCTATTATCTTTCTCCCAGCTTGGACCTGACCCAGATGGATTTTCCTTCCAACACTTTATTCCTTTGGTGTGAATAGTAACATAAGATTCCTTCAAATCCTGGTGGGTGTGTTGACCGATCATTAACATACACATCGATCCTCGGTCATTGATTGTATTTCGCCACTTATTGCAAACAATTGATCATCCTAGGGTTTGGAGTTTTGTTTTAAAAACCCTTTAATCTCCACTACATTCCCACTGATGGAATCTGCACCAGGAGTCCATCTAAGATACCCGCAAAAGAAGTTGGGGAGGTATTCACACGACAGGTTAAAGCCACCGATGGAGGCGGGGGAAGGCGGAGATGCCTGTTAGCAGGATTCGCTGTTGGGCAAACGGGTGTGTGTGGTTGATTTGCAAAGCCGGTTTGTTTAAACCTGGGAGGAAGGCGGAAAAATGAATAAAATCTTGATGCTAGTTGGGCGTGGGAACACAAATATACTTTTTTAAGGCGGGGTGGGGGATTCAGCTAGGAGCCTGGAACGATTGGGGGTGGCTTTTTGCTTAAACAGGCGAATGGGGAGAGCCAAAACCAACGAAACGTAAGTCGTCAAGGGATGCAATAAGTAAAATTTGTCGACGAAGGTGGGATTCGAACCCACGCGTGCAGAGCACAATGGATTAGCAGTCCATCGCCTTAACCACTCGGCCACCTCGTCCCCGACGGTTTCCTGCTTCCGTATATTTCTTTTTGATGTGGGAATCTTTGCGAAGCGCTGCTGGGAAATGCCTTTTGGGAAAATGCCACTATTTGCAAAATAATAATAATAATAATAATAATGTGCTTGGTTGATACCTAGGATGCTGGCAGCAACCCGTATCAACCATCAGTGCCAGTAATAATATTTGTGATACATTTTTAAATCATCAGTTGACTGAGTTCCATGTTTAGTGAATAAAGTATATTATTATTATTATTATTATTATTATTATTATTATTATTATTATTATTATTATTATTATATTTTATTCATTAAACATGAAGTTCAGTTGACTGAGTTTCATGTCTAATGAATAATAATAAAAAATTAACAACAACAACAACAACAACAATAATAATAATAATAATAATAATAATAATAATAATAATAATAATAATAATGTGCTTGGTTGATACCTAGGATGCTGGCAGCAACCCGTATCAGCCATCAGTGCCAGTAATAATATTTGTGATACATTTTTAAATCATCAGTTGACTGAGTTCCATGTTTAGTGAATAAAGTATATTATTATTATTATTATTATTATTATTATTATTATTATTATTATTATTATATTTTATTCATTAAACATGAAGTTCAGTTGACTGAGTTTCATGTCTAATGAATAATAGTAAAAAAATAACAATAACAATAATAATAATGTGCTTGGTTGAGACCTAGGATGCTGGCAGCAATCCATATCAGCCATCAGTGCCAGTAATAATATTTGTGATACATTTTTAAATCATCAGTTGACTGAGTTCCATGTTTAATGAATAAAGTATATTATTATTATTATTATTATTATTATTATTATTATTATTATTATTATTGTTGTTGTTGTTGTTGTTGTTGTTGTTATTATTATATTTTATTCATTAAACATGAAGTTCAGTTGACTGTGTTTCATGTCTAATGAATAATAATAAAAAATTAACAACAACAACAACAACAACAACAACAACAACAATAATAATAATAAATTAACAATAACAATAATAATGTGCTTGGTTGAGACCTAGGATGCTGGCAGCAACCCATATCAACCATCAGTGCCAGTAATAATATTTGTGATACATTTTTAAATCATCAGTTGACTGAGTTCCATGTTTAATGAATAAAAGAGATAATAATAATAATAATAATAATAATAATAATAATAATAATAATAATAATAATGTTTACTGATCCATTTTAACATAACCTCCCTCATATCATTGATCCTTTCCTTATATTTCCCTGTTTCTAACTCCTGTTTTTATCGGCTAACCGTTGATAAAAAAAATAAATCCCAGGTCAAAAGAATATTCCGTTTCTTTCTTTTCCTTCATTGTCAGTTTTAGCCTGTCCATTTCTGCACTGTCTAGCATTTTTTTTAAATCACCTTTTCATCCGCATAACCATGGAAAAAATATCTAAGGCGATTCTATGATCCCTGTTCTTCATATTGTATATAGAGGATCACGGCTAGGTTTTTACTACAGCCGGTTCCATAGTGTAGTGGTTATCACGTCTGCTTTACACGCAGAAGGTCCTGGGTTCAAGCCCCAGTGGAACCAAGCTGTAACTTTTTTTTTTTTTTTTGGCCAAAAATAGAATTCCAGAAAATCTTATTTGTGAGCAAAAATCGAGTGGAAAATTATCCGTGGCTCGTGGTTTTTGTTCCTGACACGGATTCCCGTGATTTGCCCCGAAACCTTTGTTCCATTCTCCCAAGGGGAATTTTTGCAAAGCCTTTATTTATTTATTTATTGGGCAATCGCCCCAACTATTCTGCAAATTTTTTAAAAAAAAGCGCTTTTATTTTTATTTTATTTTATTAGCGGAACAGTTGGGGCGCTTTGCTTAGGATATGTCTTTCGCTGCATTCTCACGATCCGCAAGAAAATTGCAGGTTATGCGCGCAAACACGCAGGTAGATTTTGGAACGCGTCGAAATTGCCCTTTTGGTGCAAGGAAATAAATGCGCGCAAATTGCATTTTCTAATGGGAAAAGTAACTTTGCTGTTTCAATCGTAGCGTTTGGGGGGGGGTTGCTTTTCTTGTTTTATTTTTTTAAAGCACGTGTGAAAGTATCTAAGCGTTTTTAAACGGGAGTTGGGGGGATTCCGTTCTCTCTATTTTCTTGTGAATAAAAAAAGAAAGAAAAGAAAAAAAAGGTGTGGCCCGTACGGGGATCGAACCCGCGACCTTGGCGTTATTAGCACCACGCTCTAACCAACTGAGCTAACCGGCCACCGATGGTATTTTACCTCACAAAAATAAATATCACAGCATTCGAGCTGGCACATTTTCGAAGTTAAGATTAGTCGGCATGAATATATGTCCATATCATCTGACTCGGTTTTTTTTAAAAAAAATAAAATAAAATAAACCACCCATATAGTACATCAACCCTGCGAGGTAGGCCAGTTCACAGAAAGAGAGCATAACGATTCCGGATGGAAAGGCAATTTTTGGAGAATGTGCCTCAACTTTTTACAACTTTGAAGAGGGGTGGATTTCAAACACTCAGAATTTCCCCAGGCAGCACGAACTGAGTATGGGTTGTCTGTCCTTGACGTATGACCAAAATTGAGCATAAAATTCCTGCAGGATGAGTAGTCCTTGATTTACGACCAAAATTGAGCATGAAATCCAATCTGTGTCGCCGTCGGTCAGCGGGACCAGAAGGTTAAATCTTCCAAGCTTTCGGACTTATGCTGGAACCCATCCTCGGGGAACGTCTCCCTCTCACCAGAATGTGTGAGTTAATTGTAAGAACAATTACACGGAGTCCTCAATTTACAACAATTCGTTTGGTGACCATTCAAAGCTACTGCATTGAAAAAAGGGACTTATGACTATTTTTCATAGTTACGACCTGTGCAGCATCCCCATAGTCACGTGATCAACATTCAGATGCTTGGCAATGGGTTCGTATTTATGACTGGTGCTGGGTCCCAAGGTCATGTGATCCCGCTTTGCGACCTTCTGACAAGCAAAATCAAGAGGGGGGAGAAGCCAGATTCACTTAACAACCGGATTACTAACGTATCCACTGCAGTGATTCACTTAACAACTGTGGTGAGAAAGATCGTAACATGCGGCAAAACTCACTTAGCAAAATGTCTCACTTAACGACGGAAATTTTAGACTGGATAAGTGTTTGACAGGGATTATATAAGGGTCCTGCCTTGAGCAATGGGGCTGGACTGGAAGATCTTCAAAGTCCCTTCCAGCCCTATGATTATGTTTTATGATTTCCAAATCCATGATTTGAGAATTCTTCTCTTTTGACTGACACACGTCTCATTGTGAAAACTTACTTACCACTGAAAAAATGATTCTTTTGACAATCTTATATTGTCAAATGTGAAATCTCGTTGCCCATTTCACAGATTGGCTAAAAAATCAAGAGCATTAAGTACAAAATTAGGACCGTGTCTTATATTTTTGGGGTCCCACAAAACCCATTATACTAATAAAATCTCCTTTAATTTATGAGATGTTTGACAAGGGGAATCCATTGGTGGATCCCAGATCCTAAACTCCTAACGGATTTGATTATTAAATTGCAATCATTTAATAAATTAAATTATGAAATTGTGGTTTTAAGTTTCCCCTTCAAATGGAATCCATTAAAATCTACATTGCTTAATGTGGAGCTGATGTACAGCTGCTGGCACAACTGCCACTATTTCCACAAATGAACGCAAATATACGTGTCCCGGGATAATGTTGCAGGATCCAATCTGGGTCGGTCACCGGGACAAGAGGTTTTGTCTTCCGAGCTTTCAGACTGGAATGGATCCGGCCCCTGGAAGCTCCATTTTGGACTGCAATGGGCCGGGGGAGGCATGCGGAGGGCCAAACGGAGCGTCGGAGGGGCGGATTTGCCCCTCGGAAGCTCCATTTCGGCCGCCAACAAGCCAGGGGAGGCCTGCAGAGGCCCAAACGGAACTGAGAGGGGTGCACATAGCTGAGAGGCTGGAGACAAGACTGATTGCTAGATCTTCACAAAGTAGGTGATCCGGTGCGGCAGGTTGGGGGGGGAAGCAATTTTGGGAGCATGAGGTATTTCAGGGAGGCCTTGGGTGGTCTTAGGTAGGTGGCCTGTTCCATCAGTAGGTCCCTCATGGCTTTCCCAACCCTGAAATACCACATGAGCACTTAACGAGCCTCGCATTCGATTAGCAAATGCGTGAGCGAAAGGAGGGAGTGATCCCGTTCAAAGTACGAGATTCATTCCCACGAATCCTCGGGTTACGGATGGAATGGGCAGGCTCCAATACATTCCTATCTTGAAGACTACCTGTAGTTTGCCTGTGCTGCTCAGCCCTCACCTTCTAAGTACTTGATAGGCTGGTGGTAAATCAGCACTCCTGTTGACTGATCACGGGCCTATTTCCCAAGCTTCCCCCGGCTGTTTTTGTCCCTGCTCGTCCAACAATCTTAGTAGCTGCAAAATTGAATGTGTGTCCTTCTTCATTGTAGTGTGAGGCTACCACTGAGCTCCTAGTCTCCTCATCTGACTGCTCGCTTGTGTTCTAGCAATCTGGGGGTTAGCTTCCTCCCCACACAGAAAGGCAAACAACTCTGCTGGAAACAAATTCTCTCTAGCACGAGTTCGAAAGTTTGGACGACAAAAAATCTCTGGTCTCGGTGACCAACCCAGATTGGATCCTGCATTATTTCCACAATTTCTTGAATGAATTCACCAACAAACTAGGATAGCAACTTTTCTTCAACTGGCAAGAAGGACAGCAGATTTTGGGGGTCCTGTTACCTCCAACTGTTGTATCTACCGTATTTTTCAGAGTAGAAGACACACTTCCCCCACAAAAGAGGGTGAAAATTTGGATGCGTCTTATACACCAAATATAGCCCTGCCCACACGCTGGATCCCACCCTTTGGCCTCTGCCTCCCAGCAATTTACCTCCTTGCAGCAAACAGCCCGTTTCAGCTTCAGCACAGCCTGATTAGCACAAGCAGCTGATTGTCGGTTGGATCGGCCTCCCGACCCTCAGCTGTTTCAGGCTGCAGGGATTGCCATTGCCTATTGCCGCCTCCGTGCGCCTCCGCTGTTTGCTGCAAGGAGGCAAATTGCTGGGAGGCAGATTTTTTTTTTCTTGTTCTAATCAGACTGTGCTAAAAATGAAACTAAAGCAGGCTGTTGGCTGTTTGCTGCAAGGAGGCAAATTGCTGGGAGGCAGAGGCAGATTTTTTTTTTCTTGTTTTCCTCCCCCAAAAAGGTAGGTGCGTCTTATACTCCGAAAAATACGGTAGATTAATTATTTTTGCAATTTTGTAGCATTTTATTTCTATTGTATTATCTTTTTTTTAATATTATAAGCCGCTCAGAATTACCCTGTGGTAAGATGGGAGGCCAATAAATTAAATAAATAAATAGTTTGGTTTTTTTATTATTTTTTAAATTAATACCTAATGTTGCTCTCAACTGGGCTGATCCAAAGGCTCTCATAGATAGTCCTCAACTTACAACAGTTCATTTAGTGACCGTTCGAAATTACAACAGCACTGAAAAAAATAACTACTGACCATTTTTCCCACTTACAACCATTGCAGCATATGATCATGTGATCAAAATTCAGATGCTTGGCAACCGGTTCATATTTATGACGGTTGCAGTGTCCCGGGATCATGTGTCACAGTTTGCGACCTACTGAGAAGCAAAGTCAGTGGGGAATTCAGATTCACCTAACAACCACATTACTAACTTAACAATTACAGGGATTCACTTAACAGGAAAGGTCATAAAATGGAGCAAAACTCACTTTTGAGTTTTGAGATGTCTCACTTAGTAACAGCAAGGATGGATTCAATTGTCCTAAGTCAAGGACTTATATTGTGTGATATTTTTTTTTGTTCCTGCTTTTTACCAGCCAAAATGTATTGATAACCTTCATATATCGCTTACTCCAAACACAAATCATACAAAAAAGACATTTTTTTAAAGAATTGGCATTTATTGGCACTTTGGAAAACGCGTTGGTCCCACGCAGAGAGCAGCACACAAACTATTTCCTTTTGCATCATGTCAACCTGGTTAATCTGTGTTCGCTCCATATCTATAATTTCTAGATGCTTGTTAAGTTCAGTAACCTGGTTTAGGGCGACCCTGGGAAAGGAGCACATAGCAATTTCGTTTTGCGCCATGTCAACCTGGTTAATCTGTGTTCGCTCCATATCTATAATTTCTAGATGCTTGTTAAATTCAATAACCTGGTTTAGGGCGACCCTGGGAAAGGAGCACATAGCAATTTCGTTTTGCGCCATGTCAACCTGGTTAATCTCTATTTGGTCCGTATCTATGATTTCTGGAGGCTTGCGAGTTCAGTAACCTGGTTTAGAGTGAACTTGGGAAAGGATCACATAGCAATTTCAGTTTGCATCATGTCAACCTGGTTAATCTGTGTTCAGTCCATATCTATGTTTTCTGGATGCTTGTTAAATCCAGTAACCAGGTTTAGGGCGACCTGGGGAAAGCAGCACATAGCAATTTCAGTTTGCATCAAGTCAACCTGGTCAATCTCTATTTGGTCCATATCTATGATTTCTGGAGGCTTGCGAGTTCAGTAACCTGGTTTAGAGTGACCTTGGGAAAGGAGCACATAGCAATTTCAGTTTGCATCAAGTCAACCTGGTTAATCTCTATTGGTCCATATCTATGATTTCTGGAGGTTTGTAAGTTTAGTAACCTGGTTTAGAGTCAACTTGGGAAAGCAGCACATAGCAATTTCATTTTGCACCATGTCAACCTGGTTAATCTGTGTTCAGTCCGTATCTATGATTTCTGGATGCTTGTTAAATTCAGTAACCTGGTTTAGAGTGACCTTGGGAAAGGAGCACATAGCAATGTCAGTTTGCATCATGTCAACCTGATTTAATCTGTGTTCGGTCCATATCTATGATTTCTGGATGCTTGTTAAATTCAGTAACCAGGTTTAGGGTGACCTGGGGAAAGCAGCACATAGCAATTTCAGTTTGCATCATGTCAACCTGGTTTAATCTGTGTTCGGTCCATATCCATGATTTTTGGATGCTTGTTAAGCTCAGTAACCTGGTTTAGGGTGACTTTGGGAACGGAGAGAGAAAAGAGAGCTTATGGATTTCTGGCCAGGCCTTGGAGATCATCTATGATGGCTTGCAATGGGGTGGCTCAGAATTGGGAACGGATGCAGTCAAGCTAAGAACATGTCAGGATGAAACGGGGTCAAGGTTGCCCCTCCGGATAACGCACGCACCACTCGCAGGCGTTCTGGAACATGCGCAGCCAGGGCGAGACTTTGACAGACTGGCGCCAGGCGGTTGGCATCCAAGGCCACTGCCAGGGTAGGACGCACCGCTCCGGGTGGGGCATCATGGCCAAGTGACGCCCATCGGGAGAGCAAACACCGGCAATGCCCAAGGGGGACCCATTCGGGTTCAGCGGGTACTCCTCCGTGGGCAGCCCTTGGTCGTCCACGTAGCGAAGCGGAGCCAGCCGAGACGAGCGTACCTGAGCCAGGATTTCGGACGAGCGGAACCGCATCCGACCTATTCGGGATCAGGAAGGAAAAAAAGTTTGTTGTAAAAAACAGAACCATCATTAACTTCTTTTAATGACCCCATAATCCCTTGCAGGGTGGAATCCGGGCAACTGAATGGAACAGAGCGTTTACTGGCCAGATGCCTTCCCTGTCACCAATGCGGAGTTATATTCAGCAGAAATATTCTCATCATACCCAGGGAAATATCTGCCTCTACCTAGGATCGAACTCCCAGCCTCCTGATTATGGGGCGAGAGCTCCACCTCTAGGCCAGCGCACCACTTTAAAAACAGAACCATTTTGCCCAATGATACATTTAGTCCTCGATTTACGACAACTGAGCCCAAAGTTCATGTTGCTAAGTGAGACACTTGTTAAGTGAGTTTTGCCTCATTTTACGACGTTTCTTGCCACGTTTGTCAAGCAAGTGCCTGCAGTTCTTAAATTAGTAACACGGTTGTTGAGTGAATCTGGCTCCCCCATTGACTTTGCTTTTCAGAAGGTCGCAAAAGGGGATCGCGCGGCTTTGGGACACTGCAACCGTCATAAATGTGAGTCAGTTGTCAAGCATTCGAACGTTAATCAAGTGACCATGGGGATGCTTCCAACGGCCGTAAGTCTGAAGAAGTGGTCATAAGTCACTTTTTTTCAGTACCGTTGTAACTTTGTGAACTATTGTAAAGCCGAGGACTACCTACACAGATAGTCCTTTAGCGACCATTTGAAATTGCAACGGCATTGGAAAAAAGTGACCGATCCTCGCACTTACGACTGTTGCAATATCCCCCCCTGTTGTGTGCTCAAAATCAGCGCATTTGGCAACTGGCATATATTTAAGACAGTTGCGTTGTCCTGGGGGGTCACATGACATTTGCAACTTTCCTAGCCGACTTCCGACACACAATATCAATAGGGAAAGCTGCATTTGCTTAACAACCGCATGGCTCACTTAACGACTGCACAGCTCACTTAACAGCTGCAGTGATTCTCTTTAACCAGATTTCCCCAATCTTTCCAAGTTGGCGGCCCAGAGCGAGGGGGCGGAGGGGGGAAAGAGGGAACGGTTTTGTGGGAGGGGGAGGCGCGTGCGCGAGCACCTGTTCCTTGCACGAGTGAGGCAGGGGTGGGTTCTAAATTTTTTTACTACCGGTTCTGTGGGCGTGGCTTATTTTGTGGGCGTGGCTTGATGGTCATGTGACAATTATTTAGGATTTAGCAGAGGTACTGGTCTACCAGGCTTTTAACTGCTTGCAGAGCTGTACCAATCTACCCATTTATTCTTGCAGGCATCGATCTACTCATGTATTTTTGCAGGCACTGGTCTACCCATTTATTTTTGCGGCACCGGTCTACTCATGTATTTTTGCAGGCACTGGTCTACTCATTTGTTTTCTCTTAACACTGATCAGCTGTAGGGCGGCCCTTTGAAGCCCGGCAGCAAGAGTTTAAACAGTTTTTTTCTTTCTAGCCATCAGCTGGGACTCAGGAGGCAGCAATAGATTGGGGGTGGGGCCAAATAAAAGGTAAGAATAACGCGGGGGGGTGGGGGGAGGCGGGGGGGAGAACCGGTTCGGTGACATCATATCGTCACTGCTACCGGCGCGGCGGAACCGGGAGGAACCCACCACTGGAGTGGGGCTCTCGAGCGCCCATGGCACTCGTGCGAGTGGGGACGCAGTCCTCCGCAACAGTTGTACGAGTGAAGCTGTGCACATAGACACAGGTGCGTTTACCAGCCAGCCTCTCATGCAGCCCGGTTGCGACTAGGCCACAAAATTTTACGATGAAAAAAGTCGTAAAATTAGGCATAATCACTGAACTGCCTCGCTTAGCAATGGAAATTCTGGTCCCCCAATTATGGCCGTTAAGTCAAGGGCCACCTCGGGCTTACAACCAATTTAATCTTCTTTTCTCCTAGCTCAGCTTCCGTCCAAGAAAGAGCAAAAAGTAAAGACACCGCTGGGCTGACCTCATCTTTCCCAACAAGTTGCCATTGGCGTTTCAAAATAAAAAAGACCTGCAAAAAAAATAAATAAATAAAAAGAGAGGATGCGCCTTGTGTCCTGTCCTGAAATGCCATTTCAATTACCTTCTCCGTGGGCCACCCAGATGCCCAGAGTAGATCCCGCCATGCCTCGTAGCATCAGGGCCGGACTTTCCTCGATCCCCAAATTCACAAAACGTGACTCAAACCGGCCAGAGTTGTTGGGACTCAGCAGCAATCCCGGTTGAAGGGACCCATCTAGGGAAGAGAAGGTCAGAGTTTGAAAAGAGTCTTTCCCCACGTTATCTCTGACGTAGAGACGCTTGGAACCAGGGAAACGTCGGGGAGCGGCGATCTGTCTTACCATGGTCTTTGGCTCCGGAGTTCTCGGCTGCTACCCAACCTAGCAGTGCCATCAGCTGGCAACCGTTGCAGACGCCCAAGCTGAACGTGTCTTTCCGCTGGTGGAACGCTTGGAACTGGGCCCGTGCCCTGGGGTTAAAGGTCACCGAAGCCGCCCAGCCTGCAATCAGAGACGGTGAAGTCAGAACTTAAGAGAGGAATAGCGTTGAATCGAACGCCAAGGGGATGTCACCCCAAACATCTGCAATGTCATTCTACAACAGGGGCCCTCCAGATGTTGTCGCCTGTTGGCCGCCGGCCCCTCCACAGCCGAATCAGAGGAGGAGGAGGAGGCGTGGGAGTCAGGGTCAGCATCAAGGCAACCTGGGAGCTCCAAGGGGGAAGAGGGAATGGAGCTGGCTGAGAGAGGGACAGAGGTGGAGCCTGGGCTGTCCATCAGCCCTCAGATGGAGAGTCAACAGCCCCCAGGTCTGAAGGTGCCTGTTTCCGGACTTCCGGTAGGCCCATTTTTCGCCCTCCCCAGGCTCCGGAGGCTTTCCCTGAGCCTCCAGGAGAGCAAAAACAGCTTCCCCCGGGGTCCGGAGGCAGGAAACAGGCCCATTTCTGGGCTTCCGGAAGTTCCGGGAAACCTGTTTTTCGTCCTCCCCAGGCTCTGGAGGCTTTCCCTGAGCCTCCGGGAGGATGAAAACGGCCTCCTCCGAGCTCCCAAAGCCCTCTGGAGGCTGGAAACAGACCAGTTTCCACACTTCCAGAACACGTCCACCGCTCCCCACCGCACTCCCCCCGCGCATGTGCGCACGTCTCCCACATGCCCCCCCGCCCCCTGCACATCACAAAAATCAGCTGGCCAGCAGGAGGTGCATGCAAGCATGCACAATAGAACTGAGTTGGGCGATGGCTCGCGTGCCCACAGAGAGAGCTCTGGGTGCCAGCTGTGGCACACCTGCCATAGGTTCGCCATCACGGGCACAGCTAAAAGTTTCTCAGTCATTCTCAGTCCTCCAGGTCATGGTTGTTCCAAAGGTGCTTTTTCAGGAGGCAACTGGACTTCCTTGCTTTTTCTTTGAAGACATTTCACTTCTCATCCAAGAAGCTTCTTCAGCTCTGATAGCAATGACTGGAAGCTTCTTGGCTGAGAAGCGAAACATCTCCAAAAGAAAAAAACAAACAAACAAGGAAGTCCAGTTGCCTCCGGCAAAAAGCACCTTTGGAACAACCATGACCTGGAGGACTGAGAAGCGCTACTGTTGTGGCCCGTCAGCGGCCTGTGCAGATTGTAGCTGATTTTGACAGCGAGGAGGCTGGTGTGGTGCTGCGCCAGCAGCCTGTGCAGCTGGCACTCGAATCAGACAATGAGGAGGCTGGAGAAGATGTGGTGCCAGACGCGGGGATTCAGCCAGGGCCTTCAGAACCTCCAGAAGCTCCCTTAAGAGAAGAGGACAAAGAGGAGGAGCCTCTTCTCGATGCACGGGTGCGCAGAGCTGCCAAAAGGCAGGAGTGGCTCCTCAGGAGGAGGTCTCCTCAAGAGTAAGGCTTGGGGCTAATTGGCCACTCCCTTAGCCTATTTAAGGAGGAACGCCGACTGAAGCAAATTGTAGGGAACAACCTTAGTTCATTCTCCTTCGCGTCTGGATTCTCTGCAAATTGCTTCTGGGCTTTCTGCCAACCTTAGTAAGATTGTGATTACTTTATCTTTGGTTTCTTGTAGGCTGTTAAGAAAGTTTCTGAACAGCCTTTGTTTGGAAAAGGCTGAGTTATTTTAGTAAATTTAAGTTTTGTACAGACTTTGTGTGTGCTGTGTTCTTTGGGGTCCATAGCTGGGGCAGAACAGCTACGGACTTTCATTTGCAATATTTATCACGGTGCAACCAAGCTGACGATTTCCCCCATTCCTTCTAGAGGGGAGGCAGGACCTACCTTTGGCAGAGCCAAGAACATCAGCATAACTGAAACCTCCAACAAACACCAGGCCACGGAAGGAGTCTAAGGTCATCTTGCCCGAGCACAGGTCTTGCATGGTCAGATCCCAAACCTGCAAATGACAATCACCACCCCAAAACAAGAGAATGTAATACAGAGGAGGCTCTTAAGGGAGGGCCCAACAAGGCAATGAGAAGGATTTTAGATAACAATTTGCCTTCCGAGATTTGTAGCTCTTGGCAAACCGGAGAGGCCAATCCCAAAGGTGCTAGAATAGAATAACAGAGTTGGAAGGGATCTTGGAGGTCTTCTAGTCCAGCCCCCTGGAAACCCTACACCACTTCCCTATTTTATAGTCCTAGGTGGCTTCGCTCCTTGGTTAGTTTCCATTCATTGCTTCTTGTGCTGCCTTCAGGTAGCTTTGGAGAATAGTTTGGCTTCCTCTTCTTTGTGGCAGCCTCTTAGATATTGGGGCTTATCTTTCAAGATTTATAGAGATTTCCTTCAGGCTCAGGAATTACCCTAAAAACGTGTGAGGGATCTGGCCCAATCAATTAATTTCTCTTTCTTTTATGCCTGGATCTGGTTTTCCCTCTAGTCCTATCCCTTGTGGAACAATTACATTGTTGTAGATATTAAGTTACTGGTAAAAATTAATTTATTGCCTTTGTTATGTATTTCCTCATTGGGAACAATTATTACATCAGGGTCCAGAAAATGGTGTTAAGGTCTCCTGCTTGGGTAGGGGTTGGACTAGATGACCTACAAGGTCCCTCCCAACTCTGTTAATCCGTTAAGAACATTAGGTTCCAAAATGAACATTGGATTCCAAAATGCATTGTCTGTTGATGAAAGAATCCGATCTTTTATTCGTTAATGCTTCTTTAATTAATTTTTAATCCTTCGTGAATTCAGATTTACTGATGTTACTAAATGCCTTGCTGGGTTCAAAACGGATGGAAATCTTAATTTTATTTTATTTTTTAAAGAAAAGCCTGTGTCAGGAGTGGGATTCGAACCCACGCCTCCAGGGGAGACTGCGACCTGAACGCAGCGCCTTAGACCGCTCGGCCATCCTGACTTCTCAATATAAAGCCTTTCCCCCCCCCAACATCTTTGGCAATAGTCTATTTTGAAACATGATTTCTTTATACACTACGGTGAGCCATAGCCACACCACAGATTAAGAAATATGAGGACAACATGCAGGTATTTTACCAACCAAGGTAGTCGTGGCCGAGTGGTTAAGGCGATGGACTAGAAATCCATTGGGGTCTCCCCGCGCAGGTTCGAATCCTGCCGACTACGAGAGTTTCTTTTATATCCAAACATAAAAGTCCTCTAAGTCTAAATATCCTACGTTCTTTTTTTTTACTTCCACACATTTAAACTCGTCTCTTTTTGTAGATGCCAATCTACAGCTCTTGAGGTCCTTCTAGGATGGGTAGATCATTTCAATCCAATTGGTACTGACGGAAGAGAATATTTATAGCTCAGGGTTGAACTGCGAGGTCCTTGGTGCTCTCTGAGTTTAAATTTCTCCAATCCTTAAGTTCAGAAAGCATCAAGGACCTCCCAGATCAGTGGTGTCAAATTCAAGGCCTGCGGGCCAGATCCAGCCTGCAAGGTGCTTAGACCTGGTCCATGGGACGGCCCTGGAAACAGTGAAGGACCGGCCCACAGTGCCTTTGCCAGCGATAACGGAGCTCGGGAGGGCCGCACGTGGCCTCTTGGACTCAGTTTTTGGGCGCGCTGGCCTCCTACAGCCCTTTGCCAGCAAAAACGGAGGTCAGGAAGACCACGCACCTCCCGCCCAGGCTCCGTTTTCAGCCGCAATGGCCTCCAGCAGTCCACTGCCAGTGAAAACGGAGCCCAGGCAGGTCGCGCACAGCTTCCCCGAGCTCCATTTTTGCTGGCAGAGGACTGCAGGAGGCCATTGCGGCCGAAAACGGAGCCTGGGCAGCCGAAAACAGAGCTTCAGTGAGTGACGTTGAGCTGACCATGCCCACTCTGGCCACCTCCCCACTCCCCGTCACCCAAGATCAAACACAATCCTGATGTGGCCCTCAATGAAATCGACTCCCCTGTCCCAGATCCTTTTGAGTGACATTTATGGGGTAGGAAAGATATCCCAGAAGAAAACCCAACGGATGTTTCAAAGGACAAGTGTTTTAGAATAGAATAACAGAGTTGGAAGGGCCCTTGGAGGTCTTCCAGTCCAACTCCCTGCTTAGGCAAGAAACCCTACACCAGTGATGGCTAACCTTTTTGCCGTCGCGTGCCAAAAGCGGGGGTCGCATGGGGGGTCGCGGGTGCATGTGTCCACATCCATAATTCAATTCAATCCCGTGTACGTGCATGTAAGCCCCCACACTTCCCCCTGCTTTTGGCACGCGATGGCACAGTGGGCCCGGTAGGCCTGTTTTTTTCCCCCTCCCCAGGCTCCAGAAGCTTTCTAGGAGCCTGGGGAGGGCAAAAACAGCCTTCCCCATCCCCCCGGAGGCCTTCTGGAGGTGGAAACAGCCAGTTCCCCCAACTTTTGGTGGGACCGGAAGGCCTGAAAATCAGTTGGCCAGTGCGCGCATGTACACTGGAGCTGAGTTAGGGCAACACTCGCGTGCCCACCAATATGGCTCCGCGTGCCACCTATAGCACCCGTGCCATAGGTTCGCCATCACGGCCCTACACCACTTCAGACGAATGGTTATCCAACATCCCCTTAAAAACGTCCAGTGTTGGAGCATTCACAACCTCCGGAGGCAAGTTGTTCCACTGATTACGGTATTTTTCAGAATATAAGACGCTCCGGACTATAGGACACACCTACCTTTTTTGGGGAGGAAAACAAGAAAAAAAAACCTGCCTCTGCCTTTGCCTCCCAGCAATTTGCCTCCTCGCAGCAAACAGTAAACAGCCTGTTTCATTTTCATTTTCAGCACAGTCTAATTAGCACAAGAAAAAAAAATCTGCCTCTGCCTCCCAGCAATTTGCTTCCTTGCAGCAAACAGCCTGTTTTAGCTTCAGCTTCAGCACAGCCTGATTAGCACAAGCAGCTGATTGTCAGTTGGATCAACCTCCCGAAGATCAGCTGTTTCAGGCTGCAGGGATTGCCATAGCCTATTGCCGCTTCCGTGCCCACATTTTCCAGGGGCCGCTGGGTGGGCGGGGCTACATTGGTGTATAGGACACACCCAAATTTTCAGCCTCTTTTAGGGGAAGAAAAAGTGTGTCTTATACTCTGAAAAATAAGGTAATTGTTCTAACTGTCAGGAAATTTTCCCCATCATCTCTCAATCCCTCAGGATTTTTGCAACATCCGTTTGGACAAACTCACCTGGAATCCAGCCATCAGAAACGCGGCCACCATTTCACGATCTCCGTTGCTCCCTTCTTCGCGAAGGACAGCCACACGGGGAGCGGGCAAGGCTGACCGTAAGAAGTAAACAAAAGAAACGTTCTTTTGTAAGGTATCTCACCCAGGCCAAGTTCTTCTTTTTTTCCCCCTTTGAAAGATTACAGGTAGTCCTCAATTTACCACCATTCGTTTAGTGACCGTTCTAAGTTACAACCAGGGATGGGCTGCTGGAGATTCTCAGGGGTTCAGGAGAACCTCTAGCTAAGATTCTGTGCAGTTCAGAGAACCCCCAGATCCTATTCCTGGCTGACCCCGCCCACCCTGCCCCTCCCAGGAGTCCCCATGCAGCTGTCAAGTTTCGAGGTCGTCTCAAATAAATTGCATTTCAAACAAAGTCTTTGAAGAAAAACTCTTATTTATTAAGCATGACATTCTAACCTGACTCCAAACGAAGCCAACACTGACTTCCAGCCCCAAAACCCTCCCTTTCCGTTCCCCACTCCCCTGCACTCATTGGCCATCTTCCAAGTCATTCTACCCCTAATCTACTCCAGCTCAAAGGAATTTCCCCCCTCCCATCTCATCTCCTAGGGGATATTATCTCCAGGGAAAATAAGTAGGTGAAAAGTCAAACGTCCCTTTCCAGACGCCTTCGCTTCTCCTTCTTATGTCAGCACTAGAGTAAATGCAGGTTGAAGTGCTGACAGCAGCCCGTTTTAGATGCAGGTAAGTGCAGGACACACACGGAGGCTCAGGGAGGATGAAAAACAGGCCTACCGGAAGTTCGGGAAGGCTTCCAGAGGGCCTCCGGAGCCTGAGGCGGCCATTTTTGCCCTCCCGAAGGCTCGAGGAAAGCTTCCGGAGCCTGGGGAGGGCAAAAACAGCCCCCCACCTTGGTGCAGGAGGCTGACTAGGCCATGCCCACCATGGCCACGCCCACCGGGCGGAGAACCCCTTGCGAAAATTTTTGTAGCCCACCGCTAGTTACAACTGCAGTGAAAAAAGTGACTCACGACCGTTTTTCATACTTAATGAAGACCCAGATTATTGGGGGGGGGGCAATATGCTGACTCTGTAAACCGCTCAGAGAGAGCTGTAAAAGCACTGTGAAGCAGTATATAAAGTCTTACGTGTTTATTGCTATTGCTATCAAGACCGTGGCAGCATCCCTGGGGTCACGTGATCGAAATTCAAAAGCTTGGCAACTGGCATGTACTTATGACGGTTGCAGAGTTCCCTAGGTCACATCAACATCCCCTTCTGCGACCTTTTGAGAAGCGAAGTCAATGGAGAAGTCGGTGTTGTGACCTAGGCTTACTGAGTAATTACAATACACAATTAGTCCTAAACAAACCTATTTTATTGCAACAGCTGAGAATTATGTTAATTCCCAGATGAGTCCCAACTAGTTGCAAAACAAGGCGTTCAGAAGAAGTCCTTCAGAATATCACCAACCTTTATCTTCTTTGACACACTGCCAAAGGCTTTACTTGGCAAAGCCCCACGAAGTTCAGAAACAAACAAGAGATGCCGACTGGAAACAGAGTTAGCAATGTTGCTTTCCTGCAAAGGGCCCAAGTGCCTTTTAAGCCTTATGGGAGGGGCCAATCATCTCCTGGCCTTACTCCCGAGTTGTCCCTTTTGCTTTAGCTGCTCTTGCCTTCTGGCAGCTCTGCGCATGCGTGCATTAGGAACAGGCTCCTCCTGTTCCTCTGCTTTCCTGCTGTCTGACTCTGGGGGCTCCGGAGTCCGCACATCACTCCCAGATGGCCCTGGCCCCATCTCTGCCTCCGACGCAGAGACCTCGTCAGGACTTTCTCCAGACTCTAGGACTGGCCCATGTTCCTCCCCAGCCTCCTCGCTGTCCGATTCTGCTGCCAGCTCCGCAGGCTGCTGGCAGACCACAACAGTTGGATTCACTCAACAACCGCGTTACTAACTTCACAATGGCTTGTGATTCACTTAACGATTGTGGTGAGAAACAAGGTAAAGTGGGATAAAACCTCACTTGACAACGGTCTTGCTTAGCAATGGAAATTTTGGGCTTCCTTTTTAGTCAGTCACACTGGTCGTTAAGTGAATCTGGCTTCCCCATTGACTTTGCTTGCCAGAAGGTTGTAAAAAGTGATCACATGACCCCCGGAACACTGCGATGGTCATAAATATGAGTCATTTGCCAAATGTCTGGATTTTGATCATGTGTCCATGGGGACACCGCAACGGTCGTAAGTGTGAAAAATGGTTGTAGTATCCTGGGGTCCTGTGCCCCCCTTTTGCGACCTTTTGACAAGCAAAGTCAATGGGGAAGCCAGACTCACTTAACAACCGGGTTACCAATTTATCAACCGCAGTGATTTCACTTAACAACGGGGGCAAGGAAGGTCATAAAATGGGGCAGAGTTCACTTAACAACTATCTCGCTTAGCAACAGAAGTGTTGGGCTCAATTGTGGTTGTAAAGTCGAGGACTACCTGGACAATAGTAACATTAACCCAAACTTAAGGGTGTCTGTTATATTCTTTATTTCCTTTAAGTAAAAAAAAAACAAAAAACAACAACGGGGAAAACCGCAGAATATTGCATTCTTATTTAGTAGCAAAATTTACTTATGTCTCACTTAGCAACAGAAATTTTGGGGCTCAACTGTGGTCGTAAACAGGGGTGGGCTTCAAAAATTTTAGCAAGGGGTTCTCTGCCCGGTTGCTGGATGGGTGTGGCCATGGTGGGCGTGGCCGGGCGGGGGGCTGTTTTTGCCCTCCCCAGGCTCCAGAGGCTTTCCTCAAGCCTCCGGGAGGGCGAAACAGCCTCCCCAGGTTCTGGAGGCCCTCTAGAGGCTGGAAAGTGCCCATTTCCGGCCTTCCTGAACTTCCGGTAGGCCCATTTTTCACTCTCCCCAAACCTCTGTATGCACCCTGCACTTACCTGCATCCAAAGCGGGCTGCGTGGGGACCCCTGGGAGGGGCAAGGCGGGGTGGGCGGGGCCAGCCAGGAGTGGGATTTGGGGGTTCTCCAAACTGCACAGAATCTTACCTAGAGGTTCTCCCGAACCCCTGCGAACCCCCAGGAGCACACCCCTGGTCATAAATAGAGGATTATCTGTATAATATACCAATTTCTATTTCTTGGTGTGAAACCAAGATCTTGAGGAACGAAGTCGGAACAGTCCTCCTTCCCAACTTCTGATGGAAACCCGGTCCATTTCCTACCCATTTCCTGAAGAAGAGGAAGTTCCTCCTGGGGGTTAAAGGTCAAGGTGAAATTGGGTTCCGTCCTCTTGGCCAAGCCCATCTCTTCTTGAGCCACACAATCTGGATTGGCTTGCAGTCTTTCCAGCTGGAAACTGGTGGCCTCCCACCAATTCCTCAAGGTGGAAACTTTCTCCGCCAGCACCTGCTGACCATTCACGGTGACTTGGACCTGAAAATAGACACACGTGAGAAACACACTGTTCTGTCCCCGTACCACGCACACACACCCACAGACAGCCCGGAGTTAATAAGCCACACGACAAAACTCTTTGATGATAAAGCTGGCAGCAACCCAGTGGCTAGCTGCCAATTTAGACTTTACTCACACAAAACAAAGATTAGACTGCCAGCATTCCGATAAAACAGGCAGAGTGTCAATAATACAAGGATTAGTCCAAATGCAGTCCGATAAAGCAGGCAAAGTCCAGTAACGCAGAGATCATGGAGTATTTCTAGTTTTTGCTCGTCACAAACTGAACCGGCCACCACACCCACATTTATACCCTGTGGAGTGTGGTCCAGTGATTCAGCTAATCTCTGGCACGCCTTCCCCTCTGCTGCGCACGCTTCACCCTGCGCCTCTGTCGAGGGTCCAGCCAGCACTTATCTTCCTCGTCGCTGTCCACCTGTGGCTGCGGGGACGTGCTTGGCTCTGAGCCTATCGTTTGGCCTTCGGTGTCCTCCGGAGGCATTGCCAGAGAGGAGGGTCCTGGAGAGGGAGGCCTTGCCAACTCCTCCCCCTCACTCTCAGAGTCTGCATCTGTCAATAGCCCAGGCTCAGACAACGGAGCCACAACACACATGTCATGGATTGCAGAGCAGCCGAAGATGCAATTAGGTGATAAGGTTAGCCACAAATCACAGCAAGGTTTATAGCCCAATGTGCCTCCGCTAAAAGAGGATACAGATTATGTTGTGGTCTGTCGGCCGCCAACCCCTCCACCAGCCGAATCAGAGAGGAGGAGGAGACGTGGGAGTCAGAGTCAGTATCAAGGCAACCTGAGAGCTCCGAGGCGGAAGAGGAAATGGAGCTGGCAGAGAGAGAGAGAGAGACAGAGGCGGAGCCTGGGCCTTAGAGGGAGAGTCAACAGCCTTCAGGTCTGGAGGTGGCTGATGAGGACGAGGAGGAACAGCTGGGTCCAGTGCCTGACTCGCGGATGCGCAGAAGGCAGAGGAGAGGAGAACAGTGGAAATCTATGGGCTGATCCTTAGGATGGAAGAGTCACCGCTGCTAGCGAAACCCCACCCTAGCTGTGGGGATAAAAGGCAGGGGGCGGAGATGAATAGATGTGGCAGACAACTATTCATCTCCTCTACCAGACAGACTTGTTAGCCTGAGGTGAAAGAGAAACTTTTTCCTAATAAAAGAATCATTGCTTCAACTACAGAGGGTTTGTCCTGTTTGGAGAATTGGGTCAGAATAGATTCACATTGTTGGAAGGGACCTTGGAGGTCTTCTAGTCCAACCCCCTGCTTAGGCAGGAAGCCTTAAACCATTTCAGACAAATGGGCATCCATTCTCTTAAAAACTTGATAGCCCTCTGCCAGCGAAAACGGAGCCCATGCCCCATTTTTGCTGACAGAAGGCTGCAGAAGGCCGTTGTGGCTGAAAACGGGATACGAGGGGGCAGAGGCATGGCATTTGCTGTTTCTAGCTGGCCGCATGGGAAATGAGCATGGCCTACTCAGTCTCCTGCACCACCACGTGGGGGTGGGGGGATGTTTTTGCTCTCCCCAGGTTCCGGAGGCTTTCTTCGAGCCTCCAGGAGGACGAAAACAGCCTCCCCAGGCTCCGGAGGCCTTCCCGAATTTCTGCTAGGCCCGTTTTTCACCCTCCCGGAGATTCCGCACACACCCTCCACTTACCTGTATCCAAAACGGGCCACGTGGGGACTCCTGGGAGGGGAGGGGTGGAATGGGCGGGGCCAGCCAGGAGTGGGATTTGAGGGTTCTCTGAACTGCACAGAATCTTAGCTAGAGGTTCTTCCGAACCCGTGCGAACCCCCAGCAGCCCACCCCTGCTGCGGACCGGATCTAGAGTATTGGCTATTCCTGCTAGCTTGGTGTCTATTCCAATTCTGCTGGTGACCTAGCTTTTTTAACACCATAACTCCCTGTCCTTTTTTTCTCCCTAGTCATCTCTGCATTTACCATGGCATTTGGACCGCGAGGACCGGAATATCCAACAGGCACACAGCGCACCCCGGCTTCCCGGTACCGGCCGCAGACATCGGCTGCCGCCGCGCGGGGCACTTCCAGCACCAAGCCGAGTTCTTCCGCGAAAAGCACCTCCAAAGCTAAGAAAGAGAAGTAAAACAACAATATCGTGAGAAATATTTCCTCACCCTCTTCTCTCTCAATTCTCTGCCCCTCCCTCCCCCCGGGATCCCACTTCAAGAAGGCCTGTAGGTAGTCCTCGATTTATGACAGTTCATTTTAGTGACTGCAACATGGTCAGAAGGTTGCAAGGATTACCTTTATTTATCTTGATTGCTGTTCTCTAACACCATGTATTTATGGGACCGCCTGCTGCTGCAAACGGCCTCCCACCGGCCGGTATGCTCTCACAGAGAGGGACTCCTCCGGGTGCCGTCAGCCAAACAATGTCGGCTGGCGGCCCCCAGGGGGAGAGCCTTCTCTGTGGGGGCACCTACTATCTGGAATGAGCTCCCCCCGGAGATACGGAGGATCCCGGATCTACGCACCTTCCGCCGTGCTCTCAAGACCTTTTAATTTCACCAGGCTGGTCTGGCCTAACCTCTCCCATTCTCTTTTTAATGTAAATTTTAATTTGTTCTTAACCTGGGGTTTTAAATTTGTCTTGGGCTAAATTGATTTAATTCCATTTTACTTCTGCTCTTAAATTTTTTATATTCTCTGTGTTTTATCTTGTGCCTGTTCACTGCCCTGAGTCCTTCAGGAGTAGGGCGGTATATAAATCAAATAAAATGAAATGAAATGAAATGTACCCAATACGTCTGACCCTCTTTTCCCCTTCCACAAAGTCTCTTGGTCCACGTACATCCACTGCCGTAACTGTCTCCCCAGTTTACTCACCCTGGATCCCCGGTGCTCCGAGCTCAATGTGGGCTCCACAATTCCCAGCAATGGCCATCTCCAGCAAGCAAGTCAGGAGTCCCCCATCACTCACATCATGCCCAGAAGAAAGAAGAGAATCTGTGGAAGGAAAGAACGTCCAAAGTCTTGATGGGACATTTTTCAATTATAGTAGAATACAATCCAACTTAAGATAGAAATCAAAATGAGTCAAGATTAGGGGGAACATGATAGCAGTTTTTGAATATTTGAGAGGCTGCCACAAAGAAGATTAGGTCAACCTATTGTCCGAAGCACCCGAAGGCAGGACAAGAAGCAACGGATGGAAATTAATCCAGGAGAGAAGCAATTAAGGCAGTGATGGCTAACCTTTTTGCCATCGCGTGCCAAAAGCAGGGGGAGGGCAGGGGGTCACGCGCACGCATGTGCCACCATAATTCAATATGTCCCAGCCCCCCGGGCATGCACACATGACCCCTCGTGCTCCCCTCGCTTTTGGCACACAACGGCACAGTGGGCCCAGTAGGTCCCACCAGAAGTCAGCAAAATGGCCGATTCCGGCCTCCAGAGGGCCTCCAGGGGGTGGGGAAGGCCGTTTTCACCCTCCTCAGGCTCCTAGAAAGCCTCTAGAGTCTGGGGAGAGCGAAAAACAGGCTTTCCCCCCACCCGGAAGACCTCCGAAGGCTGGAAACAGCCTGTTTCCCAACTTCCGGTAGGCCCGGAAGGCCCAAAAAACAGTTGGCCAGTGCGCGCATGTACGCCGGAGCTGAGTTAAGGCAATGCTCGCGTGCCCACTGATATGGCTCTGCGTGCCACCTGTGCCACGCGTGCCATAGGTTCGCCATCACGGAACTAAGGGAACTAAGGAGAAATTTCCTGACAGTAGAAACAATTAGTCAGTGGAACAACTTGCCTCGAGAAGTTATGAGTGTTGCAACACTGGAGGTTTTTAAGAGATTGGACAAGCATTTGTCTGAAATGGTATAGGGCAGTGATGGCTAACCTTTTTGCCTTCGCGTGCCAAAAGCAGGGGGAGTGTGGGGGGGTCACGCACGCGCGTGCCCACACCCGTAATTCAATTCCTCCCCGTGCCCCGCCCCCCCTGCGCATGTGCGTGTGACCCACTCGCCCCGCTTTTGGCACACGACAGCAAAAACGTTACCGGTGGGCCCGGTAGGTCCGTTTTTCACCCTCCCCAGGCTCCAGAGGCTGGAAACAGCCCGTTTCCTGACTTCCGGTGGGCCTGGAAGGCCCAAAAACCAGCTGGCTGGCGCACATATGCGTGCTGGAGCTGAACTAGGGCAACGCTCATGTGCCCACAGATATGGCTCTGTGCGCCACCTGTGGCACCCGTGCCATAGGTTCGCCATCATCCTGCTGGAGCAGGGGATTGGACTAGAAGACCTCCAAGGTCCCTTCCAACTCTTATTATTTTGTTACAGGGCAAAAACGTGGCCCTGGATGTGGTTATCCCATAGTTCCATAATCGGGGGCAGCCGTATCCCCCATTCTTGGAGCTGCCTGCTTTATTTTCATTTTTAAGAACGATGTTTCTAGACCATATGAACCTGCGCGAGCAAAGCCAGTGGAAGAACTGAAAGGCCAAATGGCATACATCTCCTTACTCTTCCCTTTTGTCCCTAACAAAGACAAAATTCAAGTACCCGAAACATGCAGATATGTGTAAATTTATCCCCTTCCCCCAGCTTATCATAAGCTAATTTTTCTTTTGCACAGAATCGGGAAAACCCAAGGAAATGTCTTTGTGATGACCTGGGGCACAGCACAAAGATAATACAGGCAGCTGCCAGTTCAGTCTGCGTTGTTCTCGCCATCTCTCCACCCTCCATGTTCGAGGATCAGGAGCAGGTGGTCCTTGTTCATCGCCTGAACTCTGTCTCTCATGTTCACTGCTTAGCCTCTCCTGGTCATCCTGACCCCACTTCCTCCCTGCCTACAAGCCATCCCAATTCTGAAAGGCCCTGGCCTGACTGGGCCTGCTCCTCCCCATTTTCCTCCCAAGCCAACAAAGCCGCCCCCTCGATCTCCGTCTGCTCCAGTTCTGGCTCATCTTCCTCAGCCAATTCAGGCTCTGAGGGGGGCATGACAGTCTTTATGAAGACCAACCTCACTCCCCACCCCACACCCCAAATGCCAAGACCTCTTTGTCCAGCAGGACATTACAAAAACAGAAGGTTAGAACGAGAAGAGAAGGAGGCTGACCTCGTAACAGATCCTGAGTAACTCGGAAACAGGAAACAAGGGTGCTGGGGTCATCCAGGTCTGGGGAAGTGTCTCCCAGTTGACAGAAGCACTGGGCCAGTGCGCTACCCCCGAGTCGATGCTTGTCAGGGGTCACAGCCACATGAAGCAAGGCCCCTACAATATGCCAAGGTGAGGAGAAAAAATTGGTGAATCAGAGAAATTTGTAAAGCTGCCCAAAGTCACCTCTAAGCAAGATGGCATCATACAAGTCAAATAAATAAATAGAGGATTAGAGATGGATAGGAGGGAGGAAGGGAGGGAAGAAATAGAGATGGTTGGGAGGGAGAAAGGACAAAAGGATTAGAGATGGAGAGGGAGGGAGGATTAGAGATGGGAGAGGGAGGGAGGGAGGGAGGGAGGGAAGAGATGGTTTGGAGGGAGGGAAAAAGAAAGGAAGGATTAGAGGTGAGAGGGAGGGAGGATTAGAGATGGAGAGGGAGGGAGGGAAGAAAGGAAGGAAGGATTAGAGATGAGAGGGAGGGAGGTAGGAAGGAGGGATGATTAGAGATGAGAGGGAGGGAGGATTAGAGATGGAGAGGGAGGAGGGAAGGAAGGTAGAATTAGAGGCAGTAGGGAGGGAGCAACGGAAGGATTAGAGATGGAGAGAGAGGGAGGGAGGAAGGGAAAAAGAAAGGGAAGAGATGGTTGGGAGGATTAGAGAGAAAGAAAGGGAGGGAGGGAGGGAGGGAGGGAGGAAGGAAGGAAGGAAGGAAGGAAAGGAGGGAGGGAGGGAAGGAAGAAAGAGACGGTTGGGAGGGAGGGAGGTAAAAAGAAAGGAAGGATTAGAGATGGAGAGGGAGGGAGGAATGAGGGAGGATTAGAGATGAAAGGGAGAGAGGGAGGGAGGGAAGGAAGAATTAGAGACAGTTGGGAGGGAGGGAGAAAGGAAGGAAGGAAAGATTAGAGAGGGAGAGAGGGAGGGAAGGAGGATTAGAGATGGATATTCAGAAGGAAGGAAGGAAGGAAGGAAGGGAGGGAGGGAGGGAGGGAGGAAGGAAGGCTTAAAGTGGGATTTAAACTCTATCAAAGTTTTTAATTCACCGTATTTGACTACCTTCAAATAACAACGTTTGACATTCTCAATACTCTTCGCCTTACCTTTCCCATCGGGGCATTTGAGGTCAGGAGTGACGGTGGCTGTGATATCAGGACAGACAGCGTAAGCTGAGATGACCAGGGTTCCTGGCGCAACGAAAAATACAATCATGAAAATAAAGACAGAGAAGGTCTTTACCTTCTCCACAAACTCCACAACCCAAAAACCCAGAGATGAAGAGCTGTGGGATCCCAGCAAACGGACCGCTTTCTGGGACCCAGCCTTAACATACAATATCCCAGGCCTCACCAGGCGCCTTGACTGTTTCTGTGCCAACCCGAGCTGCCATGCTGAGCGAGTCCTTCCCGCCATCCACCGCCACACCCAGCTCTCCCATGACGGAGCACATGGCGCTGCAGGCTTCTGCCAGAGCTGCCCCCTCGCCCGGGAGCTTGGCTGGCCACATCCAGTTGCCGCTGCACTTCACATCCTGCATGGAGACAAGCAAGTTGCTTGGTTGTGTGGGAAGTACACCCCAAAAGGACAGTACCAGGAACCACTAAAACAGTACCAAAAGATTTAAAACAGCCCTTTCCTCTTAAGAAATTCAAACCCCAGGCAAAAACACCAGGCTCAAAGGAACACTTAAGTAGAGCAATAAAGATAAGTGGAAGCAGGCTAAAAATAACTCACTAAGGCACACCAGAACTTCCTTTTTCCTGCCCCTGACAGGATTAACACCCAGGATAGGAAAGACAAAGGTCCTGGGACAGGATTAACCCATTAAGGCAGGAAGACAAGATCCAGGGCAATCATTTCAACCAAAACCCATCAAACTGTAGGAGCTTCAAAGGAAAATCAAGAATAAGAAGGCAAAGGTTCGCCTTCCCACTGTGCTTGTAAAGCAGGAACACTCGAGCTGTGCCATGTCTGCTTCTTGCCTTCCTTAATTAAGGAAATTCCGCTTTCTGGCAGCTGGCTTCCATGTCAATTCCTTCTTAGCAGGGACGCCTTGCGCACGGTCACTCATGCCCTTGTCACCTCCTGGCTGGACTATTGTAATGCTCTCTACATGGGGCTCCCCTTGAAGAGCACTCGGAGGCTCCAGCTGGTCCAGAATGCGGCCGCGTGGGTGGTTATGGGCGCAACTCGTTGTGCCCACGTAACACCCCTCCTGCGCGAGCTGTACTGGCTCCCAGTAGTCTTCCGGGTGCGATTCAAGGTGTTGGTTACCACCATGGCATGGGACCCGGGTACCTTCGAGACCGACTTCTGCCACCAATAGCCTCCCACCGGCCAGTTCGCTCCCACAGAGAGGGTAACCTCAGGGTGCCATCGGCCAAGTTATGTCGGCTGGCGACACCCAGGGGGAGGGCCTTCTCTGTGGGAGCCCCAGCCCTGTGGAATGAACTGCCCCCGGAAGTGCGCAAGATCTCCGACCTCCGGGTATTTCGTTGTGCACTCAAAACCCTGTTGTTCCGCCAGGCTGGGCTATCAACATAACAATTTTAAATTGGGTTTTAAATTCCTGGGGTTTTAAATTGGGCCGAATTCATTTAATAATTTTAAATTATTTTAACTGATGTTGTCTTGTGTTTTTAATAGGCTGTACACCGCCCTGAGTCCTTCGAGAGAAGGGCGGTATAGAAATAAAATTATTCTTATTCTTATTCTAGCACCGGTGACTGCTTTCCAGCTGGGAAACGAGCTCAGGAAATTTTTTTCCCAGCAGTTGCAAGTACGATGACTCCAGTGCAGAGATTAACCGGAGGCCTGGTTGCATCAATGACTCTGATACAGAAATTAACCCGAGCTCACAAAAGAAAAGAGAATTTGGAAACCAGGAGAACAGCTGGGAAGAACACGACATTCAGAAAAAAAGAGAGAACGAACTGAACAAGTGAAAATATATTTGCGCTTATGAAAAATGAGTATTTTACTCACCAGCAAGGAAATGCTTTCTTATGCCTTAATTAGAGCATTCTCTGCTCCACTAAACTAAACCAAAAAGGGTTAAAAATTCCTTTTATTGAAAAAGGTTATAATAAGCCTCTTCTGAACATTATCTGTCTTTTGTAGACTTAAGATATGTTTCACTCCTCTATGGTAAATGAGTCTGCCTATCTTTATCACAGTCCTCCTCCTTATTGCAAATTGGGAAAATTTAATTCTAATAATTGGGCATCCATTTAAAATTACAGCTTACTGGTACAGCGATAGCTCCTCCCAACTAGGATCCTCCTCCTCCTTTTTTTAACGATCCCATAATCCCTTGCAGGGTGGAGTGTGGGCAACTGAATGGAGCTGAGTGTTTAGTGGCCGGATGCCCTTCCTGTCACCAATGCGGAGGTTTTTTTCCAGCAGATAAAGTAGTGGCCAAAATTGTGGAAACCTTTTGGGAGAAGTGTATTTTTGAGGTTTGATGGCTAAGAACGCCACTTTTTTTTTAATTTTTGGAGTTTCAAGATCATCATATTCCACTGCTGGAATGACCTGGGAATAGCCCAGACCTTAACCCAATTGAAAATCTATGGAGCCGACTAAATAAATTTGTTAGTCAGAAGCAACCCAGCAATAAAACCCAGTTAATAGAAGCAATCATTCAATCAATCTTGGTTTTACATTACAACAGCTGCAGAACTAAAAGACTTAGTTCACTCCATGGGAAGACGTTGTAAGGCCGTCATTCATGCTAAAGGTTACCCAACTAAGTATTTTAACTGACATGGTGATAATTTTTGTATATCTCATTTTTTCTATGGGGATCGTTTTTGTATATCTCGTTTTTTCTACGTGCTTCACTTTTCTTCTTTATAGCGTAACTGCTATTCTAATAGCAAATCCTTCATCAAAGTTATTGCATTACATTCTTGATTAAATTATCTTTCCATCGATATACAATTTTATGGTACTACTCCAAAAAAAAGTGGTGTTATTACCTAGTTTTAGAAAATACACTTTTCTCGAAAGGTTTCCACAATTTTGGCCATTACTGTATGTTCTCAGCATACCCAATGAGAGAAATACCTGCCTCTACCAAGGATCAAACTCAGAGCCTCCTGATTCCGAGGAAAGAGCTCCGCCTCTAAGATACCGCACCATTCTTCCTCCTAATTAGGATATTGCTGTGATATCGTCAAAATCATTACATTATAATTATTGCAGAAATAAATCTGTTCTTTCTTTTGTTCCAGAAATCTTGCTTTTTTCCTTGTAACTGGAGCATCCAACATAAATTAATTGTTTCGGTCTTTTATTTTTAAACCCCAATGCACATATCAGCGCTGAATTTAGCTGGGTCTGTTAATCTTGGGGAACATTTTTGGAGAACAGAAAAGCTTTAATAAGTTTTTTTTTCTGGTTATCTTAAGTAATTTAAGCATTAGTGGAGCTACAGACATCTAGAACAAGTCACAGTGACATCATTGTATGTCGTGTAAGATGATGTCATGCTGTGTGTGATGTCACTTCCTCCCTTGGTCCCGCCCTGAGTCCCTGACAAAGTAGAACAGAAGCGCGGGAGGGGGCCACAGATTCAAAAAGACTGAAGAAGGAGGGGCTTACCTTCAGATCGGTGACCCGAGCAAAGACCAGATTGGTGAGGGCTTCTCCCACGGCCAATCGGGCACTGGCTGCAGGGTTTATAAGCCCTTTGATTGGCTGTTCCCCAAGAGCAGTGGCTCCTCCCACCGTTTCAAAAGGGGAAAGGGCCACCACAGCCACATCCGCCAAGGGTGTGTGGAGGGGACCGACGCACTGTTGCTGGGCCACCAGCCCCGTCACCGAACGATCAACCTATGCCAGGAAAATGGGAAACAAAAAAAAAAGAAAGAAAAACGGGAACAAATCAGCAGAAAAAAAAGCAATATATACCGTATTTTTCGGAATATGATACACTTCCCTTCCCTAAAAGAGGGTGAAAATTTGGGTGCGTCTTATACACCGAATGTAGCCCCGCCCACCCACCAGCCCCCACTCTTTGGCCTCTGCCTCCCAGCAATTTGCCTCCTTGCAGCAAACACCCCGTTTCAGTTTCAGCACAGCCTGATTAGCACAAGCAGCTGATTGTCGGTTCGATCGGCCTCCTGACCATCAGCTGTTTCAGGCTTCAGGGATTGCCATTGCCTATTGCCGCCTCAGTGCGCCTCCGTTGTTGGCTGTTTGCTGCAAGGAGGCAAATTGCTGGGAGGCAGAGACAGATTTTTTTTCCTGTGCTAATCAGGCTGTGCTGAAACTGAAACAAGCTGTTTGCTGCAAGGAGGCAAATTGCTGGTAGTCAGAGACAGATTTTTTTTCCTGTGCTAATCAGGCTGTGCTGAAACAGAAACTGAAACAGGCTGTTTGCTGCAAGGAGGCAAATTGCTGGGAGGCAGAGACAGATTTTTTTTCCTGTGCTAATCAGGCTGTGCTGAAACTGAAACAAGCTGTTTGCTGCAAGGAGGCAAATTGCTGGGAGTCAGAGACAGATTTTTTTTTCCTGTGCTAATCAGGCTGTGCTGAAACTGAAACAGGCTGTTTGCTGCAAGGAGGCAAATTGCTGGGAGGCAGAGGCAAAAAATTTTTTCTTGTTTTCCTCCCCCAAAAAAGTAGGTGCGCCTTATAGTCCGGAGCGTCTTATACTCCGAAAAATACAGTAAATCTTTTCTGCATCTAGCATCTGCATCTGTCGTAGCAGGTTCCTGGTTGGTTAAAAAAAAAAAAAACTAAGCAGATATAGACTTGGCGGTCTGTGGAGTGGAGACCACAAGGAAATCCCAAGGTTATAGGCTACCTTGGGAAGTTGGAAACAGGTATCAATAAAAGGCAGAGCTCTTAAAGCTACACAGATGGGTCTGTAGAGGCAGCCCAACCCAAGAAAGCCCAACGTGATCCAGACACTGACCTTGTTTGTCAGGTAACGTTTACTAGCCACTGCTGGGAGCTTCAGGACGAGTTGAAGGGCGTCCACCACCCTCAGGGCCTTAGGAATATCCAGAGGGCGAAGGGCTCGGTTTACACGGTTTAAAACAAATTCCTGGGTGGTGAGAAGAAAAACACGGCATGCATAGCGTTATTAACATCACTGGAATATTCCTCTCTGTTCTTTTTTCTTTTAAGTTTACATATTTTTATTAGTTTATCTGAATAGTAGCTGGACGCCCAGGCTTCGCTACAAAATTATATGCTCGGGCTTGATAAATTGACACTTGCAGCCGGAAACTTAATGTAGAATGTGTAACTCCGTAGCATCAGTGTGTGTTAATATAATGCAACTGGCAGTTGGAACAGAGGGGGTGGGGGAGTAGAATGTCCCAGCCCGCAGCATCCATCGGTATTCATCTGGCTAGCATCCTGTCAGTGTGTGAGAGAGTTGAGCGGTGTTTGGAAACTCAAACAGTATTTGCTGTGTGAGCAAGAAGGAGACAGGAAGGAGGCTGGGCGTGGCTTAGGTCAACTGTTCTGTAGTAAAGCTGCTTGCTGCTGTGAAAGTAAAACTGAAAGTGAAACTCCTCTCCTCTGCTTGTGTTTTGCATTTGGAACAGATTTCTTTTGAGGTGGGGAGGGGGAGTACAACTCCTTAGCATCAGAGCGTGTTAATCATAATATAGGAAATACTAATGCTCTGATGGTCATTTTGAAAAATCCTTTCTTAGTGAGCACCTAGAAGCCAAGAGGAGCATACATGGAAAATTTCAAGTTTGTAAGCTTTACGGTTAATTTCATGATTAATGCGTAAGTGGTTTTTGCTTTTATATATATATAGATTAAAATACAAAGAAAATAAAAAATAATAATGGGAAACTAGGGGAAGGAAGAAAGGGAAGAAGAAAACTCCATGGGATTTATGTAAGAACTGCAGTGATTCGTTTAACAACCGTGGAAAAAGATCAGGTGGAATTCACCGAACTGCCCTGCTTAGCGACAAAAATTCTTGTACTAATAGTGGACGTAAGTTAAAGAAGATCTGTAATTGGATCACGGTCAAACCACAATCCTTCCCTTCCCAGACAAAGAGGTAGTTGGCTTGTTTGGGCAGAGTGTGGGTACACAATCTGGTATTTATCATGGTCTACAGTGGTGGCCAAAATTGTGGAAACCTTTTGGGAAAGTGTATTTTTGAAGTTTGATGGCTAATAACACTTTTTTTTTTTTTTTTGGAGTTTCAAGATAATCATATTCCACTGCTGGAATGGCCTGGGAATAGCCCAGACCTTAACCCAATGGAAAATCTATGGAGCCGACTAAAGAAACTTCTTAGTCAGAAGCGACCAAGCAATAAAACCCAGTTAATAGAAGCCATCATTCAATCTTGGTTTCACATAACAGCTGCAGAACTGAAAGACTTGGTTCATGGGAAGACATTGTAAGGCTGTAATTCATGCTAAAGGTTACCCCAACTAAGTGTTAACTGACGTGGTGATAATTTTTGTATATCTCGTTTTTTTCTATGGGGATCATTTCTGTATATCTCGTTTTTTCTGTTTTTCACTTTTCTTCTTTATACTGTAACTGCTATTCTAATAGCAAATCCCTTAAAAGTTATTGCATTACATTCTTGATTAAATTATCTTTCCATCGATACATAATTTAATGGTACTACTCCCCAAAAAAAGTGGTGTTATTAGCTAGTTTTAGAAAATACACTTTTCCCAAAGGGTTTCCACAATTTTGGCCACTACTGTACAGGTAATGTTCAACTACCCTATATACCATACAATTTTCCTAGCGACCATTTGAAGTTACAACGGCCCTGAAAAAAAGTGATTTAATGGCCATTTTTCACACTTATGACCGTTGCAGCATTCCCCATGGACACGTCATTAAAATTCAGACGCTTGACAACCGATCCCTAATTATGACGGTCGTAGTGTCCCAGGGTCATGGGATCATCTTTTGCGACAAGCAAAATCAATGGGGAAGCCAGATTCACTTAACAACCATATTACTCACTTAAAAACTGCAGAGATTCACTTAACGACGGTGGCAAGGAATGTCGTAAAATGGGGCAAAACTCACTTAAAAACTGTCTGGCTTAGCCACAGAAATGTTGAGCTCAATTGTGGTCCTAAGTCGAGGACTACCTGTACTTATGAATCAGTGGTGGTATTTAGCCGGTTCGCACGGGTTCAGGAGAACCGGTAGTAGAAAAAATGCTACTGGTTTAGCTGAACCGGTATTTCCAACGATCACCCGTGCCGTGCAATTTATATTTGCTAGAAAGAAGGAAACCCTGCTTTCTAGAGAATCTAAATGGCATGGCACAGCTGTTCCCCCCCTCCCTGTTCTGCTTACCTTCTTAAGCCTCCTTTTTCCACGCTGCGCGGTAGCAAACCTCAGAGGATTTCACCACTGGTATGAATCCTCCAAACTTAACAAATTCCTGAAACTTGGTCACATCCCTCAAGGAGAATTGAGTTAATCTGTCTTCAGTATCCCTGGTTGAATGTTAATCGGATCTTTTTTCTTTTTTTTTTAATGCTGGGAGACTCATTTGTGCCCTTCCGTACCTTACGTGGCATCTTGCCAAGAACCCATTCCAGCTTCAAGTTCACAGGGGTGTCCCTTTCTCCTGTATCGTATTTGTCCACCTCTGCCGTACTTGCTGGGGACTTTGTGTCATCTACCAACACAATCTGTCAAGAAAAAGAAGACGAGGCAACTTCAAAGCAGATTCACACACAAGGCCAAGCTTTAGGATTTACTGAACAATCCATCCGTGATTTGATTCTCTTTGGACCTGTTGTGGCCTGCCAGCGGCCAGCAGAGCTGGCAGTAGATTTGGACAGTGAGGAGGTTGGGGAGGAATGTGGGCCAGTCCTGGAGTCTCGGGAAGGCTCGGACGAGGGCTCTGTGTCAGAGGCAGAGAGGAGGCCAGGGCCATCTGGTAGTTATGTGCTGCCTCCAGAGACTCCGGAATCTGACATAAGCGAGGCAGAAGAACAGTGTGAGCCTGTTCCCAGTGTGCACATGAACAGAGCTGCCAAAGGCAAGAACAATTAAGAAAAAAAAGGGCGACTCGGGAGTAAGGCTTGGAGATGATTGGCCCTCCCATAAGACATAAAAGAGGAGCAAACGGATGTGAGCCTTTGCAGGAAGCAATTAGTTCATATAGTCAATTCAAGCTCTGAGAACTCTGTTCGTCTCTGTGCTCCATTTGGCCTTGCAAAACTAATTGACAATTAGGTCTCTGGTAGCATTTCAAAGGAGATAAAGGTGGGTGCTTATCAACATTACCCTGAAAGACTGTGTCAACTCGAGCAGACATCTGTCGGAATCTTCACAGACTGTTTGTGAATCATTATGGGCTGTGAATGACCGTAATTCACAGCCGTCTCAATTAAAGAGGTTTTTCGGGACTAAGATTGTGATATATGCTTTCTCAGGAACCCTAGGTCAGAATAGGACCCTGAAATATAGTGTAGGATTTACCATAGCTGGGATCCCACAGTAAGCTACGCCAGGGGTGTCCACACTCGGCAGCTTTAAGTCTTGTGGACTTCAACTCCCAGAATTCCCAGCATAGCTTGGCTGGGAATTCTGGGAGTTGAAGTCCACAAGTTGCCAAGTTTGGAGAGCCCTGAACTAGGCCCAGAACCAGCCTACTAGATGCATAATGAGTGAACTGAAGAGTTCAAAGGACTTTCTCTCAAATTATTTCAGTTTTTTTCTTTCTGCCCCTTTATTCCTTCATATTCACTTTGATTTTTACCTCCCAGTCTGGTCCATTCTATATTTTCAGAATTACAGGACTACCCGTGCATGTTCTTAAATTGTGAGCCACCTGGAATCATTTGCTGAGATGGGTGGCTATAGGAAATGAAATGAAATGAAGTGAAATAAAATATCAAATCAAATCAAATCAAATCAAAAAATCAAATCATAAGCAAAAATAATAAAATATAAACTAAACTAAAATAATAAAATATAAAATAAAATAAATAATAAACTAAACTAAACTAAAATAATAAAATAAAATAAATAAACTAATATAAAATATAAAATATAAACTAAACTAAACTAAAATAATAAAATATAAACCAAACTAAACTAATAAAATATAAACTAGAATAAATAATAAACTAAAATATAAAATATAAACTAAACTAAACTAAAATAATAAAATATCAAATCAAAATCATAAACTAAAATAGTAAAATATAAACTAAACTAAAATAATAAACTAAACTAAATAATAAACTAAACTAAAATATAAATAATAAACTAAACTAAAATATAAAATATAAACTAAAATAATTAATAAAATAAAATATAAAATAAAATAAAATAATATATATAATAATAAAATAGATAAAATAAAATAATCAAATAAAATAATCAAATAAAAGTATTTAAAACGGTACTGTACTCCGAGCTCATTTGGAACCATCCCAGCCAGCTTTTAACAAGCAAAGTTAATGGGGGAAGCCAGATTTGCTTAACAACCGTGTGATCCACTTAACAACCGTGACAAAAAGATCCTAAAATCAGACGTGACTCATTTAACTGCCCACCTCGCTTATCAATAAGAAGTTCTGGTCCCAATTGGAGTCTAACATGGGCATTAGGCTTAGAAAGGTCCTAACTGATCTATCAGATAGGGCCTCCCAAATACTGAGAGTGGCAACACTATCTTCTGGTCTACTCTCTCGTTTCCTACAGAAGGATTTCCCCCGCCCTTTCATTTGTGCCCAACCCAATAGATCGATGATCCTCTATGCGCCAATTTCTCTCTCACCTTCCCATCGCCCGTGATTTTGCCAACGAAGTCAACGGCGCATCTCTCGCGGGAAGCCAGGCGTCGCAGAAAATCAGCTCGGCGTGGCTGAAGCAGGAGCGCATTCGATTCTTGATATTCGGCCCCCCAGATTTCCAAAACACTCAAAGTGGGGTCTCCCAGCTAGGAAATGAACGAGAGGGAGAGATTGAGAGAGAGAGAGACAGAGAGCAGGCTAAACTCCGCAGAATCTACAGAGAGAAAGAAGGTGCAATGAACAGTAAAGATGTCCTCGACTTACAACCGCGACTGAATCAAAGTTTCTGTTGGTCAGTGAGACATGTTGTGAAGTGAATTTTGCTCCATTTTATGGCCTTTCTTGCCACCATTAATTACAGTAGTGGCCAAAATTGTACAAACCTTTTGGGAAAAGTGTATTTTTGAGGTTTGATGGCTAATAACACCACTTTTTTCCCCCTGAGTTTCAAGATAATCCTATTCCACTGCTGGAATGGCCTGGGAATAGCCCAGACCTTATCCCAATTGAAAATCTATGGAGTTGGCTCAAGAAACTTGTTAGTCTGAAGCAACCCAGCAATAAAACCCAGTTAATAGAAACAATCATTCAATCAATCTTGGTTTTACATTATAACAGCTGCAGAACTAAAAGACTTGGTTCACTCCATGGGAAGACGTTGTAAGGCGATTACCCAACTAAGTATTAACTGACATGGTGATAATTTTTGTACATCTCATTTTTTCTATGGGGATAATTTTTGTGTATCTCGTTTTTTCTAAGTGCTTCACTTTTCTTCTTTATAGTGTAACTGCTATTCTAATAACAAATCCTTCATAAAAGTTATGGCATTACATTCTTGATTAAATTATCTTTCTGTTGATAATTTTATGGTATTACTCCCCCCAAAAAGTGAGTGTTATTAGCTAGTTTTAGAAAATACACTTTTCCCAAAAGGTTTCCACAATTTTGGCCACTACTGTAAAATTAGAATTAGAATTATTAGAATTAGAATTAGAATTATTGGCCAAGTGTGATTAGACACACAAGGGATTTTTCTCCAGTGCATAAACTCTCAGTGTACATAACACAATAGTGTTAGATCATTATCATAGTCATTGTAAAAATAGATTCATCATAAAACATTAGTGGTAGTCATGGATACAAAATAAGCAATCAACATAAATCATACTAGGATACTAATTAAACAATTTAAATCGTAAGATACAAACAACAAAGTTACAGGCGTAAGAAGGTAAGGAGATAGGGAATAGGGAAGATGAGAATAATGATGATAATACTATCTTTCTAGATAGTTCGACAGTGTTGTGGGAATTAGTTGTTTAGCAGAGTGATGGCATGTGGGGAAAAATTGTCCTTGTGTCTAGTTGTTCTGACGTGTGGTGCCCTATAGCAGGGGTCACCAACCTTTCGGACTTCAGGAACCGCTAAATTCATAATTTTAAATCCCGTGATGATCTGCCTAATGACCGGCTGGGTGGGCGTGGCCAGGTGGTCAGGTGACTGAGTGGGCGTGGTCAACTTGATGTTACTCACATCGAGGGGTGCCTTGACGGCCTCTACTCGCCCCTCCCCTCCCAGCCCTTCCTCGCTTCTCCACCCAGGCTCCTTGGGCCCCAACAGGAAGCAGCTGCAGGAGCTAAGCAGCCACCATGAGAAAGAGTTGGCAAAACAGCTGGCTCAGTTCAAATTGGATCTGACTGAGAAGGAGGCTCAGCAGAAGCACCTCACTGAGGACTAGGAGCATAGGCTTTCCAAGCAGAGGGAAGACCTGTGGGAGTGCAAGGCCAGGTACCGGCACCTGGAGGCTCAGCGGGCTGAGATGGTCAGCCACTTCCAGGCCATGATGCAGTCCCACTGGAACGAGGCCCTCCGGCTCTTTGCCACCAGTGCAACTTCCCTCCAGCCTTCACCCAAAGCCCCACACCAGGAGGCTGAAGCAGACCCCAAGTCGGAATTTCTGCCCCCCTCCGACCTGCACAAAAAGACCCCGAAGGAGGAGACTCTCTGCAGCAACACAAATGTTCATTGCACGTATCCAGACTAATGACCATAGTTTGAGGATCCCTGATTTAGTGCAATATAAAAAATGCAAATAATTTTTCTGCGGACCACCAAAATTTTCTCGCGGACCACCAGTGGTCCATGGACTACCACTTGGTGACCGCTGCCCTATAGCGTCGTTTTGAGGATAGCAGTTGAAACTGTTTATGCTCAGGATGTGAGGGGTCTGTAGATATTCTGACGATCAGGCAAATCTGCTGGGATCGCCAGAGGCTTTTAAAGGGATTTTTTTTTCCTACAACCTCCTCGGCTGGAGAGATTGCAGGAAAACATGCTTTTAGAAGCTTCTGACAATCAGGCAAATCTGCTGGGATCGCCAGAGGCTTTTAAAGGGATTTTTTTTTCCCTACAACCTCCTCGGCTGGAGAGATTGCAGGAAAAATGTTTTCAGAAGCCTCTGAATGCGAGTGTGAAGATACTACGTATTTTCATATATGGTGGACATGCAAAAAAATTAAGGCTTTTTGGATAAAAATATGGAGGATTATTCAAAATATTTTAAAGAAAAAGATTAAATTTACACCACAGTTTTTTTTTTTGTTGGGAATAGTTACGGATTGTACTGTAATAGAGACTAAGTTGGTTTTGAATTTAATAACAGCTGCCAGGTTACTGGTGGCACAGTATTGGAAGAAGGAAGAGCCACCTACTATTGAGGAATGGACACTAAAAGTCGTGCATTTGGCGAAGATGGCAAAAATTTCATCATATCTTAAAGACCATTCAAACGAAAGATACATATCGCAATGGAGAAGATGGATCGACTATATTCAAAATAAGTATCAGAGTAAGAAGATTCATATAGCTTATGAATGAAACATTTTTAATCCTTAGTTTATAGGGTTTTGAACTATAAGGAGTTAAAGTCCTAGAGAGAATTTGAAGTTAACAATTTGTTAGCATATTTTAGTTTTATGTTTGTGAATGCTATACCCTGTGCTTGTTCTGGGAAGTCTAGGGAAGAGGGGGGGGGGAAGGGGGAGGGGGAAAGGATGGGTGGGAGGGCAAGAGGGGAGGGATGGGGTGAGGAGGGAAGGGGGGGAGAAAATGTTTGTATTTCCTATAAAACTTTTCAATTTAAAAAAAAAAAAAAGCCTCTGAAGATCCCAGCTGAGCCGTGCGATCATCAGAGGCTTTTTTTTAACTTTTAAAAGCATTTTTTCAGCCGAAGAGGTTGTAGAAAAAATGCTTTCAAAAGTTAAAAAAAAAAAAGCCTCTGATGAGGTGGGCGGGATAAGCAAGCGGCGACAGGGCTGGGGACCGGTTCGGGGGCGTGGCCAGCCAATGTTATTACCGGTTCTCCGAACTACTAAAATTTTTTACTACCGGTTCTTGCGAACTGGGAGCAACCCACCACTGACAGGTCCTCAACGGAAAGCAAGTTGGTAGCCATTGTTTTTTTCTGCAGTTCTAATTATTTAATTAATCTAATTCATCACTGCAGTTGTAAAACTAGTAACACAGTTGCTAAGTAAATCTGGCTTCCCCCCTGACTTTGTTTGTCAAAAGGGGATCACATGATCCCGGGAGAGCACAACCGTCATAAATACGAGACAGTTGCCAAGCATTTGACCATGTGACCGCAGGGATGTGGCAATGGTCATTAATGGAGCCTGGATAGCTCTGCAGACTAAAAGTACTGTAATTTAACACCAACTGCCTGCAATTAAAGTAAGTTCGAATCTTGCCAGGCTCAAGGTTGACTCAGCCTTCCATCCTTTCTAAGGTAGGTAAATTGAGGACCCAGTTTGTGGGGGCAATAAGCTGACTTTGTATAAAATATACAAAAGTATGAAGGTTATTGTTTAGTGCACTGTAAGCCGCCCTGAGTCTCCGGAGAAGGGCGGCATATAAATCAAATTTTAAAATAAAATAAAATAAAATAAAAAGTGTGAAAAAAAAGGGTCGTAAATCACTTTTTTCAGTGCCGTTGCCACTTCGAACGGTCACTAACAAATGGTTGTAGGTCGAGGACGATCTGTACTGATAATAATTTGTGGAAGAATCTCCAATCAAGCGTGGGTTTTACCTTTCATCTTAACCTGGGTTTTCATTCTGTTTGCATCCTTTTTATTTTGGGGGGGGGAATCGCTGCGGTCCAACTAGCGAACCCAAAAGAAGCAGACACTCGGGATCTTTGAATTCCCCAAAGTATAACTTTATTGGATACACCAGGTCTGTCAAACTCCCGGTCTGTGGGCCGGATGCATCATGTGCTGGCCGTGCTTATACCTGGTTTAGTGAAGTGGGGTGGAAGGGGGAGAGTCCAGATATGTCACGTGACCAGGAGTGGGCTGCTCGGGATTCCTAGGGGTTTGGGAGAACCTCTAGCTAAGATTCTGTGCAGTTTGAAGAACCCCCAAATCCCACTCCTGGCTGACCCCGCCCACCCCTCCCTTCCCAGGAGACCTCATGTGGCCCCTTTTGGAAGCAGGTAAGTGCAGGGCACATGCAGAGGCTTAGGGAGGGTGATAAACGGGCTACTGGAAGTTCGGGAAGGCCAGAAACGGGCCCGTTTCTGGCCTCCAGAGACTGAGGAGGCCATTTTCGCCCTCCTGGAGGCTCCAGAAAAACTTCTGGAGCCCGGGGAGGGCAAAAATGCCCCCCCCGGCCGTGGTGCAGGAAGCCGAGTAGGCCACGCCCACCATGGCCACGCCCACCCAGCAACCAGGCAGAGAACCCTTTGCTAAAATTTTTGAAGGCCACCCCTGCACATGATGCTGCCACGACAACGTGAGTTTGACACCCCTGGGATACACCATCTTGGAACTGCAGAAGCAAAACCAGCTCTGATTTTCTCGCGCAATAGCTCACTTAGCTTTTGCGTGAGAAAACCAGAGCTGGTTTTGCTTCTGCAGTAAGTTAAACAATAGATTCCCCTTCTCCCCACCCCTGGGTGTTCACATTGTCCAGCTATAAAACTTCTTTTGTTATGGGAACCGTCCATATCTCCATCTAACACTTGCAGTAGTGACCTTGACGAGTGGTTCAGGCTCTCACGGCCCGTAGACAAAAAATTAGCATTCCATTTGCCCTCTCCCTGCTTCCATTTGAATGGCAAGTTGAAGAGCAATAGATAGAAGCTCAGAAGAAGCAAAATGATTCAATCTTGACGCAGATATTGGGGATCAGGGTAGATCAGGGGTGTCAAACACATGGCACACGGGCCAGATGCATCATGTGCTGGCCCTCCCCAACCCCATTTTAGGGAAGGAAAAAAAGGTTGTGATATGTCACGTGACGACAATATGTCATCATGAGTTTGACACCCCTGGGGGTAGATCAACCACTGCAAGGCTTAAGCAAAGACACACCTGGAAACGACTCGCGTAGATAGTAGCTCCTGCCGGCTCGCTCAACTCCTTCAAGACATTCCCTTAAAAAAAAGAGAGAGAAAGTTATTTAGAACAAGGGGTCTCCAACCCCCAGTCCGTGGACCGGCACCAGAAACCAGAAAACATCCCAGAAACCAGGCCACACAAACCAGCGAAACCTCATCTGTGGGATGCAGGCAGCATGAAAATTACCGTTACGGTTTGCAATAACACTGCTGCTTAGTTTAATAATGTTTATAATTTGATGATTCTAATGCTTTCTATGTTATAAGCCACCGAGTCATTGGACCGGAGATAGACAGCAAATAAATTTCTAAATAAATAAATAGATTTTTAAATAAACAAATACAAATTTGGAAATAAATACATTTCTGAATAAATAAATTTCTAATTAAACAAATAAATAAATAGATTTCTAAATAACTAAATAGATTTTTAAATAAACAAATTTCTAAATAAATACATTTCTGAACAAATAAATAAATTTGTAAATAACTAAATTTCTAAATAAATGACTAAATTTCTAAATAACTAAATAGATTTTAAAATAAACAAATTTATAAATAAATACATTTCTGAATAACTAAATTTTTAAATAACTAAATAACTAAATTTCTAAATAAATAACTAAATTTCTAAATAAATGACTAAATTTCTAAATAAATAAATTTTTAAATAAATAAATTTCTAAATAAATAACTAAATTTCTAAATAACTAAATAGATTTTAAAATAAACAAATTTCTAAATAAATACATTTCTGAACAAATAACTAAATTTCTAAATAACTAAATTTCTAAATAAATAACTAAATAGATTTTAAAATAAACAAATTTCTAAATAAACAAATTTCTAAATAAATACATTTCTGAACAAATAACTAAATTTCTAAATAACTAAATTTCTAAATAAATAAATTTCTAAAATAAATAAACAAATTTCTAAATAAGTAAGTAAATACTTCTGCGGTTTGGTCCTTACAGGTAGTCCTCGAGTTATGACCATAATGGACCCTAAGACATGATATTTCTTTGCGGCGGTCGTAAAGCAAATGCAGTCATTAAGCGAACCCATGGTTCGTGACGGCTGGGGCACCCCAAAAATCCTCCCTTCTCCCATGCTCACCATTGCCTCCAGCACCCTGGTCATGCAAACTGCAGATGGGGTTGTTCTCTCCGCTCTCTACGCATCCCCTCAGCACCCGGTTCATCTTCTGTTCCATCTCAGCGTCACCGCGTTGCACGGCTCCAAAATCCAGCTCGCTGGCGTTGTCGCCCTGTACCTAAATGGGCACATGAGAGGTTGGCAGGTGGGACCTGGGCCACAACGGGAAGAGTACAGGTAGTCCTCACTTATCCCAAAGGTGCTTTTTTTTCAAGAGGCAAACTGGACTATCTGGTTTTCCTTTGAAGACCTTCCACTTTTCATCCAAGAAGCTTCTTCAGCTCTGACAGGATGGTGGGGAATGGAAAGATTTATACTATCCAGTCAGAGTGCGCCTAGTGTGACTATGTGAGACAACTCAGAAGCAAATACATTAAACAAGAAGTTTGTATGTAAATAGTGGTTTTATCTACAAAGACTATATACCAGTGGTGGGTTGCTCCCGGTTCGCCCGAATTCGGGTGAGATGGTAGTGGAGGCTCTGCCCACCTGCCCAGACATCATCAAAAACTATCTGCGCAGAAGCGCCGCACGCTCGCAAAGCGAGCATGCACACCCGTAAAGCAAGCACGCGCGCCTGTAAAGCGAGCACGCCAGTGGTGGGTTCCTCCCGGTTCAGCCGAGCCGGTAGCGGTGACGATATGACGTCACTGAACCAGTGCAGCACCATACCAGCCTCCTCGCTGTCGGAATCAACTACTAGCTGCACAGGCCACTGACGGGCCACAAAACATGATCTCAGCAGGCTTATAAAGATACTTGCCCTTCAGCAGGGAATCACTGCCGTCGTTTAGCGAGTCACAATGTGACCGCAGCAGGCTTAGGGTATCCCTTCCCTTTCTGTCACCGTGGTCATTCGGCGAGATGTCACGTGACAGCAATTTGCGATTTTACTGCTGACTCGCTTGCCAGAAGCCAGTTGTAAAGTCTACAAATGGTGATCAGATGACCAAAGGGATTGCTGCTATGAGGATTGGTCAAAAAGCAAGGGATTTTTTTCATAGGTCGTAATTTTGAACGGTCGTTAAACGGGGCAGGCTGTGAGGGAGGACTACTGTAGCTTTGACACCACAGGTCCAGAAGTATAAGAATGGTGGTTAGCATCTACTTCCTGCCTCTGCTTTCTTAAATCAAAGATGTTGAAAGAAATCTAGAATAGAGAGTGTCATGCCCCCGTCGAAGGAGCGGCTACGTTCACTTGGGAGGAAAATGGGGAGGAGCAGGCCCAGCCAGGCCAGGGCCTTTCAGGACTGGCTTGTAGGCAGGGAGGAAGTGGGGTCAGGATGACCAGGAGCGGCTAAGCAGTGAACATGAGGGACAGAGCTCAGGCGATGAGCAAGGACCACCCTCTCCTGATCCTCGAGCACAGAGAGTGGAGAGAAGGCGAGAACAGCGCAGACTCACCCGACTACTCGGGAGGAGAGCGCCCCTTCCCTCTTCGAAAGACACACCTGGGGACTGAGCCTTAAGGAGATGCTGTGGGGAGGGGCATTTGTCGAGAACAAACGTTGAATTCATGGAGTGTTGAGTGCTGACATTTGAACTGTCCTGGATTCCTTGCATTCTTTCTGGATTTCTTGCTTTGCAGCCATGGTGCGCACAGTGTTGGGCTGGACTATTTACAGACAGAGGGTGCTTGAGGTGTGCATGTGTGTGTCATCACTTTGCTCTGGGACTTGCCAGAAACGTGGGGGCGCTTGGGGAAATTTGAAGCAATAAAGGGGCGGTTTGAACTGCCAGCTGCCTGGAAGTTATCTCTGTGCCTTGCCCCGGGTCAACGCAAGAAGAAAAGTTCCTCAGTTTACCTGGATGGAAGACGCAGCTCCTCCTCCGACCCCAATTCGGTAGACAGGCCCTCCAACCTTCACCACATCCATCCCTGGGGAAAAAAGATGAAAACCACAAAGTGAAATTTCGGACTTGGAGACTGAATTCAGCTTGGGGTTGCCGCTGGCTGGAATATAGGTAGTCCTCAATTTACGACCACAACTGAGCCCAACATTTCTGTCGCTAAGTGAGACATCTGTCAAGTGAGTTTCACCTCATTCCTTGCCACCATTGCTAAATGAACCCCTGAAGTTGTTAAGTTAGTAACATGGCTATTAAGTTATGGCTTCCCCGCTGATTTTGCTTGTCAGAAATTTACAAAAAATAAATTTTACATGACCCCGAGACACCACAAAGGTCATAAATAGGAATCAGTTGTGAAGGGTTTGAATTTCAATCACATGACCATGAGATGCTGAAATGAAATAATCATGTCACTTTTTTTTCAGTGCCGTTGTTAACTGTGATAACGTTGTAACTGTGAAAGCTTTACAGTTTGAACCGTCACAAAATGAAGTGCTGTTAAGTTGAGAACGACCTGTAGATTTGGGATACAATCAGGGGTGAAATCCAGCAGCTTCTGACAGGTTCTGGAGAACCGGTAGTGAAAATTTTGAGTAGTTTGGAGAACCGGCAAATACCACCTCTGGCTGGCCCCAGGAGTGGGATGGGAATGGGGATTTTGCAGTATCCTTCCCCCAGGAGTGGGATGGGAATGGAGATTTTGCAGTATCCTTCCCCTGCCATGCCCACCAAGCCACACCCACAGAACTGGTAGTAAAAAAAATTGGATTTCACCACTGGATACAATACGCTACAATCCTGAAGAATTCTTACCTGGCTGGGGAGTTTCCTTACGGACATGTATGTCTTCAATTGCTCCAATGCCTCCGCTGAACATGATGGGCTTGATCCATTCGTGCCGGTCCCCGTCCCCCAGGCGCATCCCGAAAGAACGTGCGAACCCTACATCAAGGAAGACGGGTGAATTTAAACAATGGCCCTTTCCCACGCAATCTCGCACATGCCTCCAGTTTATAGTGTGGGTGGTTTGAAGATGTGTGGACTTCAACTCCCAGAATTCCCCAGCCAGCCCAATATACATGGAATTCAACTCCCAGAATTCCCAGGAACCCAAGCTTCAAAATGCGTGGACTTCAACTCCCAGAATTCCCCAGCCAGCCAAAGCTTGGTGACTTGAAGATGCGTGGACTTCAACTCCCAGAATTCCCAGGAACCCAAGCTTCAAGATGCATGGACTTCAACTCCCAGAATTCCCCAGCCAGCCCAAGCTTGGTGGTTTGAAGATGCGTGGACTTCAACTCCCAGAATTCCCCAGCCAGCCCAATATACATGGAATTCAACTCCCAGAATTCCCAGGAACCCAAGCTTCAAAATGCGTGGACTTCAACTCCCAGAATTCCCCAGCCAGCCAAAGCTTGGTGACTTGAAGATGCGTGGACTTCAACTCCCAGAATTCCCAGGAACCCAAGCTTCAAGATGCATGGACTTCAACTCCCAGAATTCCCCAGCCAGCCCAAGCTTGGTGGTTTGAAGATGCGTGGACTTCAACTCCCAGAATTCCCAGGAACCCAAGCTTCAAGATGCATGGACTTCAACTCCCAGAATTCCCCAGCCAGCCCAAGCTTGGTGACTAGAAGATGCGTAGACTTCAACTCCCAAAATCCCTCAGTCAGTACAAGCTTGGTGACTTGAAGATGCGTGGACTTCAACTCCCAGAATTCCCAGGAACCCAAGCTTCAAGATGCATGGACTTCAACTCCCAGAATTCCCCAGCCAGCCCAAGCTTGGTGGTTTGAAGATGCGTGGACTTCAACTCCCAGAATTCCCAGGAAGCCAAGCTTCAAGGTGCGTGGACTTCAACTCCCAGAATTCCCCAGCCAGCCCAAGCTTGGTGACTAGAAGATGCGTGGACTTCAACTCCCAAAATCCCTCAGTCAGTACAAGCTTGGTGACTTGAAGATGCGTGGATTTCAACTCCCAGAATTCCCAGGAACCCAAGCTTCAAGATGCGTGGACTTCAACTCCCAGAATTCCCCAGCCAGCTGGCTGGGGAATTGTGGGAGTTGAAATCCACACAATCTTCAAGCCGCCAAAGTTAATAAACACTGCTCTGCTTCCTCTGCCCCTTTCCATGCTTCTGTAGTCAGCATCTTTCCACAAAACAAACCACAACTTCAAGCACACCACCGGCTGGATCTCAAGAGCACACTACCAGCAAGCTTACCTGCCAGCACAGGTTCCCCAAATTTGTTGCCGTAGTCCGATGCGCCGTCGCTGGCACCAATGGCCACTTCCACAGGCCGTGCAAAATTATCAGGGTATATGAAAGACGAATCTTCCCAAGGTAACGAGTATCCTGTAAGGAAGAATACAAAAGAGAGGGTTTTTTCCCAGAGCTACCCTGTTTCCACGAAAATAAGACCAGGTCTTATTTTCGGGGGATGTCTTACACTGACTCAACTCACGGCAGCGGCACTGACAGCCCCGCCCAGCAGGCCTGCTACCGGCCGACTTCTTCTGCGGCCGTTGTCACCGCTCATGCGTGTTGCTTCCGGCCTCCGTTTTGCCTTTCCTGAAGGCCTCTGACGGCAAAACAGAGGCCAGGGGTGACACACATGTCACTGGAGCCCGTTTCTCGGCTGCAGAGGCCTTTCTTTCTTTCTTTCTTTTTTTTTTGAAATTTTATTTTATTTATTTTTAAACATAAAACAGCATCTTTTTAGAGCAAGGGTTTGATCCGGGATAAAATAAGTATAAATTCCAAATTTCATCAGTTAACATCTTAAAGGAGAAAAAAAGGAAAAAAAGAACAAATCTAAACCCAATGTTTATCATTCAATCTAACATCTTATTCTAACATTTAATATTTTATTATGTAATCACCCTAAATCTTAAACTTCCAATCTAAACAGCTCTTTATAATATTCATTTATCATTTTAACAATCAGTATTTCATATATTTTCCTTACTTCAAAGACCCAAATCAAGTCAATGTTTCTTTTAACTCACATCTAATAATGAACATAAAGTATTTTATTCCTCTCTTAAGAACATTTCAAAATCAGTAACTGGTCTTCAAAAATATCTCCTTTACTCCTCCTAGGTTTATTTTTAGCTGGATTGCAGCTTAATTAGCTGGTTTCCAGGGATGCTTTCCTCCACTCCTAACCTTATTTGTTGGCTGGATCACAATTTAGTTTTAACTGCTTTCCAGCATTTTCTCCTTCACTCCTCCTAGGTTTATTTTTGGCTGGATAACAGCTTTTCAGCTGTTTTCCAGGGATGCTTCTTGAAGGCCTCTGACAGTGAAACAGAGGCCGGGGGCGATGTGCGCAAGCGGAAGCAAGCGGCTGCAAAAGAAGTGGGCCGGCAAGGTGAGGCAGTTGTCGGGGTGTGCGAGGCCTGGTAAGTAGGGCAGCTCCACCTCTCCATCCCCACCCTAGCTTGATTTTTACCTGTGCACCTGGCCCCACCCCATGCACTCCGGAGTGGGCAGGATCTTAACTAGGGCTTATTTTGGGGGTAGGTGTTCTACCCCAGCTACGGACCCAAAAGAACGCAGCACACACAAAGTCTGTACAAACCTTAGTTTACTAAATTAAATAAGTTTTTTTTTCCAAACAAAGGCTGTTAATTAACTTTCTTAACAGCCTACAACAATCCAAAGAATAAATAATCTTAATCTTACTATGATTGGCAGAAAGCCCAAAAGCAATTTGCAAAGAACTAAGATCAAGGCATGAAGGAGATGAACAAGTTGTTCCCTGCAAATTGTTTCAGTCAGCGTTCCTCCTTAAATAGGCTAAAGGAGTGGCCAATTAGCCCCAAGCCTTACTCTTGAGGAGACCTCCTCCTGAGGAGCCACTTCTGCCTTTTGGCAGCTCTGCGCACCCGTGCATCGAGAAGAGGCTCCTCCTCTTTGTCCTCTTCTCTTAAGGGAGCTTCTGGAGGTTCTGAAGGCCCTGGCTGAATCCCCGCCTCTGGCACCACATCTTCTCCAGCCTCCTCATTGTCCGACTCGAGTGCCAGCTGCACAGGCTGCTGGTGCAGCACCACACCAGCCTCCTCGTTGTCCAAATCAGGCACCAGCCGCACAGGCCGCGTACGGGCCACAACAGTAGGGCTTATATTAGGCGCACATATAAAAATCAAGGTAGGCCTTACTTTCGGGGTAGGTCATATTTTCAGGGAAACACGATAAGTAACATGCTTATTTTGCATCTTCTTTTATATTCCTTGCAGTCATCTGGTTGTTAGCACTCTTTCTGAGAGTCCTTGAGTGGCCCTCAAATGGCCTCAACGGCTCTCAGAAAGAGTGCTAACAACCAGATGACTGCAGGGAATATAAGCTTTTCCATTCCCCACCATGCAGTCAGAACGGAAGAAGCTTCTTAGATGAGAAGTGAAATGTCTTCAAGGAAAAACAAAGAGAGTCCAGTTGCCTCTTGAAAAAAGCACACTCACCTGGAATGTGTAGATTGCCAAAGCTGTATCCGGCAGTTCCAGCGATTACGTGAGCCCCCCGACCTGTGCACTGCACATCCCGGATTCTCCCGCCTGTCCCAGTGGTGGCACCGCTGAATGGGGCAACTCCTAGAAGGGGGGAGAAATTGCAACGATTAGGCAACAATGCTTGATTAACTCTACTTTGCTTGAATGAATTGTTGACTAGCTAAACCAGGGGTGTGTCAAACTCGATTTCATTGAGGGCTGCATCAGGGTTGTGTTTGACTTTGTGGGTCCAGGGGGGCATGGCCAGCTTGACATCACTCGTGTCACGAGTGGCTCTAGCTCTCTGCCAGCAAAAACAGGCTCCCGAGCTCCGTTTGCATCTGCGATGGCCTCTTGCAACTCTCTGCCAGAGAAAATGGAGGTTGGAAGGCCGCGCACAGCCCTCCCGAGCTCCAATTTTGCTGGCAGAGGCACCCCCGGGCCGGTCCTTTGCTGTTTCCAGGGGAGGCCCTGCGGGCCAGATCTAAGCACCCCACGGACCAGATCCGGTCCCCGGGCCTTCGATTTTGACACCCCGAGCTAAGCCATACACTATGCTATCCAAACAAATATATATGTAGTCCAGTGGTGGGATTCAAATAATTTAACAACCGGTTCTCTGCCCTAATGACTGGCTGGATGGGCGTGGCCATGGTGGGCGTGGCTAGGGAGTGTGACAGTCAGCACTCAGCCTCCTGCACCCCCCTGGGAGCAAAAACAGGACAGGGGGGGATGTGCCCCCCCACAGCCCGTTTTGGGCGTAGTAGGCCTCAGGGTGGATTTGATTTAAATCGAGTTGATTTAAATCCCAATTTAAATCATGATTTAAATCACTAGTAAAAAGGCTTGATTTAAATCAACTCGATTTAAATCATAATTTTTAAAGAGCAACTGTCATCTCTGCTACTCCTGTGACCCACTGTTGACTCACCGATAGTCCCAGTGTTGCAGAATATACAGCCTCATGCTACATAACTAAGCTCCATTTCATGCTGAATAAACTAAATTATTTATGTATCTTAAGTAGAAAACTATCTTACTGTCAGATGTAAATGCCTTATTCTCCAATGTGTAAATAATGTATATATGGAACATCAGAGGTTAACTTATTCTTTGGACTTTAATGTATTCATAACTTACCACTCCCATTCCTAGCTCCACCCCTTGTATATATAAGGAGCCACCCTCACCATTCTCGTTGCTTCTACCTTGAATATTCAGTGAATATAGAATGCCTATCATAATTAAAAAGAAATATATTTAAAGCTTTAACTTCTATTATCTTTATTGAGTCTGATCCTGGAAATATTGCAACAAGCTGGTAGCAGAGGATGGTTAATTGACTCAATAAGTAATTAAAAATGTCCAAGAAAGATAGGCCCAACACCAGGGCCTACAGCAAAGAAATAGAAACTGATCAAGAGATGATCAACGAATCCACCAATGCGATTTCGAGAGAATCCGAAGAATACACCACTGAAGAAGAAGAACTAATGAGTGAAAATAATGACCAGAAAGAAATCGAAATAGAAAATAACGAACTCAGGTCAGAGATATTAAAGATACTAAAAAGCCAAAAGAATGATGAAAGTCTCATCGCGGACCTCCAGGAGATGCTGAAGAACAGCGGAGCAGCGAGAGAGAAAAACGTCATTAAAGAAAAACCCAAAGATCAAAAAATCGTAAGTGAGATGACTACTGAGAAAATAGTTGTTAAAAAGAAAAGAAGTGATCCCGCGCGAAATTTTGAATGGCAGCCATCTTGGTTTCAACGAACTTCAAAAGAGAATGGAGCAGAGCCAATCAAAACGCTCAGTTCAAAATTTCTGGCGCGAAAAACACTATCAGACGAAGAAAGTGAGAAAGAAGTCTCAAACTCTTCAGATGATCCAAAATCAGAAAGTGAAGACGATTTAACAAAATCTCAAGTAAAATCAGCAATGAAAACGCTTTTTGCTGCTTTTGGGCCAAGACTGAAAATTACCAAGACATCTACGAAGAAGCAAGAAATCAAACCGGCGACTCAAGACCTGCACGCTCCCATCCTGACTTCGAAGAAAATTTACTATTCTTTATAACTAGCCCTCCAAGAAGACCTTGGACTTTAAAAATAGATTGTTTACATCATAGAGCATTTTTCATAATAATATCTAGCGTGTCTCCTGCAATGTATCATAGCATCAAACCAAACCTAACTGTATCAGAAATAATTCAATGCATGTTTAATCTATTTCACAGCGATAGCGTAGCTACAACCACAAGAATGTCTAAGGATTTCTTTTCCTCTAGAGTAAAACCAGGGGTTTCTATAAGTGAGCATTTGATAAATCTAAACAAAATAAGAGCTGAGCTACAATTGAGGGGGGAAGTGATTTCAGATCAAACAATGAAAAGTGTTATTATCAATTCACTTGATCCATCATGGGATAGCTTTATGTCACACTTAGATACCATTAATTTGGGATATTTATCCATAGAAAGTCTATCTAACAAATTGATAGCAGAAGACAATTCAAAAAAAAATCGATCCAATAACCAAACAGACCACAAACCTTTTAGGAAAGTAGTCTTTCAAGATAAACATAATGAGGCCTTTAGATGCTACAATTGTGGATCCAGGGAACATAGTAGAAGAGACTGCCCCAAAGTCTCAAGAGAGAGACATAGACCAGAATATAGGAGCAAATATAATTACAGACAATCTTCCACAGATAGACACAAATATAGAAGCCCACCAAATTACAAAGAAGGTAGAGGGGGTAGAGAAAATTCAAAAGAGAGGAAATCTGGGTCACTGAATGGGCTAAATAAACAAGACAGCACCAGAACACAGCAGGATGAGAATAACAATTGGCTTATTGATTCTGGTGCAACAAATCACACCACCAACAACAAAAGTATATTATCTTCATTTATAGAAGATAAGTTTGTGATAAAGGTAGCTAATCAAGAAAAGGTTCAAGTACTAGGCAAAGGAAATGTGACCTTGCCTGGTCTAGGGAAAATAGAGGGGGTATTATTAATCCCAGAAATACCTCACAACATACTAAGTGCCATAAAATTAAGCAGAGAATCTGATATCAATATAGTTTTCTCAAAGGGGAAAGCAACTATAGAAAAGAACAAAACAAATGTAGGTACTGTAATGATAAAAGGAGGTCTACCCTATCTGATAACTAAAGAAAGATGTTTACATAACATTGATTCAAATATGGAAGATTGTATTGAAGCAGATGATGAAAATGTCAGTAACAGTGACAATGATGAGTGTAGAATAACTCATGATCACAAAAACACATACAAGGAAAAGAAACCAAAAATAGGTAAACCAATTCATGATGAGTGTGCTCACATCTTACACAGGAAGTTAGGACATGCAAGCTTTCCTGTAGTACAAAAAATGACTGAACACGCAGAAGGTGTCAAAATAAAAAATTGTGAAAATTATTTGGAATGCTCAGTATGTAAGTCCACCAAACTAAAAACCAGTCCCAGACCAAAAAAATCTAACAGATCAACTAACAATATTTTTGATTTGGTACATATGGACTTAGTTGGTCCATTAAGTCCCTCAATTACCTATAGAAAACGTTACTTCCTAACAATAGTGGATGACTACAGCCGATATGGTTTTGTTTACACATTAAAGCACAAGGATGAAACATTTCAGAAATTTAAGGAATTCTACAAACGTATAGAAACACAACATAATATCAGAATAAAGCAAATTATGACAGATAGGGGATGTGAGTTCATGTCTAAAGAATTCTCCCAATGGTTAAAGGATAGAGGAATGTTACATTTCACGTCCAATCCTTTTTCTGCATTTCAAAATGGAGTTGCAGAGAGGAAAAATTCCACACTACAAACCATGATTAGGTGCACATTAGAGGATGCTGGTTTAGGCAAACAATTTTGGTCAGAGGCATTACATTATTCGAATTACACTCAAAATAGAACCTGGTCCAGTATTGTGAATAAGACACCATATGAGGTGATGTACAATAGAAAACCCAAATTATCACACATGCACATATTTGGAGTCACTGCAGACGTACACATACCTAAACAATTGAGGAGAAAGGGAGAAAACGTATCCAGGAGATTAAGATTCATGGGATACGAAACTGGAACCAAAGGGTACAGATTTATTGATAGTAATAACAAATTTATAGTATCCAGAACAGCTGTGTTCCATGAACAGGCCAATTGGTCAAAATTGCACCTTAATGAAATATTTCCTAATAAATGTAAAGATAAGATATCTTGCGAGGAAGGAACAACAGAAAATCAAAATATTAACAAAAGTAAGAACAAAACCAAAACTTGGACTAATAGTCAGCATAAAATAAAGACAGACACATTAACAAAAAAGGAAGCTAGATATTTGCATGATAACCATAGCAAGCCTGAAAGAACTATTAGAAACAATAGAAACCAAATACCAAATAAATACAAAGATTACATAATGCATATGAATGGAGAACAAATAACACCTAATACATATGAAGAAGTATTGAAACTTCCACATGAAGAAAGAGAAAAATGGGAACTAGCTATGGAAAAAGAGATGGAAAGTTTACAAGGATTAAATGTATTCACACCTGCGATCGCACCTAAGGATAAAACAATTATAGGTACCAGGTGGATTTATAAAATTAAGAACTTAGAAGGAGGCAATACCTTATACAAGGCTAGACTAGTTGCACAAGGCTATGCACAAAAATATCCAGAAGACTATACTGATACATATTCACCCACAGTGAGAACAGAGAGTGTCAAAACAGCCCTTGTAGTAGCATCTGCACTCAATCTGGACGTATTCCAATATGACATACAGACCGCATACTTACATGCAAAATTAGATAAGGAAATATATGTAAGAGCACCACACAGTCAATACACTAATAAGAACGAAATTTGGTTATTAAATAAGAGTCTGTACGGATTAAAGCAATCCGGCAAAAGATGGTACGATTGCTTGGTAAAAGTACTTAAGACCATGGATTTCAACGCCACCACTGCTGATAACTGTTTCTTTGTAAAAAAGAGTAATGATCATATTGAATTTGTATTAATTTACGTGGACGATATTTTATACATTGGAAAGCATAAAGAGAGCAGGGAAATCTTTGTAAATAAGTTAAATGAACACTTCTCACTGAAATCTCTGGGTAAAGTGAATAAATACCTTGGTGTGCAAATTAACAAAACTAAAAGGGGATTCAAACTTACACAGAAAGATAAAATCATCGAACTCCTAAACAAATGTAACTTAAATAATGCTAAAATCTGTGACACCCCTATGCAAACTGATTTTCTTAGAAACACTGATGAATCTTCCCCTGAGTTTAAAGACAACACATTTTACAGATCAGTTATAGGTTCACTCCTTTATATATCTAATTGGACTAGGCCAGATATTGCATTACCTCTCAATCTATTGTCAAGATATGTTAGTAAACCAACCTTGTATCATTGGGAAGCTGTCAAAAGAATTCTAAGATATCTGAAGGGTACATTAGATTTTTGTTTAATGTTGGAACCCAATAATGACAGAGAACCAAAAATTACTTGTTATGCTGATGCAGATTGGGCTGGTGATACATCATGCAGAAAGAGTACTTCTGGTTATGTTTTTCTATTGAATGATTGTCCAGTTTACTGGTATACTGGTAAACAAGAACTAGTAGCCACTTCTACTACAGAAGCGGAATATGTTTGTTTGTCCAAAGCTGCAAATAACCTTGTATGGTTCAATGATCTGATCACTGATGTTTGGAAGAAACCCACCTTACCATTTATTATGCATGAAGACAATAAAGCGGCCATTGAAATATCCAGATCCGATGCAATTGGACAAAGGTCCAGGCATATTGATATAAAGTTTAAGCATGTGAGACAACTGTCTCAAGACGGATTCATTAAAGCAATACATTGCGATACTTCTGAACAATTAGCTGACATATTAACAAAACCCTTACCTTCTAAACAACACAAATATTTAACTTCTAAATTATATGTATTATATTGTCCTGAATCAGAATGTAATTGGTGTTGTGTAACGAACCGGCATTTAGAGGGGGATTTGTCAGATGTAAATGCCTTATTCTCCAATGTGTAAATAATGTATATATGGAACATCAGAGGTTAACTTATTCTTTGGACTTTAATGTATTCATAACTTACCACTCCCATTCCTAGCTCCACCCCTTGTATATATAAGGAGCCACCCTCACCATTCTCGTTGCTTCTACCTTGAATATTCAGTGAATATAGAATGCCTATCATAATTAAAAAGAAATATATTTAAAGCTTTAACTTCTATTATCTTTATTGAGTCTGATCCTGGAAATATTGCAACACTTACGATAGATTTTTACCCCAAAAGTTTTTTATTAAAATAAATTCAATAAAAATAAAAAAAATCCGATTTATATCAAAAAAATCTGATTTTTTTGATTTTTTTAAAAAAATCATTGATTTTTATCCACCCTGGTAGGCCTTCCTGCAGCCTCCTGGGAGCAAAAATGGGCTGGGGGGGGGCATGCCGCCCCCTTGTGCCCCGTTTTGGGTTTAGGAGGCCTCTCTGCAGCCTCCTGGGAGTGAAAATGGGCCACGGGGGTGGGGGGAAGAGTCTCCTCTTGAGACATGACCGTAATAGAGCCTACCCTTTTACAGCTGAATGTCGTGACGGTTGTAAAACAGGTTCGATTTTACAACGTGTTTTTGGTGGCACGAATGCTGCGGACGCAAGTGCAAACTCACTGTTCACTCTGAGCACAGTTTTGCCAAAATCCAGAAGCAACTGCTGTGTTTTTTGGGTTTTTTGGCAAAACTGTCATAAAACATGGTCAGGTGACATTTTTTTTTTTTTTTAACTTGATTTATATGCCGCCCTTCTCCGGAGACTCAGGGTGGCTTACAATGCGTTAAGCAATAGCCTTCATACTTTTGTATATTTATACAAAGTCAGCTTATTGCCCCCACAAACTGGGTCCTCATTTCACCTACCTTAGAAAGGATGGAAGGCTGAGTCAACCTTGAGCCTTGGAGAGATTCGAACCAGCAGTAAATTGCAGGCAGCTGTGTTAATAACAGGGTGCTTAGACCACTGTACTATCAAGGCTCCTTTGATGCACCAAACAACCATAAAAGCGGTCACGTTGCCAAATGCCTAATGAGTGGGCATGAACAGATTAACAGAGTTGGAAGGGGGACCCTGTAGGCCATCTAGTCCAACCCGCCGCCCAAGCAGGAGACCCTACACCCATGATGGCGAACCTATGGCATGCATGCCATGGGTGGCACGCGGAGCCATATCGGTGGGCACGCCAGCTCAGCTCTGGCACACATACGCGCACCGGCCAGCTGATTTTTGGGCGTTTCGGGCCCACTGGAAGTCAGCAAACAGGCCATTTCCGGCCTCCGGAGGACCTCCAGGGCAACCTGGAGGCCATTTTCACCTTCCCCAGGCTCCTAGAAAGGCTCTGGAGCCTGGGGAGGGCGAAAAATGGGCCCAATGGGCCCGGCGTACCATCACATGCCAAAAGTGAGGGAAGCACGGTGTGGGGGTGGTGTCACTCATAGAATTATGGGTGTGGGCACACACACATGCAACCCCCCCTGTGCTGCTTTGGAAAATAGGTTGGCCCCCTCTTCTTGTGACAGCCTCTCAAATATTGGAAGACTGCTATCATGTCTCCCCTGGTCCAGGGGTGAAATTTAGCAGGTTCTGGAGAACCGGTAGCGGAAATTTTGAGTAGTTCGGAGAACTGGCAAATGCCACCTCTGGCTGGCCCCAGATTGGGGTGGGAATGGAGATTTTGCAATATCCTTCTCCTGCCACGCCCACTAAGCCACACCACACCCACCAAGCCACGCCCACAGAACCAGTAGTAAAAAAATTTGGATTTCACCACTGCCCTGGTCCTTCTCTTCATTAGACCAGCCATGTCCAGTTCCTGCAACCGTTTATCGTATGTGATTGTAAGTGCGGGGATAACCACCGGATCTTTGGATCCAGGTCATAAGTTCCCTTTTTCAGACTGTACACTGTAACTTCAAACAGTCACTAAGTGTTGTGGCTCCGTTATCTGAGCCTGTGTCATCGACAGGAGAGGACTCCAAGAGTGAAGGAGAGGAGTTGGCAAGGCCTCCCTCTCCAGGAGCCTCCTCTCTGGCAATGCCTTCGGTGTCCGCCGAAGGGCAAGAGATAGGGCCGGGGCCAAGCACGTCCACGCAGCCACAGATGGACAGTGATGAGGGTAATGAGTCTTGGCTGGATCCATGCCAGCGTCGTAGAGATAAGCGCGCGCAACAGAAGAAAAGGCGTGCCCGAGATTAGGCTGAGTCACTAGACCACACCCCATAGGATATAAAAGGGAGCGTGGTGGCCAGTCAAACCTTGTGACGAACAAAGCTGAAAGCTTCCACACCATTCTGCATTGCCGGACTTTTGGCTATAGACTTTGCTGGATTATCTCTGGACTTGATTGACTCCGTAATTATTGAGCTGTTTCTTTTGATGTATCAGAAGTGGGGAGAAGTTATCTCTCCTCTTTGTAAATAATAAACTCTTGGCAGGCAGCCACTAGGTTGTTGCCAAGTTCCGTTATCTTAAGGAAAAGGATTTTGCCGGCTGGTTTGGTCTTTAACTCTTGAACGTCTGTTGGTGTGTGTGCGTGTGGTTGGGGACAGAACACTAAGTGACCGGTCATAAGTTGAGGATTATGAAAGCCTACATCAAGTTATTGCATGACATAACACGATCTGCCAATGCAGATGAACTCTAGGCGAGATGGGCGGCATATACATTTAGTAATCAATAAATTTTTAAAACTCTCGCTTGCCTAAAGCAATCATATTTTAGTAGTAAGACACCAGAGCTTATAGCCTTCGGGGGGGGTGGTTTCCCCCTAGGCATGTATCTGTGGCTTGCACTGAAGTTGGAAATGATTTACAGACCCAGTAGGGCAAAAGTAAGGAATGCAACTTTTAAAACATACTTTAAATTTTTCTGTCTCCTAGTCACCCTTGGTTTCTCTGTTCAACCAACCATGGTTATCAGCAAAAGAAGGCCCCTGCTGAGCTGCATAAGAATCAGTGAAGATGTAAGTAACAGTTACATCTAACAGTTACATCTAACTAAGAGCCTTGGTGGCGCAGTGGACTAAACTGCTGCTGTTAAAGTAGTACTTAGCTACCAGCTGCCTGCAATTACTGCGAGTTCAAATCTCACCAGGCTCAAGGTTGACTCAGCCTTCCATCCTTCCGAGGTAGGTAAAATGAGGACCCAGTTTATGGGGGCAATAAGCTGACTTTGTATAAAATAGAACACTGCTCAGGGGGGGCCAAAAAGCCCTACTAAGCAGGTATATACAAAAGTATGAAGGCTATTGCTTAATGCATTGTAAGCCGCCCTGAGTCTCCGGAGAAGGGCAGCATATATAAATCGAACTAATGAATTAATATAAACATTAAACATTAAACATTAAACATTAAACATTAAACATTAACATAACATAACATAACATAACATAACATAACATAACATAAACATTAAAATAAATAAACAGTTGGAAGGCTTGTAGCCCAACCCTCTCCTCAAGCAGGAAACCCCATAACAATTCAGACAAATGTTGTCCAATTTCTTCTTAAACACCACCACAACCTCTGAAGGCAAGCCGTTTCACCGGTTAATTGTTCTTACTGTCAGAAAATTGTCTCCTTAATTTTAGGTCGCTTCCCTCCCTCCTTGATTAGTTTTCATCCATTGTTTCTTATTTCTGGTGCTTTGGAAAACAGCTTGACTCCCTCTTCTTTGTGGCAGCCCCTGAGATAGTGGAAGACTGCTATCGTGTCACCCCTAGTCCTTCTCTTGATTAAACTAGACATAGCCAATTCCTGCAACCGTTCTTCATATGTTTTATGAAGAACGGTAAAAGCACATTCTTTGTATATATATCAGGTGTTGGATTTAATTTCTGAAACGTCCATTTGGAGACAGAGAGAGAGAGGGATGGAGGAAGATAAAGAGAGAGGGAGAGAGAGAGAAAAGGAGGAAGAGAGAGAGAGAAAAAGGGAGGAAAAGAGGGAGGGAGAAAGGAAGAGAGAGACAGAGAAAGGGAGGAAGAGAGAGGGAGAGAAAGGGAGGAAAAGAGGGAGGGAGAGAGGAAGAGAGAGAGAAAGGAAGAGAGAGAGGGAGGGAGGGAGAGAAAGAGAGAGAGAGGGAGAAAGAGAGAGAAAAGGAGGAAGAGAGAGAGAAAGGGAGGAAGAGAGAGGGAGAGAAAGGGAGGAAGAGAGGGAGGGAGAGAGCAAGAGAGAGGGAGAGAAAGGGAGGAAAAGAGGGTGGGAGGGAGAGAGGAAGAGAGAGGGAAAGGAAGGAAGAGAGAGGGAGGGAAGGAGGAAGAGAGAGAGGGAAAGGGAGGAAGAGAGAGGGAAAGGGAGGAAGAGAGAGGGAGGGAAGGAGGAAGAGAGAGGGAGAGAGGGAGAGAAAGGGAGAGAGAGAGGGAGAGAAAGGGAGGAAGAAAGAGAGAGAGGAAGGGAGGAAGAGAGAGGGAAGAGAGAGAAGGAGAGGGAGAAGGAGGAGAGGGAGATGGTGAGGGAGAGAGGTTGGCTCGTAGGGTTATTCTCAACCGTATCCTGAACTAGATAGGCACACGAATGCTCGTGTAAACTTTTGATTCCAGCTCCCACGGTCAATCTGTCTGCGGACGATGAATGCTGTGGATGATGGCAACTGTCGTCCCCAAACAACCAGAGACTGCCAAATCACTACCATGTCGGTCGGTAAGCCCCGCTTTGCCAGGATCTTCTGAGGTCCACCAGAAAGTGGGTAGCCCACTTTCGGCCGTGGGTCACTCTTTCGACTAACTAGCTCACCTGTGGGGAAGTTGTGGGTTTCAGCTGTGAAGATGACATGTCGGGTGGAGGTCCTCTTCTCAAAGGGGCTGGCCTTGGATGGGTCGCTCGGCCAGAGAGAGAGGACTTCTCTGCCTTGGATGGCACTTGAAGGGGAAGACACAAAAGCTTTAGGAATGCATCCAACATGGAAGTCTATCTCACCCTGGTGCATTGGAACTACCGTACCCAGAATTCCTTGCTCTTTCAGCTGATTGGGAATCCTGGGATCCTTGGGAACGCTACTGATTGGGAATCCTGGGATCTGTGGTCTCCCAAAACCAGGGTTGGGCTGCTGTGGGGTTCGCAGGGGTTCGGGAGAATCTCTATAGCTAAGATTCTGTGCAGTTTGGCGAACCCCCAAATCCCACTCCTGGCTGGCTCCGCCCACCCTGCCCCGCCTCTCCCAGGAGTCCCCATGAGGCCCATTTTGGATGCAGGTAAATGCAGGGCGTGAAAGGAGACTCAGGGAGGGCGAAAAATGGGCCTACCGGAAGTTCAGGAAAACGTAAACAGGCCCGTTTCCGGCCTCCAGAGGGACTCTGGAGCCTGGGGAGGCCATATTCAACCTCCTGGAGGTTTAAGGAAAGCCTCCGGAGCCCGGGGAGGGCAAAAACTCCCCCCCCTGTAATGCAGGAGGCCAACTAGGCCACGCCCACCATGGCCACGCCCACCTAGCAACCAGGCAGAGAACCCCTTGCTACAATTTTTGAAGCCCACCCCTGCCCAAAACATCTGAGAAACATATCCAGCTGCGTTGAACAGGTTCCACTTCCCTTCCTCCGTGGCTGGTATAACTAATCCTTGACTTATGACTGCAATTGGAAACTTCCGTCACTAAGCAACGCCATTGTTAAGTGAACTGCACCTGATTTTGCAACCTTTTTTTTTTTGCAGCGGTCGTTAAATGAATCACGCTACTATGAAGCGAATCTGGCTTTCCCCATTGACTTTGCTGGTTGGAAATCCCCGGAAAAGGTTGCAAATGGCAACCTTCACATGACCGGGGGACACCGCAAGCATCTTAAATACATGCCAGTTGTTGCCAAGCACCAGAATTTTGACCATATGCTGCGATATGGTCATAAGTCACTTTTTCCAGTACCGTTGAAGAACTCCAAATGGTCAGTAAATGAGTGGTCGTAAGGCGAGGATTATCTATCTTGCCAATCTAGCAATTCCGTTTTTCAGTCGGGAGGGGGGGGTTGGGGAGAGACCGAGAGAGAATGGGGAATCCCCCCACCTGCTGTTGTCACAGAATTTGATGACGTTGTTGGGGTTGCTGCGTTCTTGAGTTTTCATGATGGAGTCGAAGAGCGATTCCTTCATTTCTTTCCCGTCCACCAGGAGGCGCCCTTTGAAGAACCAATGCCGGCTGTGTTCACTGCAGAGAAAAACCAGGGAAGGAAAGAAGGAAGGAAGGAAGGAAGGAAGGAAGGAAGGAAGGAAGGAAGGAAGGAAGAGAGGGGGAGGGAAGGGAACAGAAGGGGAGGAAGGAAGGAAAGAAGGAAGAGGGGGAGGGGAGGGAGGGAGGGAGGGAGGAAGGAAGGAAGGAAGGAAGGAAGAGGGGAAGGAGGAGGAAGGAAGGGAGAGAGAGGAAGAAGGAGGGGGAGGTAAGGGAACAGAAGGAGAGGGAGGGAGGAAGGGAGGAAGGAAGGAAGGAAGGAAGAGGGGGGAGGGAAGAGGAGGGAGGGAGAGATGGAGGAAGGAAAGAAAGAAAGGAAGGAAGAAGGAAGGAAGAAAAAAGAAAGAAAGAGAGAGGGGGAGGGAAGGGAACAGAAGGGGAGAAAGGAAGGAAGAAAGAAAGAAGAAAAAGAAAGAAAGAGGGAGAGGGAGACGGAGGGAAGAAGAAAGAAAGAAAGAAAGAAAGAAAGAAAGAAAGAAAGAAAGAAAGAAAGAAAGGAAGGAAGGAGGGAGGGAGGGAGGGAGGAAAGGGAGGAAGGAAGGAAGGGAGAGAGAGAGAGAGAGAAAGAGAGGGGGAGGGAAGGGAAAAGAAGGGGAGGGAGGGAGAGAGGAAGGAAGGAAGGAAAGAAAGAAAGAAAGAAAGAGGGGGAGGGAAGGGGAGGGAGGGAGAGATGGAGGAAGGAAGGAAGGAAGGAAGGAAGGAAGGAAGGAAGGAAGGAAGGAAAGAAAGAAAGAAAGAAAGAAAGAAAGAAAGAAAGAAAAAGGTAAGACTGCTTTCTAACTAAGCCCCAAGAGAGGCCTATCCATCCCAGAGCTGCCTTTCACACCAAAACCAAGGAGGGAAGAAAGCAGGGATTTGGTAATAGACTTATACCGGTAGTATCAACCTTGTTAACTCTCAAGCCTCTTTTTTCCCACTATGTATTCTAAATGGTCTGTGATTAATATGTGCGTGTGTATAGCAGTAGCACTTAGACTTACCGTGTTTCCCCGGAAATAAGACCCTGTCTTATATTTTTTTTGAACCCCGAAATAAGCGCTTGGCCTTATTTTCGGGGAGGTCTTATTATTTTGGGGCACGTGGAGGAAACCAGAGGAAATGGCGGGGACATCCGTTTAAATATTTTCGGGGAGGGCTTATTTTCAGGGGTGGCTTATTTTAGGGCATGCGCTCAAAAGCCCGATTGGGCTTATTATCAGGGGATGTCTTATTTTCGGGGAAACAGGGTAAATACCGCTTCACAGTGTTTTACAGTCCTTTCTAAGCGGGTTTACAGAGTCAGGATATTGCCCCCAACAATTTGTGTCCGCATTTTACCCACCTCGGAAGGATAGAAGGCTGAGTCAACCTTGAACCTGGTGAGATTCGAAATGCCAAATTGCAGGCAGCCGGTACTCAGAAGTAGCCTGCAGTACTGCACTCTAACCACTGCACCGCCACTGCTCTGTATATGTATGTATATGTATGGGCGTATGTGTGTGTGTGTGTGTGTGTGTGTGTATTTATATATATATATATATATATATGTATGTATGTAGGCCTTTGGTTATTCGGGTTTTGTCCCGCGTAAAATTGGAAGTCTCTGGGTGACGTTTCAACGAAGTCTCATTTGTCATCTTCAGGCTGGTTTTCGGCTTCGTGCTTCCAGGAGCAATGTGTGATCGCAGTTGTTTCTTCCTTTTAACTGCCAGTGGGGGTGTGAACTGATTGGGTGGGAGCTTGGCTGTGTTCTGATTGGGTGGAGGTGTGTTCTGATTGGTTGGGGGCTTGGCTGTGCTCTGATTGGATGGGGATGTGTTCTGTTTGGGTGGGGGCTTGGTTGTGCTCGGGCTAGTCTGCATCAACAGCTGCATCATTAGCCACTTTAAACCCCTCCAATCCATACATGAAGCAAACTGACACCCACCATGAAGATGTGGCACGACCACAAACGCGAAGCCAAACAACAGCAACGCAGCTCACCAGCTCAAATCCCCCTGCAACTCAGACTAACCCGAGCACAACCAAGCCCCCACCCAAACAGAACACACCCCCAGCCAATCAGAGCACAGCCAAGCCCCCAACCAATCAGAACACATCTGGAGATTCTCAATCATCCAGGTCATGGTTGTCCCAAAGGTGCTTTTTCAAGAGTCAACTTGGTTTGTCTTTGAAGACGTTTCGCTTCTCACCCAAGAAGCTTCTTCAGCTCTGACTGGATGGTGGGGTCAGAGAGCGGAAGAAGCTTCTTGGATGGGAAGTAAAATGTCTTCAAAGAAAAACAAGAACGTCCAGTTGCCTTGACTTTGGGACTCCAAGGCAGCATTTTTCAACCCGGGCAACTAAATTGTGTGGACACCATAACAAAAGCAATACCTGTTGGACTGAGCGAGGTCAAAGCATTCTACGCTGGTGGGGTTTCGGCCCAATTTTTGGAAGAGAGCGGTATAGAAATCCAGGTCCCAGGAATCAAAAGCCAGACCTAGGGAAACAGAGAAACACGGAGATTGACTCTTTGTTGTCGCTTAATTTCTACCCCAACCCTCCCTGCATTAAAACAAAGGAATGAATAAATGTAAGAGGCTATGAGAAGGAATCGCTCTGTCATTTGAAGGGGTGGAGATGCCCTTGTGCAGGCATCTCCAAACCTGGCAACTTTAAGACCTGTGGATGGACAGATTTGTTGTGGCCCGCCAGCGGCCAGAGGAGCTGATGGCAGACTCAAGACAGTGAGGAGATTGAGGAGTAACATGGGCCAGTCCTGGAGTCTGGGGAAGGCTCTGATGAGTGCTCTGCGTCGGAGGCAGAGAGAGGGCCAGGGCCGTCTGACAGTTGTCAGCTGCCTTCGGAGTCGGACATCAGCGGGGCAGAAGAACAGCTGGAGCCTCTTCCTGTTATGGCTCCATCCTCCGAGCCTATCTTATCGGAGGAAGAAGGCTCCGAACATGAAGGAGAGGAGACGGCCAGGCCTCCCTCTCCAGGACCCTCCTCTCTGGCAATGCCTCAGGTGTCTCCCGAAGGAGAAGAGATTGGCCAGGAGCCAGGTGTTTCCGAGCCGTCGGATAGTGACGAAGAAACATTGTGGTTGGAACCACGCCAGCATCGGAGAGACAAGCGTGAGCAGCAGAAAAGGAGGCGTGCCAGAGATTAAGCTGAGTCACTGGACCACACCCCACAGGCTATAAAAGGGAGTGTGGTGGCCATTCGGACTCTGTGAACGACAAAGCTAATCTCTGGCAAGGCACTTGCACCTTCGGACATAACACCTATTTGCCGTGGATTTAATTACAAACTGGACTATTCAAATTGTGTGTATTTTTGTCTGTGTTATCAGAGTAAAAGTTCTTGGCAGGCAGCCACGGAGTTGCTGCCAAGTTCCTTATCACTGACGTTGTGTGTTTGAAGTTTATTTAACCCTCGGCTGGCTGGTTGCGTGTGTGCGAGGTACGGGGACAGAACACTTCCCAGTGTGCGCATGCGCAGAGCTGCCAGGAGAAGGGAACAGCTAAGGAATAAGGGTCAACTCAGGAGTAAAGCCACAGGTGGACGATGAATGGCCCCTCCCAGAGGGAATAAAGAGGAGCAAAGGGGAGTGGAGTTTGCAGGAGATAATTAGTTCGTGACTCTCAGAGACTCCTTGCCAAGTTTTGAAGATATCGGCCTGGCAGCTCTCCAAGTCAGATAAAGTCTGTGACTGTAAATTCTCCCTTGAAAGACTTTGCTGGATGTGAATGAGAGGAATTCACAGTAACTTAATAAAAAGGGTTTTTTTGTCGGGACAAGGAGTCTGCTTCATGCTCTTGGGAAGCTTAGGTCTGAACAAGATTAACATTAAAAATAAAGGAGAAGGAAGAAACAGAATACTTTTTAACATGGGATTTCTTCTACCAACGGCTAACTAACAGAAACAGAGGTTAGGAATGAAAAAGATTGAAAGAATGAGCATTTTTTTTTTTTTGCTTTAATTTATATGCCGCCCTTCTCCGGAGACTCAGGGCGGCTTACAATGCGTTAAGCAATAGCCTTCATACTTCTGTATATTTATACAAAGTCATCTTATTGCCCCCACAATCTGGGTCCTCATTTCACCTAGCTTTGAAAGGATGGAAGGCTGAGTCAACCTTGAGCCTGGTGAGATTTGAACTTCCAGTAATTGCAAGCAGCAGATGTTAATAACAGTGCTTTAGTCCACTGTACTACAGGCTTATTTATACAAATAAGCTAAAGCCAATATTACTATGGGATCATTACCAACGATTTGCATATTATGATTACTACGTTTATTGTCTTTTTGTTATTCAAAACTAATTGTATTCAGACAACACGCTGTTCATATAGATATTGAGGGTCTTTTTTATGTTTATTAAAGAAAAATATAACAATAAAACATATATTAAAAAAAAAAAAAAAGATTTGTGGATTTCAACTGACAAAATTCCCCAGCCAGAAATTTCTCCTTAATTCTAGATTAGTTCTGATTAGTTTCCAGCCATTGCTTCTTGTCCTGCCCTCAGGTACTTTGGAGAATAGGATGATCCCCAGGGGTGGGTTCCATTTACCTTTACTACCAGTTTGCAACGGGACCACACGCACGTGCTTCTCCGCATGTGCAGAAGCTTCTGCACACGCGCAGATCCCCCATGATGACGTTGTGGTGGGTGGGCGGAGCCTCCCACCGGTTTTACTACCGATTCTATAGAACCGGACCGAACCAGGAGTAATCCACCACTGATGATCCCCCTCTTCTTTGTGGCAGCTCCTCAAGTATTGGAACATTGCTATCACGTCACCCCTAGTTCTTCTTTTCATTGAACTAGACATACCCAATTCCACAGGAGTGGGCTTCAAAAATTTTAGCAAGGGGTTCTCTGCCTGGTTCCTGGGTGGGCGTGGCCTAGTCAGCCTTGTGCACCGTGGTGGGGAGGCATTTTTGCCCTCCCCAGGCTCCAGAGGCTTTCCTCCAGCCTCCAGGAGGGCAAAAACGTCCTCCCCAGGCTCTGGAGGCCCTCTGGAGGCCAGAAACAGGCCCAAACATCTTCCCAAACTTCTGGTAGGCCCATTTTTTGCCCTCCCCGAGCCTTCGGGCGCACCCTGCACTTACCTGTGGAGACGCGTGGAGACTCCTGGGAGGGGAGGGGCGGGGTGGGTGGGGCCAGCCAGGAGTGGGATTTGGGGGTTTTCCAAACTGCACAGAATCTTAGCTACAGGTTCTCCCGAACCCCTGCGAACCCCTAGCAGCCCACCCCTGCAATTCCAGCAACCGTTCTTTATATGTTTTGGCCTCCAGTCCCCTAATCATCTTAGTCACTGAGAGACATGGAATTATTCCTGTAAAGAATATAGCCTGAGTGACTCCATATTTAACCCTTCATGTAACCTGAGCTAACCCTAAGCTATTAAGCTGAGTAAGACATTTAGAAAAGGGGAGTGTGTATGACGCCTCTTTTGAGGAAATAACGCCATAAACTTAATTTAGTATATTCCGAGTTGGGTCAGGCTGACCCAAGCTCAATTGGAAGGAAGGAAGATACCTTGTTCCAATTAATTGTTTTAGTTAAGGACATATTGAAAGGGTATTTTTGGAGGGGAAATGCCCTTCCAAAGGGGAATTCTAAGTTGGAACAAATGTTGCTGAGAAAGCTAAAATGTTATGTAACGTCCGAAAAACAATGACAAGTGGGGGCGTTTTAACTGTTTTGCCGATTGCCTGAAAATGTATTTAAATCATGATTGCCTGAAAATAACCTCCCTATCAAAATTGAAATCGAAATTGAAAAGAGGCCGCAGAATATGAATAGACGAGATGACGCTTCTAGGTTATCAAGTATTTGGAAATCTGCACTGAGGGAAACTCGAATTTTAACATCAGAGGATAGGCAGAGATTCCAATAGACAACCAGTGGTGTTGTAATGCCTGCCAGAGTCCTTCCCTCTTTGCAGAAGATAGCTAGTAATAGGGAGAGAGAGAGAACTGAGCCAGAAGATAGGCTGAGATCTCAACAGGCAATCAGCGGTGTTGTGATGCCTACCAGAATCCTTCCTTCTTTGCAATTGACAGTTAGTAATAGGGAACCAGAGAAAGCTGGGCCTTTAACACGCAGTCAGGTTGCAGCTAAGATAATGAAGCAGGAGAAAAAACTGCTGCCCTCCAATCAGGACACAGAGTTGCAGGCTAACCAGCATACGTCAGCAGCAGCGAACATAGAAAAGCGACAACTCCAATCTTGCAGCATACCCACAGCTTCTAAACTGAAAGTAGGGGCCCGATGATGACAAGTTAGAGAGCTTGTCGAAACATTGCCAAAAAGAAAACTTTTAAAGTGTTGGTTAGGATTTTAGCCAGAGTTTTAAAAGACCTTACAAAATGTTTTGTTGGGATTTTGGAGGATTTTAAACTGGGATTTTAGCCAGGATTTTAAGTATTTCAACTAAAAGACTTTTAATGACATGGGAAAACACCCGAGATTTTAACTTTTTACACACACACATACATATATATATATTATAATAAATCTGCTTTTTACTTGTTCATGATCTCTGCCTTATTTTCTATGAGGTTTGTCATTTTAAATCTCACAATTGCTCTTCCCTGCACTCTTTCTAGAGCAGTGATGGCTAACCTTTTTGCCATCACGTGCCAAAAGCAGGGGGCGTGCGGGGGGGTTGTGTGTATGCGTGCCCACACCCATAATTCAATGCGCCCCACCCCCCGCACCTGCGCACACGACCCCTCCCCCACGCTCCCTCCGCTTTTGGCACGCGATGGCACGGTGGGCCCAGTAGGCCTGTTTTTCATCCTCCCCAGGCTCCAGAGGCTTTCTTGGAGCCTGGGGAGGGTGAAAACAGCCTTCCCCAGCCCCCCGGAGGCAGCTCGAGGCTGGAAATGACCCATTTCACGACTTCCGGTGGGCCCAGAAGGCCAGAAAATTAGCTGGCCAGCACACACATGTGCGCTGGAGCTGAGGTAGGGCAATGCTCACGTGCCCACAGATATGGCTCTGCGTGCCACCTGTGGCACGCGTGCAATAGGTTCGCCATCACGGTTCTAGTCTCTCAACCCCTTTTTTTATATTATGGTGACCAAAACCAGACAACAAGCTACTACAAACTCAGCATGCTGCCTCCTCGTTAAATAGTTCCCAAATAGTTCCCAAATATTTCCCCCGTCCTCTTTACCCTCCCCGGCTCATACCAAGCTGGTTGTTGGCCTTCACGAGAGCCGGTCTTCCTTCTCCAAGAATATCAACGTAGAACACCTCTTCAGGGCGGATTGCTACCGCAAAACTCTGGATGGGTTCGGGATAGGTCTGCTCCGTCATCCGGTCGTAGAGTGAAGCTACTAGTTGGGTCTCCTGGGATGAGGTAGGCAGTTCGTCACACTGGAAAAACAAAATCAACCTTTGGATTCTAAATTCAAGAGGGGTTTTTATGTACCTGATGAGGAAAACTTTTGGATATCAAAGAGAGCAGATTCAAAAGCACCCACTGAAATAGTTAAACAAGAGAAACTGGCCTATGGAGATTTTCAGTCATCCAGACACCTTGTCCCAAAGGTGTTTTTTTTTTTTCCAGGAGGCAACTGGACTTCCTCGTTTTTTTTCTTTGAAGACATTTTGCTTCTCACCCAAGAAGCTTCTTCAGCTCTGAGTGGATGGTGGGGAATGGAAAGATTGATACTCCTTGCAGACAGCTGGTTATTTGCATCCTTTTTAGAGAGTCGTTGAGGCCACTTGGAGGTTTATCTGTGTCCTCAGTAGTGATTTCTGTAGTCTGCCATTTTTTCCTGGAAATCTGTTCACACTCCCACACCATTCTTTCACCAGTCTATCCCAAAGTGCAAGGCTAAAAGTTTACGGAGATTCTCAGTCATTCAGGTCATGATTGTCCCAAAAGCACTTTTTTTCACTAGGCAACTGGACTTTCTGGTTTTTTTCTTTGAAGATATTTCGCTTCTCATCCAAGAAGCTTCTTCAGCTCTGACTGGATGCTTGCTGTCAGGGTTCCGACGGATGCCCTAATTAAATCATGAGCCTCGAGCCAAGCTTCAAAAGAAATCCAGTTATTTATTAGGAGCTTCATGTCGGCATGTTCCCAAGTGAAGCCAGCTCTAACTCCACATAATTTATGCCCCAATCATACCCTGTTTCCCCCCCTCCTCCCCAGGGTGTGTCATCAATCACATTCGTGTAGAGATCACTCCCCTCCAGCCGCTGTGGGTAACTCTGGGAGACAACCTTGAGAGAGATAAGTCTGGAATGTACATCTGTCTTTGGCTGCCGTGCTGTTTTGTCGGTTTCCCATCCCCTGTTGCCTATGGCAATTCTAGAGCAGGCCAGGGATGCTTTGCAAGTTGACATTTGCTTTAGCTGCGCAATTTGGAACGAACACCCTTCGAATGGTGTGGGAGTATGAATGGATTTCCAGAAAAAGTGCAGACTACAGGAACCATTTGTACAACTCAGGTGACCCTGAGGACACAGATAAACTCCAAGTGGCCTCAACGACTCCCTAAAAAGGATGCAAATGACCAGTTGTCCGCAAGGAGTATAAATCCTTCCATTCCCCACCATCCAGTCAGAGCTGAAGAAGCTTCTGGGATGAGAAGCGAAACGTCTTCAAAGGGAAAAAAAAACGCCCAGAAAGTCCAGTTGCCTCTTGAAAAACAAGCACCGTTGAGAGAGAAATTGGTGTAGCAAATCTGTGGGGGATGAATTCTATCAGGTGTTCCAGACATTTTGGAAACTGTCTATCTAGTCTTAAAACCAAATCTATAATTGCCAAGGTTTGACATTCTTAGTGAGTGTAATTCCAACAAAGGATTGTAGAATTTCCACACCTCCCAATGGTGTGCAATGCTGCAGGTAATCCTTGGCTTTCAACCATTTGTATAGTGACCGTTTGAAGTTACACCACCATTAAAAAAAATCACCTGTGAGCATTTTTCACACTTGCAAACCCTTGCAGCATCCTTGCGGTCACATGATCAAAATGTGGATGCATGTATTAGAATAGAATAACAGAGTTGGAAGGGACCTTGGAGGTCTTCTAGTCCAATCCCCTGCTTAGGCAGGAAGCCCTACACCACTTCAGACAAATGGTTATCCAACATCTTCTTAAAAACTTCCAGTGTTGGAGCATTCACAATTTCTGGAGGCAAGTTGTTCCACTGATTTAATTGTTCTCACTATCAGGATTTTTTTTTAATAAAAGTTTTTTTTTATTTTATAGACAAACATACAATACATAATTAATCAATCAATCAGTGTATCATCTGAGTACATATTTTGTATCTTCTTCCTACTCCTCCACTTTTTATCATATCTTAATATTATCATTTTATTTATTATAACATTTCTCCCACATTTCTTGCTTTATTAATACATTTATCTATCTTCTTTTTTCACTCATTTCATTACAACATTACCCTATATATATATATATATCTTCTCTAACCAATAATAAAATTGCCCCATACCTTAAAATATTCTGATTCCTCTTTTTCTTTGTCAAAGTCAATCTATTCATTTCTGCACAATCCAATATTTTCTTAATTACTTCTCCCTCTGAAGGGATTTTCTCTGCTTTCCATCTTTGCGCAAACACTATCCTCGCTGCAGTTATAACATGTATAATCAAATATACATTTTCTTTACTAAATTTCTCTGGTAAAATACCCAATAGGAACAGTTCAAGTTTTAAATCCATATGTTGTTGTATCATTTGTTCTAATCATGTTTTAATTTTAATCCAGCAATTTCTCGCTTCTGGACACATCCACCACATATGATAATACAATCCACTGTCAGGAAATTTCTCCTTAGTTCTAAGTTGCTTCTCTCCTTGATTAGTTTTCACCCATTGCTTTTTGATCTACCCTCGGGTGCTTTGGAGAATAGTTTGACTCCCTCTTCTTTGTGGCAACCCCTGAGATATTGGAAGACTGCTCTCATGTCTCCCCTAGTCCTTCTTTTCATTAAACTAGACATACCCAGTTCCTGCAACTGTTCTTCATATGTTGTAGCCTCCAGTCCCCTATTTATGACGGTTGCAGTATCCCCAGATCGCATGATCCCCTTTTGGGTCAAGCAAAGTCAAATGTGGAAGCCAGATTCACTTAACAGCCGTGTGACTAATTTAAAACCTGAGGTGATTCATTTAACAACCGTGGCAAGAAAGGTTGTAAAACGGAGCAAAATTCACTTAACAATTGTCTTGCTTAGCCACGAAAATTTTGGACTCGATTGTGGTCCTACGTCGGGGGGTCTACCTGTAATTAATGCATAGTATGAAATATTTATTCAGCTACAGTATCCTTCAAGAATTTTCATCCCTGCAGGGAAGGTGCAGAACAGTAAAATAATTCTTAGATGTGCATGTGGGAAGCGGAGGCTGAAACCAGAAGAAAATATAAAAATATACACATACTTTGAAAAGGTAGCGGCGGGAACACTCAACTCGGTCGATGTTTTCCAGCCCAGCTGCCAAGCACACGGAGACAGCATTGGTGGAATAGGCTGTAGAAAAATTCAACCTGCAAGCATGAAGAAGATGAAGATAAATATGGAGGACGAGGAGGAGGAGGGGAGGAGGAGAGGAAGAGGAGGAAGAAGAAGAGGAGGAGGAGGAGGAGAGGAGGAAGAGTAGAGGAAGAGGAGGAAGAAGAAGAGGAGGAGGAGGAAGAGAAGGAGGAGGAGGGGAGGAGGAGTAGAGGAAGAGGAGGAAGAAGAAGAGGAGGAGGAGGAAGAGAAGGAGGAGGAGGGGAGGAGGAGGAGAAGGAAAGAAGAAGAGGAGGAGGGGAGGAGGAGGAGAAGAGGGAAAAAGGAAGACGAAGAAGGAGAAGGAGAAGAGGAGGAGGAGAGGAAGAGGAGGAAGAGAAGGAGGAGGAGGAGGAAGAAGAAGAAGAGGAAGAAGAAGAAGAAGGAGAAGAAGAAGAAGAAGAAGGAGAAGGAGAGGAAGAGGTAGTAGTAGTAGTTGTTGTTGTTGTTTTGAAATTAAATCCAAATAGATTTGAGGCTTGGATCCATTCTCGCCATATGCCCTTTAAAAACGCCTAATTAAAGGGGATCAAATCAGTCGATCCTAACGGACATCAACCCTGACTGTTCTTTGGAAGGACAGATACTGAAGCTCAAATACTTTGGCCACCTAATCAGAAGAGAGAAGATTCATTGGAAAAGACCCTGATTTTTGGGAAAGATGCAGAGGTGGGATTCAGCCGGTTTGCCCCAGTTCGGGCAAACTGGTAAGCGGAGATCACGTCGCGGGTGGGCCCGCCCATCCGCCAATCCGCCAATCCGCCACAGCTCCATATCGTGCTATTTAGGCACATTTTCGAGGCCGGGAGCACACGCGGAAGGCGCGAGAGAGAGCAAAGCACATGCACGGAAGGCTGGGCACGTGCGCGGAGAGAGCGCATGCACGCGGCGAACCAGTAGTAAAGGTAAGTGAAACCCACCCCTGGAAAGACGGAAGGAAAAGGGAGAAAGGGACGGCAGAGGATGAGATGGTTGACACAATGAACATCAATTTGGTCAAACTCTGGAAGGCAGTCCCCAGTCAGAACTGATTTAAAACAAAACGATCAACTCTGTTTTGGAGGCACGCTATTTATAATTGTTTTATTTATTAGATTTTTATCCCATCTTTATTACTTTATAAGTCACTCAAGCCGATGAACGTATGTAATACTCCTTCCTCGGTGCTTGGCTGAGGAACCCAGCTTGCCCAAGTCAAACACCACGGCAAAATAGAGTTGATTACAAACCAGCAAATAAAGGCAGACCAGCGAATGAAGTTCATTGGAAGTCCTGCTCTCATCAGTTCTGAACGTGGCTACTCACACATTGGCATTCACACATTATAATATAGTTGTTCAGTTTTGACTTAGGCAAACACAGCCACAGCCTCTCTAGTTTGTACAACAGTATTGATTGTTTAGTACAATGAGTGAAGCCATCTAATTGTGACTTCTTGAACAAGCAGCAATTAAACAAATGATGGCTTTGGGCAATGTGCATATTTAATCTTTTGCCTTTTACGTCACTGGAAATAAGTACCGCATTTTTCAGAGTATAAAACGCTCCAGATTATTATTTATTTATTTATTTATTTGATTTGATTTCTATACCGCCCTACTCCCGAAGGACTCAGGGCAGTGCACAGCCAAACAATAAAACACATACATACAAAATTTAAAAGTAGAATTAAAATCAAATTAAATAGTTTTGGCCCAGACAAATTAAAACCCCAAACTATTTAAAACCAATTTTAAAATTTGAATATATAAAATACTAAAAGATATTAAAAATTTTAAAATCTTTTATAAAAGAGGGAGAAAATTAGGCCAGGCCCGCCTGGTGAAATAATAAGGTCTTTAGAGCGCGGTGGAAGGTGCGCAGATCCGGAATCCTCCGTATCTCCAGGGGGAGCTCGTTCCCCGTTATAAGACGCACCTGCCTTTTTTTGGTGAGGAAAACAAGAAAAAGAAATCTGCCTCTGCCTCTCAGCAATTTTGCCTCGTTGCAGCAAACAGTAAACAGCCTGCTTTACTTTCATTTTCGTTTTAGCATAGCTTGATTAGCACAAGAAAAAAACAATCTGCTCCCAGCAATTTACCTCCTTGCAGAAAGCAGCAGAGGCCCAGCTGAGAGCAAAACAGCTGAGAGTCAGGAGGTCGATCCAGTCAACTTGTGCTAATTAGGCTGTGCTGAAGCTGAAATGAGCTGTTTCTTCTTGCTGCTTGCTGCAAGGAGGTAAACTGCAGGGAGGCAGAGGCCACAGGGTGGGGGCCAGTGGGTGGGCGGAGCTATATTCCGTGTATAAGACGCATCTAAATTTTCACCCCCTTTTAGGGGGGAAAAAGATGCGTCTTATACTCTGAAAAATATGGTAATACCACTTCTTTGTTTGCTTGTTTCTTTAAACAGTGCAGTTTTGCCTTCAGCGGAAGACTTACCGTGGACCGATCTCTACCAGCAGATCAGACGGGCGTGGGCTGAGAAACGATTTGAGTGCGATGTCGCCTTCTTCGAACGGACAGCCAAAAACCCACTGCAACATCTCTATCTCCCGAGTGCTCGGGAGAGTCTTTCCTGGTGATAAAACAGGGATGAAAAAAAAAGTAGCCAATTTTCCCATAATTCAACAGGACTATATAACCCAGTAAAGTTGCATATAGTCAAGGCGATGGTTTTCCCAGTTGCAATGTATGGCTGTGAAAGTTGGACCATAAGGAAGGCCGAACGCCAAAGAATTGAGGCCTTTGAACTCTGGTGCTGGAGAAGACTCCTGCGAGTCCCCTGGACTGCAAGGCGATCCAACCGGTCAGTCCTAAAGGAGATCAACCCTGACTGCTCTTTAGAAGACCAGATCCTGAAGATGAAACTCAAAATACTTTGGCCACCTAATGAGAAGGAAGGAGTCACTGGAGAAGAGCCTAATGCTGGAAACGATTGATTGATTGATTGATTTTTTTTATTTTATTTATTTATTTATTTTTTATTTATTTATTTATTTATTTATTTATTTATTAATTATTTTATTTATTTATTCAATTTATATGCCGCCCTTCTCCAGAGACTCAGGGCAGCTTACAATGCGTTACGCAATTGCCTTCATACTTTTGTATATACCTGCTTAGTAGGGCTTTTGCCCCCCCCCCCAAGCGGTGTTCTATTTTATACAAAGTCAGCTTATTGCCCCCACAAACCGGGTCCTCATTTTACCTACTTCAGAAGGATGGAAGGCTGAGTCAACCTTGAGCTTGGTGAGAATTGAACTCGCAGTAATTGCAGGGAGCTGGCAGCTAAGTGCTACTTTAACAGCAGTTTTAGTCCGCTGCGCCACCAAGGCTTTTGATTGAGGGTAAAAGAAGAAGGGGATGGCAGAGAACGAGGTGGCTGGATGGAGTCACTGAAGCAGTCGGCTGTGAGCTTAAATGGACTCCAGAGGATGGTAGAGGACAGGAAGGCCTGGAGGAACGTTGTCCATGGGGTCGCGACTTTGCCACTAACAATAACAAATATAACCCAGCAAGCCATCTCTTTGTAAGAGAGGGATGAGCAAGCTCTGAACCAAACCGTTATCACTTAAAGAGGAAGAAAACCACCATGCTAGTGTGCTTCCCTCACTTCTTTATTCCAAACCCTCCATTAGAATTTACGTTGGGCAGGTTGGAGATGTGTGGACTTCAACTCCCAGAATTCCTTAGCCAGCCATACTGGTTGGGGAATTCTGGGAATTGAAGTCCATACATCAGGGGTAGTCAAACTCAAGGCCCGTGGGATGGATCCGGCCTGTGGGGGTGTTTAGATCTGGTCTGTAGGGCCGCCTTGGAAACAGTGAAGGGCCGGCCCGCGGTGCCTCTGCCAGCAAAAACGATGGCCTCCTGCAGCCCTCTGCCAGCAAAAAAGGAGCCCGGGGAGGCCGTGTGTGGCCCTTCCGGGCTGTGTTTTCGGCCGCGACAGCCTTCTGCAGCCCTCTGCCAGCAAAAATGGAGCCCGGGGAGGCCACGCATGGCCCGCCCAGGCTCTGTTTTTGGCCGCGACAGCCTCCTGAAGCCCTCTGCCAGCAAAAACAGAGCTGGGGAAGGCCACGTACAACCCGCTCTGTTTTCAACCGCAACAACCACCTGCAGCCCTCTGCCAGAGAAAATGGAGCGCCCACAAGATCCATTTTCACTGGCAGATGGCTGGAGGAGGCCATGGTGTTTGTTTGTTTGTTTATGTTTGTTTGTTTATTTGATTTGTATACCGCCCTACTCCCGAAGGACTCAGGGCGGTGAACAGCCAACAATAAAATACATAAATACACAAAATTTAAAAACCCGATAAAATCAAATTAAATTATTTGGCCCAGACAAATTAAAATACCCCAATAATTTAAAAACAGATTAAAATTTACATATTTAAAAAGGGAAGAGATTAGGCCAAGCCCGCTTGATGGAATAAAAAGGTCTTCACAGCATGGCGGAAGGAGCGCAGATCCGGGATCCTCCGTATCTCCGGGGGGAGCTCATTCCAGATGGTAGGTGCCCCCACAGAGAAGGCTCTCCCCCTAGGGGCCGCCAGTCGACACTGTTTGGCTGACGGCACCCGGAGGAGTCCCTCTCTATGAGAGCGTACTGGCCGGTGGGAGGCTATTGGTGGTAGTAGGCGGTCCCGTAAATAACCAGGCCCTAAGCCATGGAGCGTTTTAAAGGTGGTAACCAAAACCTTGAAGCGCACCCGGAAGACCACTGGGAGCCAGTGCAGCTCGCGCAGGAGAGGTGTTACATGGGAGCGCCATGTCGCTCCCATTACCACCCGCGTGGCCGCACTCTGCGCCAGTTGGAGCCTCCGGGTGCTCCTCAAGGGGAGCCCCATGTAGAGAGCATTACAATAGTCCAGGCGGGAGGTGACGAGGGCATGAGTGACCGTGGTGGCTGAAAACAGAGTCTCAACGAGTGACGTCGAGCTGGCCATGCCCCAATCTGGCCACCCCAAGGTCAAACACAGCCCTGATGCGGCCCTCCATGAAATCGAGTTTGACCTCCCTGCCATACATCTTCAACCTGACACGGTTGAGCAACATGGATCTAGATCAAATTTGATTCAATTCTCATACCTGTCCAGTTAACGTTGAAGCACAGTTCCTTCTGGACCGCTTGGGCGCCATTGCCTAAGATCCTTTGGGCAGACTGTAGAAGATTGTTGAGGCCACTGTCGGCCTCGCTGGGCCGCTGATAATAATGTAGAACCACCATGTCTGTCCTGAGGGAACAGAATAGACAAGGCAATGAGGAAACTTAACAATATACATACAAAATAGAATTTCAAAATTATCTGGTATTTAGAGTTCTTTATTGGCCAAGTGGGATTGGACACACAAGGAATTTGTCTTCGGTGCATAAGCTCTCAGTGTACATAAAAAAATACATTCATCAAGAATCATCGACTTACAACCACACTTGAGCCCCAAATTTCTGTTGCTAAGCGAAACAGTTATGAAGTGACCCATTTTATGACCGTTTTGGCTGCAGTTGTTAAGTGAATCACAGCAGTTGTTCAGTTAGTAACACAACTGTTAAGTGAAATCTGGCTTCCCCATTTGACACGGCTTGTCAGAAGGTCATAAAAGGGAATCACATGACCCCAGGACACTACAACAGTCATAAGCGTGAATCAGTTGTCAAAGCGTCCGAATTTTGGTCAAGGAATGCCGCAACGATTGTAAGTGTGGAAAAACCGTCATAAATCACTTTTTTTCAGTGCCGCTACAATTTCGAACGGTCACTAAACGAATGGCTATAAATCAAGGATTATCTGTACAGTCATGCACAGCACTAGAAAATTGAAGCATATTTTTCTTCCTTTTTTCAAACCAGAGGTTATATCGAATCAAAGCGAACAAAAGGCTGTTTAGAACAGAACCCAAAATTCCCTTTTTCGGCCAAACATAATTAATTCACTCCCAGATGACCAGCTAATAACTTGGATGTCTTGACCGGATAAATTCATAAAGAGCAGATCTATTGAAGCTATCACAGCACTGAAAAAAACAATGACTCGGGATCAGTTCTTGCACTTCCGACTGTCGTAAGATCCCTGCCAAAATTTGGGTAATTGGCAATCGACATGTACTCTGATTCACGGTACCCGGGATGCTGCCGCCGTGATCTGGATCACGGATGTAGCATCCTGGAGTCACATGATCCCCATTTGCAACCTTCCCAAACGGCGTTTGACAAGCCAAGTCAACGGGGGATTCCAGATTCGCTTAACGACTGTGTGATTCGCTTAACGACGTTTGTAAAACAGTCGTAAAATGAGGCTCCACTCACTTAACCACTGCATCGCTCAGCGAGGGACGTTCTGATCCCAACGGTGGTCGTAAGTCGAGGATGTAATTTTGCATTTTAATTTTTTTTAATTTAATTTTTTAATTTAAAAGAATCTGCCAGGCCTAGTCCTGGGAAAACACGGAGAGATAAGGGAGCAAATACTGCATTTTCTTTCGGAGGTCACCTGGGGACGTCTGGCAACTGCTGCATAGGAACATGAACGCGGTACTAGCAGACGTAGGTCTTACTCCAGAGAGCTGCTGATTGATCTAAAAGACCTCAGAGCAAATATCCAACGGAGGAGCCCAAGAGGTCGTTGGCCTTCAAATGGCTCACAATTCTTGCTTCACTCAAAGCTGCGGAGCAACCTTCATTACTAAGTCTACCAATTGCACAAAAGTGACAGCCATTGCGTATCACAGGGCAAGGGTCCATCCTCCACTTGGCAAGGTTTTTTTTTTTTTTCAAAAGTAGTTTGCCATTGCCTCCTTCCTAGGCCTGAGAGAAAGTGATTGGCCCAAGGTCACGCAAGGCAGGACTAGAACTCACAGTCGCCCTGTTTCTAGCTTGATGTCCTTAACCGTCACACCAAAACCAGCTCTCTAATGTATAAAACAACCAACACAAACAGATCAAATGCTATCGAGGTGCAAATTTACACCCTAACAGTCAAAATTCACTAAAATTCTAAAAAAATAAAAACAATTTAAGGATGTCCCAGGCAGGAAGTCTGAACGGGGACTGTTCATTATGTACCAGTATGATGAATGTATTTTTATGATGCCTATGATCATGATTTATCACTTATTGATGAACATATCTTTTATTTTATGTACACTGAGAGCATATACACCAAGACAAATTCCTTGTGTGTCCAATCACACTTGGCCAATAAAAATTCTATTCTATTCTATTATAGCTTTTATGTACAATGAGAGCTTATGCACCGAAGACAAAGTCCTTGTGTGTCCAATCACACTCGGCACACACTGCATTTTATCCAATTACATTTTAAATTGCTTTTTATCAAATTTTAGTAATAATTTGTTTCTGGAATTTTGCACTTTAATATGGCCCAAGGGGCAAAGAAAGAAAGAAAGAAAGAAAGAAAGAAAGAAAGAAAGAAAGAAAGGAGGGAGGGAGGGAGGGAGGGAGGGAGGGAGGGAGGGAGGGAGGGAGGAAGGAAGGAAGGAAAGAAAGACAGTTGGTTAATAAAGAATTCTATTATATTCTATTCAAATGCATATAAATATATGGTGCATGTATATATTTATGTATGTATATAGCATCTAAAGGGATGGGGTGGCTCAGTGGCTAAGACACTGAGCTTGTCGATCGAAAGGTCGGCAGTTCAGCGGTTCGACTCCCTAATGCCGCGTAATGGGGTGAGCTCCTGAGACTTGTCCCAGCTTCTGCCAATCTAGCAGTTCGAAAGCACGTAAAAAATGCAAGTAGAAAAATAGGGACCACCTTTGGTGGGAAGGTAACAGCGTTCCGTGCGCCTTTGGCATTGAGTCATGCCGGCCACATGACCACGGAGACGTCTTCGGGCAGCGCTGGCACTTCGGCTTTGAAACAGAGATGGACACCGCCCCCTAGAGTCGGGAACGACTACACATATGTGCGAGGGGAACCTTTACCTTTAATTATAGCATCTAAAAAGCAGAGACATCACCCTGCCAATAAAAGTGCCTACAGTCAAGGCGATGGTTTTCCCAGTTGCAATGTATGGCTGGTGAAAATTGGACCATAAGAAAGGCCGAACGCCAAAAAATTGAGCCCTTTGAACTCTGGTGCTGGAGAAGACTCCAGCGAGTCCCTTGGACTGCAAGGCGATCAACCGGTCAGTCCTAGAGGAGATCAACCCTGACTGCTCTTTAGAAGGCCAGATCCTGAAGATGAAACTCAAATTCTTTGGCCACCTAATGAGAAGGAAGGACTCGCTGGAGAAGAGCCTAATGCTGGGAACGATTGAGGGCAAAAGAAAAAGGGGACGATAGAGAACGAGGTGGCTGGATGGAGTACTGAAGCAGTCAGCATGAGTTTAAGTGGACTCCAGAGGATGGTAGAGGACAGGAAGGCCTGGAGGAACGTTGTCCATGAGGTCGCGATGGGTCGGACACGACTTCGCAACTAACAACAACATAGCATGTGTATATGTGTGTTATGTATGTGTTTGGTTGCAGGAACTGGGCATGGCTAGTCTAGTGAAGAGAAGGACCAGGGGAGACATGATTGCAGTGTTCCAGTATTTGAGAGCAGGTGAGGGGTCAATCTATTTTCCAAGGCACCTGAAGGCCGGACAAGGAATAATGGATGGAAACTGACCAAGGAGAGATTCAATCTAGAAATAAGGACAAATTTTCTGACAGTGAGAACAATCCACCCATGGGACAAAAGTTGCCTTCGGAAGTTGTGGGAGCTTCATCACTGGAAGCTTTCAAGAAGAGATTGGACTGCCATCTATCAGAAATGGTGTAGGGCAGTGATGGCGAAGCTTTTCGGCACCGAGTGCCCAAACCGGAATGTGCATGCACACGTATGCGTGCACGTTCCCGAAAAGCAGCTGGCTGGCATGGAAATCTGAAAACCAGCTGGCTGGCGTGGAAATCCGAAAACCAGCTGGCTGGCACGGAAACCCGAAAACCAGCTGGCTGGCGCGAAAGCCCGAAAACCAGCTGGCTGGTGCGTGCATGCCTCTTTTTTGGCCATTTTGCCCATTTTTTCGGGCCGTTTTCAGGCCGTATTCAGGCCATTTTTTGGGCTGACCTGAAAACGGCCCAAAAGCAGCCTGAAAACGGCCCAAAAAACGGCCTGTTTTTTAGCCATTTTTTGGGCCGTTTTCAGGCTGTTTTCTGGTTGCCCATGAAGACCAGCGGCCCGGCACGCGGGAAACCAGAAGATCAGCTGGTGACGGCGTGCGTGCCCACAGAGAGGGCTCTGCGTGCCACCTATGGCACGCGTGCCATAGGTTCGCCATCACAGGTGTAGGGTCTCCTGCTTGGACGGGGAAGGCTGGACTAGATGATTTACAATCTCCCTTCCAACTCTGTTAATCTGTAAACCTTAAGACACAAACCGCTGATCCAAGAGAGAAGTAAAATTGGGATATGCATTTGATTTGTGGGAGCTTCATCCCTGGAGATTTCAAAGGCGGGGAGATAGGACTGCCATTTGTCAGGAGGATGGTGTAGGCAGGATGTCCTGCTTGGGCGTGGTGGGGCGGATGGGGTTGCCTAGATGACCTCCAAGGCCCCTTCCCACTCTGTTCATCTAGGTTAGATATACCCTTTCTCTTGAGAACAGGAAAAAGAATTTCGTTTTTTAACACGGTGTAGTCCCAGTAAAAAAATAATAAATGACAATATCTCAAATTATCTAAATCAAACAGAAACCTAAATCAAGTCAAACTTCACCCAAACTTTTCTCATAATCCGATCTGTCCATATTCCTTTTTTTTTTAAAAAAAACCCAAAAACCTAAAACATTTCTTGCTGGAACCGGTGTCCCCACAGCAAAACCGGACAACCCCCCCTCAATACCTTTCCCCCATCCTCAATACCTTTCCCTCCCTCAATACCTTTCCCCCCACCCTCAATTCCTTTCCTCCCACCCTCAATACCTTCCCCCCAATACCTTTCCCCCCTCAATACCTTTCCCCCCCACCCTCAATTCCTTTCCTCCCCCCCTCAATACCTTTCCCCCGAATACCTTTCCTCGCACCCTCAATACCTTTCCCCCCTCAATACCTTTCCCCCCTCAATACCTTTCCCCCCCACCCTCAATACCTTCCCCCTACCCTCAATACCTTTCCCCCCCTCAATACCTTTTCCCCTCACCCTCAATACCTTTTCCCTCACCCTCAATACCTTCCCCCTACCCTCAATACCTTTCCCCCCCTCAATACCTTTTCCCTCACCCTCAATACCTTCCCCCTACCCTCAATACCTTTCCCCCCCTCAATCTTTCCCCTCCCCCTCAATACCTTTCCCCCCCTCAATACCTTTTCCCCTCACCCTCAATACCTTTTTCCTCACCCTCAATACCTTTCCTCCCCCCTCAATACCTTTCCCCCCTCAATACCTTTTCCCTCACCCTCAATACCTTCCCCCTACCCTCAATACCTTTCCCCTCCCCCTCAATACCTTTTCCCCTCACCCTCAATACCTTTTTCCTCACCCTCAATACCTTTCCTCCCCCCTCAATACCTTTCCCCCCTCAATACCTTTTCCCTCACCCTCAATACCTTCCCCCTACCCTCAATACCTTTCCCCCCCTCAATCTTTCCCCTCCCCCTCAATACCTTTTTCCTCACCCTCAATACCTTTCCTCCCCCCTCAATACCTTTCCCCCCTCAATACCTTTTCCCTCACCCTCAATACCTTCCCCCTACCCTCAATACCTTTCCCCCCCTCAATACCTTTTCCCTCACCCTCAATACCTTCCCCCTACCCTCAATACCTTTCCCCCCCTCAATCTTTCCCCTCCCCCTCAATACCTTTTCCCCTCACCCTCAATACCTTTTTCCTCACCCTCAATACCTTTCCTCCCCCCTCAATACCTTTCCCCCCTCAATACCTTTTCCCTCACCCTCAATACCTTCCCCCTACCCTCAATACCTTTCCCCCCCTCAATACCTTTTCCCCTCACCCTCAATACCTTTTCCCCTCACCCTCAATACCTTTTTCCTCACCCTCAATACCTTTCCTCCCCCCTCAATACCTTTCCCCCCTCAATACCTTTTCCCTCACCCTCAATACCTTCCCCCTACCCTCAATACCTTTCCCCCCCTCAATCTTTCCCCTCCCCCTCAATACCTTTTCCCCTCACCCTCAATACCTTTCCCCCCCTCAATCTTTCCCCTCCCCCTCAATACCTTTTCCCCTCACCCTCAATACCTTTTTCCTCACCCTCAATACCTTTCCTCCCCCCTCAATACCTTTCCCCCCTCAATACCTTTTCCCTCACCCTCAATACCTTCCCCCTACCCTCAATACCTTTCCCCCCCTCAATCTTTCCCCTCCCCCTCAATACCTTTTTCCTCACCCTCAATACCTTTCCTCCCCCCTCAATACCTTTCCCCCCTCAATACCTTTTCCCTCACCCTCAATACCTTCCCCCTACCCTCAATACCTTTCCCCCCCTCAATACCTTTTCCCTCACCCTCAATACCTTCCCCCTACCCTCAATACCTTTCCCCCCCTCAATCTTTCCCCTCCCCCTCAATACCTTTTCCCCTCACCCTCAATACCTTTTTCCTCACCCTCAATACCTTTCCTCCCCCCTCAATACCTTTCCCCCCTCAATACCTTTTCCCTCACCCTCAATACCTTCCCCCTACCCTCAATACCTTTCCCCCCCTCAATACCTTTTCCCCTCACCCTCAATACCTTTTCCCCTCACCCTCAATACCTTTTTCCTCACCCTCAATACCTTTCCTCCCCCCTCAATACCTTTCCCCCCTCAATACCTTTTCCCTCACCCTCAATACCTTCCCCCTACCCTCAATACCTTTCCCCCCCTCAATACCTTTTCCCTCACCCTCAATACCTTCCCCCTACCCTCAATACCTTTCCCCCCCTCAATCTTTCCCCTCCCCCTCAATACCTTTTCCCCTCACCCTCAATACCTTTTTCCTCACCCTCAATACCTTTCCTCCCCCCTCAATACCTTTCCCCCCTCAATACCTTTTCCCTCACCCTCAATACCTTCCCCCTACCCTCAATACCTTTCCCCCCCTCAATACCTTTTCCCCTCACCCTCAATACCTTTTCCCCTCACCCTCAATACCTTTTTCCTCACCCTCAATACCTTTCCTCCCCCCTCAATACCTTTTCCCTCACCCTCAATACCTTCCCCCTACCCTCAATACCTTTCCCCCCCTCAATACCTTTTCCCTCACCCTCAATACCTTCCCCCTACCCTCAATACCTTTCCCCCCCTCAATCTTTCCCCTCCCCCTCAATACCTTTTCCCCTCACCCTCAATACCTTTTTCCTCACCCTCAATACCTTTCCTCCCCCCTCAATACCTTTCCCCCCTCAATACCTTTTCCCTCACCCTCAATACCTTCCCCCTACCCTCAATACCTTTCCCCCCCTCAATCTTTCCCCTCCCCCTCAATACCTTTTCCCCTCACCCTCAATACCTTTTTCCTCACCCTCAATACCTTTCCTCCCCCCTCAATACCTTTCCCCCCCCGAATACCTTTCCTCGCACCCTCAATACCTTTCCCCCCTCAATACCTTTCCCCCCCACCCTCAATTCCTTTCCTCCCACCCTCAATACCTTTCCCCCGAATACCTTTCCCCCCTCAATACCTTTCCCCCCCACCCTCAATTCCTTTCCTCCCCCCCTCAATACCTTTCCCCCGAATACCTTTCCTCCCCCCCTCAATACCTTTCCCCCGAATACCTTTCCTCGCACCCTCAATACCTTTCCCCCCTCAATACCTTTCCCCCCCACCCTCAATTCCTTTCCTCCCCCCCTCAATACCTTTCCCCCGAATACCTTTCCTCGCACCCTCAATACCTTTTCCCCCTCCATACCTTTCCCCCCCACCCTCAATTTCTTTCCTCCCCCCCAATACCTTTCCCCCGAATACCTTTCCTCGCACCCTCAATACCTTTCCCCCCTCAATACCTTTCCCCCCCACCCTCAATTCCTTTCCTCCCACCCTCAATACCTTTCCCCCGAATACCTTTCCCCCCTCAATACCTTTCCCCCCCACCCTCAATTCCTTTCCTCCCCCCCTCAATACCTTTCCCCCGAATACCTTTCCTCGCACCCTCAATACCTTTCCCCCCTCAATACCTTTCCCCCCTCAATACCTTTCCCCCCCACCCTCAATTCCTTTCCTCCCCCCCTCAATACCTTTTCCCCCTCCATACCTTTCCCCCCCACCCTCAATACCTTTCCCCCCTCAATACCTTTCCCCCCTCAATACCTTTCCCCCCTCAATACCTTTTCCCCCTCCATACCTTTCCCCCCCACCCTCAATTCCTTTCCTCCCCCCCAATACCTTTCCCCCCCTCAATACCTTTCCCCCCACCCCTCAGCCGGCCCAGAATGATGGGAGTTGTAATCCCACGCGTCCAAGGATGCACGTGCTTCTTCTACTGCAGAGCCCAAGGGAAAGTTTGCCCACACCCTTCCAAAAAAAAGACCCCGGCCCGCCTTTTTACTATTTAAAAAAAACAAAAAAAAAAAACACCCCAAGCGATTTCCAACTCCGGAGACACGGAGTTTCTTTCCCGTGTCTTTGTCCACGATCCGAACTCGGGGGGGGGTGGGGCAAGTGGAGAGGGTCGTGAGAAAAGAACCCCGCGAGTCACAGGGTTGCAGCCTTACCTGCGCCCGGGTTTGGCTTGGCTTGGCTCGGCTTGGATCTTCTCTCTCTCTCACTCCCCGCGCGCGATCGCCACGATCACGGGGCAATGCACTGCACTGCCCCTTTCCTGGGAGGGGAACTTCCCATGCGAGGGGCGGGCAAGTGAGTGGGTGGGTGGGTGGGAGGTGTGGCCAGAGCCCCGCCCTCATTTCCCATTGGCTGCCTCGCTTCCTCCTTTTTTTTTTTTTCCAGCCTTGAAAAAGGGGGGCCGCGCGAGGCGATCTTGGATCACGGGGGTGGGGGGGGGGAGGTGGGAGGGATCGGGCGGATTTTTGGGAGATTCCTTTTGGGGTGGTTCCATTCACTTCGCTTCCAAGGGACACGGCAAGGATGGTTATTCATTTTCCCTGTCTGATATGGGGATAGGATCTCCTGCTTGAGCGGGGGGTTGGACTAGATGACCTATCAGGTCCCTTCCAACTCTTGTTAATCTGTTAAACTCTCCCGGCTGGAGAAGGAGAAGGGGGAGGAGAAGGATTTCAAAATCCCCGTCCCCGGAGGGATTCCCGGGATCCCTGCGCTGGTTGGTCTGATAAAGACTGACTAGGTGGCTCAGGACAATCCAGAAAAGTCAGCAGTTCGAATCCTTCGTACAGGTCTCCTGCGTGAGCAGGGGGGGTTGGACTAGATGACCTCCAATGTCCCTTCCAACTCTTGTTACTGTTACCGGGCCTGTTCCTTTTGCAATTTTGGCGGATTTTGCTTTGAAGGGAACGGGAGTTGGGTCTTTGGATGGCTTTGCACGAGATTTGGGGGGAGTTTGATCGCCTGCTGAAGTTCTCCACAGCTGGAGATGATTGACAGAAGAGAAGACAGCTTTCCAAATACGGGAACGGCCTGAAGCCGGGACGCGATTGATTTGATGTTCCGTCCAGTGGTGAAAGCCAATTTCTTTTACTACCGATTCTGTGGGCGTGGCTTGGTGGGCGTGGCAGGGGAAGGATAGTGGAAAATCTCAATTCCCTTCCCACTTCCGGGGAAGGATACTGCAAAATCTCCATTCCTACCCCACTCCAGGGGAAGGATAGTGCAAAATCCCCATTCCCACTCCACTCCAGGGGAAGGATACTGCAAGATCCCCATTCCCACCCCACTTCAGGGGAAGGATAGTGCAAAATCCCCATTCCCACTCCACTCCAGAGGAAGGAGACTGCAAAATCTCCATTCCCACCCCACTCCAGAGGAAGGAGACTGCAAAATCTCCATTCCCACTCCACTTCAGGGGAAGGATACTGCAAAATCTCCATTCCAACCCCACTTCAGGGGAAGGATAGTGCAAAATCCCCATTCCCACTCCACTCCAGGGGAAGGATATTGCAAAATCTCCATTTCCACTCCAGGGGAAGGATACTGCAAAATCTCCATTTCCACTCCAGGGGAAGGATACTGCAAAATCCCCATTCCAACCCCACTTCAGGGGAAGGATAGTGCAAAATCCCCATTCCCACTCCACTCCAGGGGAAGGATAGTGCAAAATCCCCATTCCCACTCCACTCCAGGGGAAGGATACTGCAAAATCCCCATTCCCACCCCACTCCAGGGGAAGGAGACTGCAAAATCCCCATTCCCACTCCACTCCAGGGGAAGCATACTGCAAAATCCCCATTCCCTCCCCACTCCAGAGGAAGGAGACTGCAAAATCCCCATTCCCTCCCCACTCCAGGGGAAGCATACTGCAAAATCCCCATTCCCACCCCAATCCAGGGGAAAGAGACTGCAAAATCCCCATTCCCACTCCACTCCAGGGGAAGCATACTGCAAAATCCCCATTCCCTCCCCACTCCAGGGGAAGGAGACTGCAAAATCTCCATTCCTACCCCACCCCAGGGGAAGGAGACTGCAAAATCTGCATTCCCTCCCCACTCCAGAGGAAGGATACTGCAAAATCTCCATTCCTACCCCACTCCAGGGGAAAGATGCTGCAAAATCCCCATTCCCACTCCACTCCAGGGGAAGGCGACTGCAAAATCTCCATTCCTACCCCACTCCAGGGGAAGGATACTGCAAATCCCCATTCCCTCCCCACTCCAGGGGAAGGAGACTGCATTATTTTAATTCTCCCCAAAAATTGTGACTTAAGTTGCTCTGAGCTTGGAAGGAAGAAAATTGGGCGGGGGGGGGGGGAGCGCTGCAGAATAAATAAATTTAGTCTATTTATTTACATAGACAAAATAATAAGTCCACATCTGGTAGTCGTGGCCGAGTGGTTAAGGCGATGGACTAGAAATCCATTGGGGTCTCCCCGCGCAGGTTCGAATCCTGCCGACTACGAAAAAGAGTTAGATACATTAATTTGAGGATATATTTTGCATGGCATCAATAATCTGGGTTGGAGGTTAGAAAAAAAAAAGCGTGGCTAAAAACCTCAGAGACGACCCCGGGGAGGAGGGTGTTCCCCTCTGATACTTTTTTTTTAAAAAAAACCCCTAAATTTAAAAATTGAATTGACCCAATGCAAAAAAAAAAAAAAACCACCAAAATCCAGATTCCCTGGCAACGTGATGGAGAGGAATCTGCGCACTTTTTCGTAGTCGGCAGGATTCGAACCTGCGCGGGGAGACCCCAATGGATTTCTAGTCCATCGCCTTAACCACTCGGCCACGACTACCGTATAATTCTGCTCTTTTCCTCGTATGTCTAAATACTTCCTTGCAATAGTTTGGCAGGGGTACCAATAGCTTCCTTCTTTCAAAGGGGTTTCCAAGGCAACGAGAACCTGTAGGGGTTTCCAAGGCAACAAGAACTGTAGCTCAGCCTCATTCGCCTATAATGAATTAGCTGGCTGTGCGATGGGAATGCATGCTGGTTTACCAACCTGGTTACTTAAAGGCTAGTCCTTGAAACTGGGAAACAAAAAAGGGGCAAGGTTGGTTCTGCATAGTTCATGCTTTCCTCAATCGATCAATTAATCAATCAGTTGCATCAACAATATCACTACTGGAATAAAATTAAGATATGGCTGGAAGAAATGATACAACAATGTCTTGATTTAAAAGCAGAGCTGTTCCTACTGGGTATCCTCCCAGAAAAAAATTAGCATAGAAAATATTTATTTGATTATACATGTAATAACAGCTGCAAGGATTGTTTATGCACAAAATTGGAAAGCAGAGAAAATACCTTTGGAAGGAGAAGTAATTGAAAAAATATTTAGATGGTGCAGAAATGAATAGATTGACTTTGATTAAAGAAAGAGAAGATTCGGAATACTTTAAGATATGGAATCCATTCTACTATTGGTTAGAAAAGAGATACAAATAAGTAAATGAATAGTTAGGTATAAAAATGCTATAATCAGAATATTTTGTTAGTGATGAATTGTTGTAATTGCTTCGATGAGAACGAAGACAGAAGAAATAACAAAAAGAAGAACGATTGGAGATAACACCGAGCTGTCACATGGAAGGAATGACTGATATATTAAATGTTTTGTTTGTTTAAAAAATAAAAAAAAACTTTTAATTAAAAAAAATCACTTTGAATAGGGCATCCTTGCATGCAAGCTGAATACTTGAAAATTCACGCAGGATGGTAGGTTCCCTTTCCAGCACATCTGTCCTGAGGTTTAAATGCAAAGTCTCGGTGCGCTACATTTATAGCAAGCTCAGGATGGAAAACGCGGGCTTTGTGGATCTCCTTCCCAGCTGAATGGATCCTTTTACCAATTTGCTTGGAGTGTTTTTGTTCAGAGGTGATTTCAAGACTTCGGTAAACTAGGGGTGTGAGTGATCTCTGTTAGTGCTTTTTCAGGCTTGGAACAGTGGTGAAATTCAATTTTATTTACTACTGGTTCGGTGGGCGTGGCTTGGTGGGTGTGGTGTGGTGTGGCTTGGTGGGTATGGCTTGGTGAGCTGGGGGAAGGATACTGCAAAATCTCCATTCCCATCCCACTCCAGGGGAAAGATACTGCAAAATCCCCATTCCCACCCCACTCCAGGGGAAGGATACTGCAAAATCTCCATTCCCACCTCATTCCAGGGGAAGGATACTGCAAAATCCCCATTCCCACTCCACTCCAGGGGAAGGATACTTTAAAATCTCCATTCCCACCCCACTTCAGGGGAAGGATACTGCAAAATCTCCATTCCCTCCCCACTCCTGGGGGAAGGATATTGCAAAATCTCTATTCCCACCCCACTCCAGGGGAAGGATACTGCAAAATCTCCATTCCCACCCCACTTCAGGGGAAGGATACTGCAAAATCTCCATTCCCTCCCCGCTCCTGGGGGAAGGATATTGCAAAATCTCTATTCCCACCCCACTCCAGGGGAAGGATACTGCAAAATCTCCATTCCCACCCCACTTCAGGGGAAGGGTCTGCAAAATCTCCATTCCCACTCCACTCCAGGGGAAGGATACTTTAAAATCTCCATTCCCACCCCACTTCAGGGGAAAGATACTGCAAAATCCCCATTCCTACCCTACTCCAGGGGAAGAATACTGCAAAATCCCCATTCCCTCCCCACTCCTGGGGGAAGGATATTGCAAAATCTGTATTCCCACCCCATTCCTGGGGTAATGATATTGCAAAATCTCCAGCAAATGCCAGCCAGAGGTGGCATTTGCCGGTTCTCCAAACTACTCAAAATTTCCACTACCGGTTCTCCAGAACCTGTCGGATTTCACCCCTGGCTTGGAAGCTAAGCTGGGTCAGGCCTGTAACTGGTTGGATGGGAAGCTGCCAAGTGTAAACCTGACTCTCAGGAATGACGCAAGGTAAGGGGGGGGGAACTTGTAACATGGTGGCTTGTGTAATTATTTACTAGATGTCTATGGAGATTCTGACTCATCTAGGCCATGGTTGTCCCAAAGGTGCTTTTTTTCCAGGAGGCAACTGGCCTTCCTTTTTTTTCTTTGAAGACATTTCGCTTCACATCCAAGAAGCTTCTTCAGTTCTTCTTCAGCTTCCTGGCAAAACGTCTTCAAAGAAAAACCAGAAAGTCCAGTTGCCTCATGGGAAAAAAGCACCTTTGGGACAGGGGTGAAATCCAGCAGGTTCTGACAGGTTCTGGCGAACCCGTAGCGGAAATTTTGAGTGGTTCAGAGAACCAGCAAATACCACCTCTGGCTGGTCCCAGAGTGGGGTGGGAATGGAGATTTTGCAGTTATCCTTCCCATGCCACGCCCACCAGGCCACGCCCACCAGGCCACACCACACCCATCAGGCCACACCCACAGAACCAGTAGTAAAAAAAAAATGAATTTCACCACTGCTTTGGGACAATTATTTATCAGCTTTTTACTACCAGCTGCCCCGATTTGCAACAAGAATGTAAGATAATATCATTTCAATCTTTTGGGGGAGAAAGGTGATAATGGGCTGCGGAGTCCAACAGTCAAAGGAGTTAGATATGTCTAGTTATTGAAGAAAAGGACTATGGGTGATATAATAACAGTTTCCAATATTTGAGGGGTTATCACAGCAAGGAGGGTGTCAACTTTTTGTCCAAAGCACCTGTGGGCAGGATAAGAAATAACCGGTGAAAATTTTTCAAGAAGAGATCCAACCTTAGAACTAAGGAGAAATTTCCTAATAGTGAGAACAATTAAATCCGTGGCATGATTTGCCTTCATAAGTTGCAGGTCCTTCAACAATGGAGGTTTTTAAGAAGAGACTGGACAGCCATTTGACTTGAGGGAAACCCCCTCTCCCCCAGAAGAATGAAATATTTTGGGGGATATTAAAAAGGTAGTTTAGAATATTTCCCCTAAAGGAGAAATGAGGAAAAAACAAAAACCCTTAAGGGAGGCATAAACCAGCCCGAGTTTCCCTGCCCCCAAGCAGAAACGGAGGAGGCCAGCTTTGAGAAATGCAGATTTGGTAATCCATTCAGAAAGATTGGGTCAGATGGAAACTCCGGATAAGCCACAAACAAAAGGTTGACAAGATTACCTTAGATACACACCTAGGATTTGCATTTCCCCTTGTAGAAAGTTAGCACCCACCCCTCCAAGAAGAATGAAATATTTTAGGAAATATTAAAAAGGCAGAATATTATATTTGCCCCCAAAAGAGAAATAGAAACCTTAAGGGAGACAGAAAGTCAGCTCCCTGCCCCAGCAGATATTTGGTGCCCATTGAGATGGACTGGGCTACACTATCTACCTTCAGCTCCAGGGTGATGGGATTAAGACAGGACCCTCCAGGACATAATCGAATTAACTTATCTAGCAGCAGGGCTCACTGCATTGCAAAATCTTCTAAAGACATTACATCAGCCCAGGCTTCAACCAAACGTGTCTCAGACAAACACCTAGGATTTGCACATGGCCCCTATAGCAGCCAATAGCATACATTTCTTGCACAGGAACAGGAAGCTGAAGGGCAAGATCCAAGAGAAGGTATACACCAGTGGTGGGTTCCTCCCGGTTCAGCCTGGTTTGCGAGAGCCGGTAGTGGTGATGATATGACATCACCGAACCGGTTCTCTGTCTTCGGGAGCTGGGCCCTCCCAGCCACCCGCCCCGGTGTTATGCCGACCTTATATGTCAGTTTTTTCGCCCAGCTGACAGGTACGGCAGAGCGGATTGCCGCACCTCAGCTGGGTAGATTCGCAACACGCTTGCGCGAAGCGCAAGTTTGGTGTCCTGCGAGCGAACCGAGCATGCGCACAGCGATCGCGTGTAAAGCGCGCACATGAAGAGAACTGGAAGTAAAGGTAAGTAGAACCCACCCCTAAACACCACCCTCACTCTTCACTCCATGTGGGCAATTGCACCAGGACCATGTGCCTTGATGGTTCTGCTTCATTAAACCATCTTTCCAATCAGCTTCCATGTTTCCAGTGTCTTTCTCCCCGCTTGGAACTGAACCAGATGGACATTTCTTCCAACACCCTTTTGCCTAAAGAGCCAGCCATGACCCCTACATGACCCCATAGGAATCCAGAAGGTATAAAAACCCACCCACTCTCAACTCCCATTTTGTCAGCTGCCCCTGGTGGTTCTGTTCACCAACAAACAGAATCTTTCTTTCCAATCAGCCTCCAGCCTCCATTTTATCTCCAGCTTCTTTCTCCCAGCTTGGAACTGAACCAGATGGATTTTCCTTCCAACCGTCGAAAATGGTGTACAATATCCCGCTTGAGCAGGGGGGTGGACTCATGGGTGGGCTGCTGGGTGTTCGCAGGGGTTCGGGAGAACCTCTAGCTAAGATTCTGTGCAGTTCCGAGGCCCTCAAATTTCACTCCTGGCTGGCCCCACCCCGCCCCAACCTCCCTGACCCACCCCTCCCAGGAGTCCCCACACTGCCCATTTTGGAGTGCACGGAGGGTCGGGGAGGGCAAAAAACGGGCCTACTGGAAGTTTGGGAATGCCAGAAACAGGGCCTCCAGAGCCTGGGGAGGCCGTTTTCACCCTCCCGGAGGCTCGAGGAAAGCCTCCGGAGCCTGGGGAGGGCAAAAACACTTTCCCCCCACAGTGCAGGAGGCCGACTAGGCCACACCCACCATGGCCACCTAGCAACCAGGCAAAGGTCCCCTTGCTAAAATTTTTGAAGCCCACTCCTGGTTGGACTAGAAGACCTCCCGGGTCCCTTCCAAGTCTGTTTTTCTGTTTAAAATGAGATAATCGGAGCAAGTCCGTGGGAGTCAGCTGCTGAAGTATCCCTTTCAAAACTCCAGAGTGCGAGAGAGAAAACCGTCATTTTTTATTTTATTTTATTTTTTTTACAGAACAGCTGAAACGTGGCTTAAAACCAAAGCCCTGCAGCTTCTTGGCAAACGGGGAGATATTTTGCTGAGCCACCTCAGCAGAAATTCCTCCAGGACACAATGTGAAATCGCTGCCTGCTTTGGTTGCTGGCGTCACTGCCATGAATGCAAAATAAATAAATAAATGTTTGGGTCAAGGCCACATTACACCATCCCCATGTCATTCGTCGGCTTCTCTCAAATCTGACGAGAAGGCAGGCCAGATTTTGACAGCGTGGGACAGTTGGCATTGGCTGGAAGACATGGTGTTCCGATTAGTTTTGGAAGCTGACAAAATAGGCCAGGAGTACCCACAATCTGAGGATACTTCACACACATGTACACCTTGGAGCAAAGGGGGGAAAAAAACCATTATTACTGTTTTTGGCATTTTTCTCCCCCTGGTTTTTACAGGGGATTGGGAATATTTATTTATGTATTTATGTATTTATGTATTTATGTATTTATGTATTTATGTATTTATGTATTTATGTATTTATGTATGTATGTATGTATGTATGTATCTATGTATGTATGTATGTATTTATTTATTTATTTATTTATTTATTTATTTATTGGTTCGATTTATATGCCTCCCTTTCTCCGGAGACTCAGGGCGGCTTACAATGCAATGCATTGTACAAACAATGGGAAATTTAGGGCAAAAGAGGAGAGTTCAAGATTTTAAAACACAAAAGTAAAAAAGCTCGATTTAACTAGGGAATTGTAATAATTGAGATACTGTTAATTGTATAGTGTGTTGAAAGCAGAAATTTATTTATTTATTTATTGGTTCGATTTAAATGCCGCCCTTCTCCGGAGACTCAGGGCGGCTTACTTAATGCGTTAAGCAATAGCCTTCATACTTTTTGTATATACCTGCTTAGTAGGGCTTTCGCCCCCCCCCAAGCGGTGTTCTTTTTTATACAAAGTCAGCTTATTGCCCCCAACAATCCGGGTCCTCATTTTACCTACCTCGAAAGGATGGAAGGCTGAGTCAACCTTGAGCCTGGTGAGATTTGAACTGGCAGTAATTGCAGGCAGCTGGTGCTACTTAACAGCACTTTAGCCTGCTGCGCCACCAAGGCTCTTCCAGTATTTGAGGAGTTGCCACAAAGAAGAGGGGGGGGTCAACCTATTCTCCAAAGCAGTGGTCACCAATTGGTGGTCCGTGGACCACTGGTGGTCCGTGAGAAAATTTTGGTGGTCCGCAGAAAAATTATTCGCATTTTTTATATTGCAATAAATAAGGGGTCCTCAAACTACGGCCCCTGGGCCAGATATGTACAATGAACGCTTGTGTTACTGCAGAGAGTCTCCCCCTTCGGGGTCTTTTTGTGCGGGTCAGAAGGGGGCAGAAATTCCGACTTGGGGTCTGCTTCGGCCTCCTGGTGCGGAGCTTTGGGTGAAGGCTGGGGGAAGCATCACTGGTGGCGAAGAGCCCGAGGGCCTTGTTCCAGTGGGACTGCATCATGGCCTGGAACTGACTGACCATCTCAGCCCGCTGAGCCTCCAGGCGCCAGTACCTGGCTTTGCACTCCCACAGGTCTTCCCTCTGCTTGGAAAGCTTATGCTCCTAGTCCTCAGTGAGGTGCTTCTGCTGAGCCTCCTTCTCGGCCAGATCCAATCTGAACTGAGCCAGCTGTTTTGCCAGCTCTTTCTCGTGGTGGCTGCTTAGCTCCAACAACTGCTTTCTGTTGGGGACCCTAGAGGAGAGGGGCGAGTAGAGGCCGTCGAGGCGCCTCTTCGACGTGAGTGACATCAAATTGGCCACGCCCACCCAGTTACATGACCACCTAGCCACGCCCAGCCAGCCGGTCATTAGACAGATCATATTAGTGGTCCACGGCAGTGGTGGCTTCCTCCCGGTTCGGTCCGGTTCGGCCGAGCCGGTAGCGGTGACGATATGACGTCACCGAACCGGTTCTCCCCCCCCGCCCTCCCACCCCCCCCACCCACGTTATTCTTACCTTTTATTTGGTCCCACCCCCAATCTATTGCTGCCTCCTGAGTCCCAGCTGATGACTAGAGGGAAAAAAAACTGTTTAAACTCTTGCCGCGGGGTTTCAAAGGGCCATCCTACAGCTGATCAGTGTTAAAAGCAAACAAATGAGTCGGGTCGTAAGTACGAGGACCTTCCAGAAATGACTCTGACCAGCTAGCCACGCCCACAAAATAAGCCACGCCCACATAATAGGTAGTAAAAAAATTTAGAACCCACCCCTGCCTCCAACCTCCCTTCCAGCTCTATTCTGACTGATTGAATTCAGTGCAAGCAGTCAGTCAGCCATTTCTGCAGTTAACCTGGAAGTAGAAGGCTGATGTAGGGAATCGCTCGGCTTCTGCTTCAGTTGGAGTTTGCGCGAAGGCCAACTTTTATAGAGACCTGGATCGGGAAGAAACTGGGGCCTCTAATTGAGTTGGGAAATACACATTTAGGTTTCAAAAAGAGTATTAGGGACAGGGTGGATTTGATTTAAATCGAGTTGATTTAAATCACAATTTAAATCATGATTTAAATCACTAGTAAAAAGGCTTGATTTAAATCAACTCCATTTAAATCATAATTTTTAAAGAGCACCTGTCATCTCTGCTACTCCTTTGACCCACTGTTGACTCACCGATAGTCCCAGTGTGGCAGAATATACAGCCTCATGCTACATAACTAAGCTCCATTTCATGCTGAATAAACTAAATTATTTATGTATCTTAAATAGAAAACTATCTTGCGATAGATTTTTACCCCAAAAGTTTTTATTAAAATAAATTCGATAAAAATAAAAAAAAAACCCGATTTAAATAAAAAAAATCCAATTTAAATAAAAAAAATCTGATTTTTTTAAATTTATTTTTTAAAAATCATTGATTTTTATCCACCCTGATTAGGGAATGCTCACCTACGATATATATTTTAGGGTTAGGGTTAGGAAGACAGGAGGAAGGAAAAGAAGAAAGAGAAGGGAGGAAGGAAGGGGAGTGAGGAAGGAAGGAAGGGATGGAGGACTGGATATGTCCTTTTCCTACCCCACACCTCTGTCCTTCTGTGCTGTATCTTTTTAAAAATACAAACTTACTAGCCCAGCCCTTTAAAATCAGGGGTGGGATCAGTGGTGAAATCCATTTTTTTTTACTACAGGTTCTGTGGGCGTGGCTTGGTGGGCATGGCAGGGGAAGGATAATGCAAAATCCCCATTCCCACCCCACTTCAGGGGAAGGATACTGCAAAATCCCCATTCCCTCCCCACTCCTGGTGAAAGGATATTGCAAAACCTCCATTCCCTCCCCACTCCAGAGGAAGGATACTGCAAAATCCCCATTGCCTCTCCACTCCTCGTGGAAGGATATTGCAAAATCTCCATTCTCACCCTACTCCAATGGAAGGATACTGCAAAATCCCCATTCCCTCCCCACTCCAGGGGAAGGATATTGCAAAATCTCCATTCTCACCCCACTCCAATGGAAGGATACTGTAAAATCCCCATTCCCTCTCCACTCCTGGGGAAAGGATATTGCAAAATCTCCATTCCCACTCCACTCTGGGGCCAGCCAGAGGTGGTATTTGCCGGTTCTCCGAATTACTCAAAATTTCCACTATGGGTTCTCCAAACTGCTCAAAATTTCCACTACCGGTTCTCCAGAACCTGTCGGATTTCACCCCTGAGTGGGATTCAGCCAGTTCGTACCGATTCGGGTGAACCGGTAGTTGTGACCTGCGGGTAGTCGTGCCCAGTCCGCCCACCCGCCCCGATGCTATGCTGTCCTATTTAGCTGCGTTTTTTAAGCCACGTGCAAGCATGTGCAAAAGCAAAGTGCATGCACGGAAGACCATGCTCATGTGAGGAAGGTGCGCTCTCACGTTTTCGGTGCTGGGGCGAACCGGTTGTTAAATTATATGAAGCCCATCTCCATTTCAAATTATTATCTTTGGGAATCTTTCAGGCTGAAGGTAACAAGAGTTAAAAGGAAGAAGAAGGAGATCATTGAAATGGATCTTCCTCCCTATCCTCTATTCCCCAGTTTCTGCACACAAAGCTGATGAGGTTCTCGGGAGAATAAAAATTGTGCAACGGTAACATCCCAATCCAGCCTTTTGCAGTTGGTGCTTGCACAACCTTCTCAACCTGGCAACAGAGTTAACCCCTTTTCTGTGCTGCATTGGATCACAAACTAACTAAACCAGTTGGGTTTGCTCAACAGACTTTGCCAATAAAGCTAGCAAAGCAGTGGTGAAATGCTCCGAGATCTGCCACTGATTTGTTGTGCGTGCATGCGCGGTACGTGCCAAACGGATGCTGTGCATGTGTGCCAAACACGTGCTTTGCGTGCATGTACACCGCAGATCCTACCGCGCAGCGCTGAAAAAGGAGGCTTAAGAAGGTGAGTAGAACAGCGAGGGAGGGGGAACAGTTGTGCCGCGCGATTTAGATTCGCTAGAAAGCAGGATTTCCTAGGGAATATAAATCGCGCAGCACAGCCAAGGGTGAAATGCTGCCGGCTCTCTCCGGCTAGTGGGATTTGATAGCGACAGCAGTGAATAGTTTGGAGAACCGGTAGTGGCGACGGCAAGTTGCTCCGCCCGCCCAAACCGGGACATCGTCACATCCCAGTTTGACCATCTGCGCGGCGGCGTGCACATCAGCGAACCGGTAGGAAAGGTAAGTACATTTCACTTCTGGGCACAGCTGATTGTTGGAAATACCAATTCAGACCAACCACTAGCATTTTTTTTTAGTACCAGTTCGCCAGAACTGGTAGCTTTTATTATTAGCGGTTCATCCGAACCGGTGCGAACCGGTAGCATTTCACCCCTGTATCAAAGAATAAAATTAACCAAATTTAGGCCTCTGCGGATCGTTGCACCAATGCAGTCATCTTGCTGGAATCCTTCCTCTGACTTATTCGGTATCCAAATGAAAAAGGGAAGTGTAAGATATCCAAGGGTGTCTTTAATCATCATTTTCAATGGCCAAACAATTGAACAGGAAGAAGGGTGTCGATTGTAGTTGCTAGTCCACACAGAGCCACACTGAAAGCTAGAAACCAAAGCCAGGTCTTCCCCTTTGCATCTGTAAGAAATAAACATGTAAAATCAGCACTTGGTGGGTGAGAAGTCTCAATCCTCTCACTAGAAACTGAGCACACTGTCTTGTACCGATAGAAGAGAATGTTTGTAGCTCAGCATTGAACTGTGGAGTCTTTGGTGCTCTCTGAACTTTGGTATTTTCTTGCAGACGTTTCCTTACCAAACTAGCAGGGGTGAAATACTCCTTGTTCGGATCGGATCGCTCGATCTGGTAGAGATGGAGCTGGGTGGCAAAAATCCCTGCCCCCACCCCCACCCCATTGCCCAGCTGAGCCGCGCAATCATCAGAGGCTTTTTAAATTATTTTTAAAAGCATTTTTTCTACAACCTCTTTGGCCGAAAAAATGCTTTTAAAAGTTTTTTTTAAAAAGCCTCTGATGATCGCGTGGCTCAGCTGGGATCATCAGAGGCTTTTAAAAGCATTTTTTCTACAGCCTCTTTGGCCGAAGAGGTTATAGAAAAAAATGTTTTTAAAAGGAAAAAAAGTCTCTGCCGATCAGGCAAGTCAGCTGGGATCGTCAGAGGCTTTTAAAAAAATAAAGCCTCTGCTGATCAGGCAAGTCAGCTGAGATCGTCAGAGGCTTTAAAAGCATTTTGTTACAAGCTCTTCAGCCGAAGAGGTTGTAGAAAAAATGGTTTTAAAAGTAAAAAAATAAAATAAAGTTGGCCACGCCCACTCAGTCATATTACCCTCCACCACCACCAAGCCACGCCCACAAAACCAGTAGTAACAAATTTTACATTTCACCACTGCAAACTAGATAACATCATCAGTGTTAGAAGGGAGTGTGGTTTTGCTCTCTGTTAGTATACTAGTGGCTTGCCCTGTCAGGATTGGTGGAAGTTCTACTAGTACCGTGATGGTGAACCTATGGCACACGTGCCCAAAGTAGCACGTGAAGCCATGTCGCCCGGCATGAGCGGCCTTGCCTGTTTGTCTTCTGGGTTCCTGGCATGCATGCGCGTGTGATGATCAGCTGTTCGCGCGTGGCAGTGCTGAAAACTGGTGTGCGCATGAGCGCCAGCCAGCTGATTCTCGGGTGCACATGTGGGCCAGAACTTGGAAGTTGGGCTTTTCCAGAGCGTGATCCCTTCACATGTGCGGCAGTGCCAAAAACCGGGCTGCACATGCACGCCGGCCAGCTGATTGTTGGGTGCACATGCACACTAGAACTCGGAAGTTCGGCTTTTCTGGAGTGCGACCCTGATGGGATTTTTTCAGCACTTGGTGCCCAAAAGTTTCGCCATCACTGTACTAGTATATAAAAATAACAACCAGGGGGACCTTTTGTCAGGTTCGCCTGATCCGCCAGTTGCGGCCCTTTCTTGATAGGGATTCCCTGTGCACAGTCACTCATGCCCTCGTCACCTCTCGCCTTGACTACTGCAACGCTCTCTACATGGGGCTCCCCTTGAGGAGCACCCGGAGGCTCCAGCTGGTCCAGAACGCAGCAGCGCGGGTAGTGACGGGAGCAGCATGGCGCTCCCATGTAACACCGCTCCTGCGCGAGCTGCACTGGCTCCCAGTGGTCTTCCGGGTGCGCTTCAAGGTGTTGGTTATCACCTTTAAAGCGCTCCATGGCATAGGGCCTAGCTATCTTCGAGACCACCTGCTGCCACCGACGACCTCCCATCGACTCGTGCGCTCCCACAGAGAGGGCCTCCTCGGGGTGCCATCAGCCAAACAGTGCAGGCTGGTGACCCCCAGGGGGACGGCCTTCTCTGTGGGGGCACCTACCCTCTGGAATCAATTGCCTCCAGAGATAAGGAGAACCCAAGACCTCAGTGCCTTCCGCCGTGCCCTTAAAACCTTCCTTTTCCAGCAAGCCAGGCTGGCCTAATTTTTTAAGTGTTTTTAAGTGTTTTGTTTATTGTTTTTAATTAATGGGGCCAAATTTATATATATCTATTTTAACTGTATTTTAATATTTGTACTTGATGTTTTTACTTGGCTGTTCACCGCCCTAAGTCCTCAGGGAGAAGGGCGGTATACAAATTCAAAATAATATAAATAAAAATAAATAAAAAACAAACTCCCCTCCGGTCTAACACTGATGATGTTACCTAGTTTGGTAATGCAAGGTCCCCACACAGTCCTGTAACAATATTTTTGTCCTGTTTTTAACACACTCAGTAACACTTTTCTTGTTACCCACTCTTTTTTCTAGCTGTACATGCCTTTCTAATTCTATTAAACTTTATATTATAAAATTTATTCAATTTATTATAAGATAAAATACAAATACAATTTGAAAAAGAGAGGAAGAAAAAATACAGAAAGAAGTACAAAAAAAAAAAAAATTAGTGACTTCCAACTTTTTTTTCCAGGGTGGTAGAATACAAAAATAAGGGCCAGCCTCTTGTTTACATTTCTAAATGTAAGTCCCTTGGAAGTTGGGCGGCATAGAAATATGATTAATTGAATTAAATTAAATCTTTCAAGCTATTTCTATAACCACAAAATCCTTCTAATTCTCAAAACTTAAAATCAGAGTTTCATTTTATTCAGTTTTGAGGAAAACGTCCAGAATGGGTTTCCAAAAGGAAACAACATTAGATAATGTCTTCTTTTGAATTAGCATTTTTCCATTCACCGCCCATTCTTTTTAAGTGGAGACGCCAAGCGTCCATACTTCCAAACAATCACTTTCTGGGGAGGTAGGGAAGTGGAAGGGGAAGGGGAGATTCCAGTGGTGAAATCCAATTTTTTTTTTACTACCGGTTCTGTGGGCATGGCTTGGTGGGTGTGGTGTGGCTTGGTGTGTGTGGCAGGGGAAGGATACTGCATAATCTCCATTTCCACCCCACTCCAGGGAAAAGATACTGCAAAATCTCTATTCCCTTCCAACTCCTGAGGGAAGGATATTGCAAAACCTCCATTCCCACCCCACTCTGGGGCCAGCCAGAGGTGGCATTTGCCAGTTCTCCAAACTGCTCAAAATTTCCGCTACCGGTTCTCCAGAACCTGTCAGAACCTGCTGGATTTCACACCCCTGGGAGATTCCCACTTTATCAATCTGAAGTTTCTTTATCAACTGTACAGCCTCTTTCCGATGATGGATATGCTTCTTCTGTTGAGTGACAGAAGTGGCTTTCGGTGAGTGGGTTATTTTATACCTGAAAAGGCATGTTTTTAAACAGGAGGAAAAGAAGAAGGAAAGAATTTGTGGATAGCAAAAAAATAAAATAAAAATGCAATGATTAAAGTTAGCACCCACCCCTTTCCTGGAAGAATGAAATATGTTGGGAAATATTTTAAAAAAGGCAGAATATTATATTTCCTTAAAGGAGAAACATGCTCTTGGAAAACAGCCCCCGACCTTTCTTAATAGCCCCAGCAGGACTGGGCCAGCCTATCTACAAGACGAAAGACCTTCAGCTCCAGGGAGATGGGATTAAGACATGATCCCTCAGGACATAATAGGATTAGCCCTCTACTATCTAGCAGCAGAGCTCACTACATGGCACAACAAACCCCTTCACTGCATCACCCAGCAAGCGTCAACCAAGCCTGGGACTCAGACAGCCTACAAAGTTAGCAGTGACCTCTACAACAACCAACAGAATACATTTCTTGCTCAGGAACAGGAAGCTCAAGGGCAAGGGCCAAGAGAGAGTACAAATAACCCTCACTCTCCACTCCATGTGTTCAGCTGCACCAGGACCTCAAACCCATGTGGTCCTGTTCATCAATAAACCATTTTTCCAATCAGCCTCCATGTTTCCAGTGTTTTTCTCCTCACTTGGAACTAAACCAGATGGCTATTTCGTCCAACAGAGATTGTGTTAGATTTGGAAGGAGTACGAGACTATTGATATAAACAGTGGACATTTTGTGTCGTTTCAAATCAAGTTAGCACTATTGAGCTCCAGGCACAAAGAAGTTACAGAAATCTCCTAGTGTTACCTTGCATTAAGATGGGTGGTTAATAAATTTAATTATAAATCAATAAATCTCACCCATGCAGCTCCCGTTCTCCTCCATATTCACCTAGGAAATTCTGAAAATCTTATATTGCACAACTGCAAAGAAGAAAAACTGATGCCTTCAGAGTCACTGAATTCATTTATTTTTTTCATAATAAGCAACAAAACCTCACCTGTTGAAGCGCCGCCTGCTAAGTGGGAGACATGTCCATTTGCCGCTCTTTTCTTCTGGTAAGCTGCAAGAGGCAAGTCATAAATAAATTTCAGCAGGATTTTTTTTTTTAAAAAAAAACACAGTTACTATGTTTTTGCCTGCAGTCATTGATGTAGAAAAGGGCTTGGTTTGGACTGCTTAGAAATGGGGTTCGGCCAGTGGTGGGATTCAAATAATTTAACAACTGGTTCTCTGCCCTAATGACCAGCTGGGTAGGTGTGGCCCGGTGGTCATGTGACTGTGTGGGCGTGGCCAACTCAACATCACTCACGTCGATGGGCGCTTCGCCTTATCTGTTACAATGTAATAAGGGTTCACCAGAGAGGCAGTTTCTGTAAACAGGGCGATAAAGATTAGGCTAGAAACAACACGAGGATGTTTCAGTTCCTTACAGGATTAGCCCTGTAAAGCGGAAAAGAAACAAGATAAGATTTCTTCCAACAACCGGTTCTCTGAACTGCTTAGAAAGTTAACAACCGTTTTTTCCTGTCCCCAGCCTCCAGAGACTCCTAGAGAGGCTCCTAGAGACTCCTAGAGAGGCTCCTAGAAACTCCTAGAGAGGTTCTGGAGGCTGGGGACAACAAAAAATGTCACTTCCTGTCCCACCGGGAGTTGGGAAATGGGCCCTTTCAGCCTCCGTAGGGCCTCCAAGGGAGTGGGAAAGGCTGTTTTCGCCCTTCCCAGATACACAGAGAGGATCTGGAACCAGGTAAGAAAGAAAAACGGGCCTACCAGGCCATCATGTGCCAGGAGCGGGAGGGGGGAGGGGGTTACGCACGCATTTCCCCTTTTGCTTGTAGAGCCAGATATGACCCCTACATAACCCCTCCATGACTCCTTAGGAATCTGACAGCAACCAATAGAATACATCAGGGGTGAAATCTAAAATTTGTTACTACCGGCTCTGTGCACGTGACTTGGTGTGTGTGTGGGTAATGTGACTGTGTGGGCACGGCCAATTTTTTTTTTTTTTTTACTTTTAAAAGCATTTTTTCTACAACCTTAAGAGGTTGCAGAAAAAAATGCTTTTAGAAGCTTCTGACGATGGGGCAACTCAGCTGGGATTGCCAGAGGCTTTTAAAGGCATTTTTTCCCCCCTGCAACCTCTTTGGCCGAAGAGGTTGTAGAAAAAATGTTTTTAAAAGCCTCTGATGATCCCAGCTGAGTTGCCTCATCGTCAGAGGCTTTTTTTTTTTTTTTTTACTTTTAAAAGCAGTTTTTCGGCCGAAGAGGTTGTAGAAGAGCCTTGGTAGCACAGTGGTCTAAGGCACCCTGTTATTAAGCTGGTTATTAAGACCAGATGCCTGCAATTACTGCAGGTTCGAATCTCGCCAAGGCTCAAGGTTGACTCAGCCTTCCATCCTTTCTAAGGTAGGTAAATTGAGGACCCAGTTTGTGGGGGCAATAAGCTGACTTTGTATAAATATACAAAAGAATGAAGGCTATTGCTTAGCACATTGTAAGCCGCCCTGAGTCTCCGGAGAAGGGTGGCATATAAATCAAATTTAAAAAAAAAAAAGTAAAAAAAAAAAAACCCAGCCTCTGATGATCGCACGGCTCAGCTGGGCCTGGGGGGGGGCAGGGATTTTTGCTACCAGTTCTCTGAACCACCCGCCGCCATCGCTACTGGATCGGACGATCCGGTCCAAACCGGGAGCATTTCACCCCTGGAATACATGTTCTTGCACAGGAACAGGAAGCTCAAGTGCACAGCCCAAAGAAGGTATAAAAAAACCTCAACTCTCAACTCCATTTTGTCAGCTGCCCAGAACCACATGTTGTTCTGCTTCATCGTTAAACCATTTTTCCAATTGGCTTCTATATTTCCAGTGTCTTTCTCCCAGCTTGGAACTGAACCAAATGGATATTTCTTCCAACAGCACTAAGCAGGGGCCCTTCTCTAAGCCTTTTCTTATGACAAGGCTTAAAACATTTTAGGGACTCTAAGCACCCCAGTCTTGTCTCGGCAGCACTGTTCTTCAAGCCACATCATCCCACCCTTAGGATCGATCTAATTTAGGATCTCCGGCAGGGGAAGACATTCTTACCTTTGAGATGAAAGGGGTGGAGTCCGGCAGCCACCCCCTCTTTCAGTAATCGCTGTGCCCATACTCGGAGGGTCTCATCGAGCCGGTAACGGCAGCGCAGAGTCAATCTAGCCATCCAAGGGAAAAGAAGCAGTGCCATGACATCTCCCATCACAATCAGAGGTGAGATTCAGCCGGTTCGGATCAGTTCGGGTGAACCGAATGCTAATTTTACATCCGGTTCGCTGAACCGGTAGTTGCAAGGATTGGCTGGTCACGCCCATCCCACCCCTCCCCTCCCAGGAGTCTCCACACGGCATCTTTTGGATGCCAGGTAAGTGCGGAGGCTTTGGGAGGGCAAAAAATGGGCCTCCTGGAAGTACCAAGAGTCTGGAAACAGGCCCGTTTCTGGCCTCCGGAGCCCAGGGGATGCCATTTTCACCCTCCCGGAGGTTCAAAAAAAGCCTCCAGAGCCTGGGGAGGGCGAAAACGCCTCCCACCACCCATGGTGCAGGAGGTTGAGTAGGCCATGCCCCCATGGCCACGCCCACCCAGCAACCGGGTCGAGAACCAGTTGCTAAAATTTTTCAATCCCACCCCCTGATCACAATATTGTACAATTTGACATTTTACGTCCTGACTGTTGCAATGCGTTCTTCGTGGGGCTGCCCTTGAAGCTCCAACGGGTTCAAAATGCAGCGGCCCGCAAGGTTTTGTGAAGACCTGGGTGTGCACATGTGTTGCCTCTCCAGTTGCATTGCAGTTTGCTTTCCAGGTGCAATTCAAGGTGCTGGGTGTCACCTTTAAAGGCCTACAATGTGGCTTGGGACCAGCTTATCTGAAGGATAGTCTCCTTCTGGTTACATTCAGCTGACCCACTGTTCTGCCCCAGCTACGGACCCCAAAGAACGCAGCACACACAAAGTCTGTACAAACCTTAGTTTACTAAATTAAATCAGTCTTTTTCAAACAAAGGCTGTTAATTAACTTTCTTAACAGCCTACAAGAATCCAAAGAATAAATAATCGTAATCTTACTATGGTTGGCAGAAAGCCCAGAAGCAATTTGCAGAGAATCCAGACGCGAAGGAGAATGAACTAAGGTTGTTCCCTACAATTTGCTTCAGTCGGCATTCCTCCTTAAATAGGCTAAGGGAGTGGCCAATTAGCCCCAAGCCTTACTCTCGAGGAGACCTCCTCCTGAGGAGCCACTCCTGCCTTTTGGCAGCTCTGCGCACCTGTGCATCGAGAAGAGGCTCCTCCTCTTTGTCCTCTTCACTTATGGGAGCTTCTGGAGGTTCTGAAGGTCCTGGCTGAATCCCCGCCTCTGGCACCACATCTTCTCCAGCCTCCTCATTGTCCTACTCGAGTGCCAGCTGCACAGGCTGCTGGCGCAGCACCACACCGGCCTCCTCGCTGCCTGAATCAGCTACTAGCTGCACAGGCCGCTGACGGGCCACAACACCCACTAGGGTAGGGAGAGGCAGGGAATGCTGTGGGTCCCCTCTCCTAAGGAGTCCCAAAAGTACTTTTCCAAGAGGCAACTGGACTTTGTTTTTCCTTAAAGAGGTTCTACTTCTTGTCTAAGAAGCTTCTTGGGTTCTATCAGAAGACATTCCGTCTTCTGATAGAACAAGGAAGGAAAAACAAAGAAAAGACCAATCGCCTCTTGAGAAAGCACCTTTGGGACAACCATGACCTGGATGACGGAGAATCTGCATGGACCCTCTCCTAAGGAGGTACATCTGGCGGGACCCAGAAGAAGGACCTTCTGTGTGGTGGCTCTCACCGTCTGGAAAATAATCCCCGCATTGATTAGACTGGCCAACATTTTGATACACTTTCTCAAGACCCCAAAGACCTGGTTTTGCCAACGGGCCTTTGGAACCCAGAATGGGATGGAGCCCCTCAAGTGGCTTGTTTGATTGTTGTTGTTGCCGGGTGTGTGCAGGGGTTGGCTGCTGGGCGTTCGCAGGGATTTGGGAGAACCTCTAGCTAAGATTCTGTGCAGTTCTGAGAACCCCCAAATCCCACTCCTGGCTGGCCCCGCCCACCCCACCCCTCCCCTCCCAGGAGTCTCCACATGGCCCGTTTTGGATGCAGGTCGGAGGCTTGGGGAGGGCGAAAAATGGGCCTACCAGAAGTTCGGAAAGGCCACAAACGGGCCCGTTTCCGCCTCCAGAGGGCCTCCAGAGCCTGGGGAGGCCGTTTTCGTCCTCCTGGGGGCTTGAGGGAAGCCTCTGGAACCAAGGGAGGGCATAAACACCCCTCCCCTCGCCGTGGTGCAAGAGGCTGACTAGGCCACGCCCACCATGGCCACGCCCACCTAGCAACGGGGCAGAGAACCCCTTGCTAAAATTTTTGAATTCCACCCCTGGATGTGTGCGTGGAGAGTTATTGTTTTTACTGTTTCCATATTCTGTTTTTATTTTTTGTAAGCTGCCCCGAGTCACTGCGAGTGAGTGGGTGGCCATATAAATGGTCTAAATAAATAAATATCCAGTAATTGCTCCAGGTGGAACATCTTCCTCTAGGAGAGTCCTTTTTTTCCCTTTTATTTATTTTTTGCTTTTTACCTATACTGAGGGTCCCTGGTTATGACGGGTTTTTCTTCCGGAATCATCTCTCTCTCGAAGATCACTTCGTTTTCATACACCAAGTAGTTTTCTTCAAACTGAAAGAGGAGAGGCAAAAAAGACGATGCAAAACATTTAAGTTTCACCGGAAGTGTTGGCCGAACACCTCTCAGAACTTAACCACCAAGGGCCAATCCTGCTGCACGAGACAAGTAGTCCTCGATTTACAACCGAAATCTTTTATTTTTAGGCCTACTACTTCCCCATATCCCTCCAGCACTTCCATCAGCCTAACACCAGATTGTACTGGCTCTTCGATAATAAAGACAAGATCGTCCGCAAATGCCTGTACTTTAAAATTTTCTTTCCTTATTTTTAAACCTTTGATCTGTTCGTCTTCTCGAATTATTCTAATTAAGATCTCTAATGATAAAATCAACAATAATGGTGATAGCGGACAACCTTGTCTTGTTCCTTTTTGGATTGGAAAGTTCTTTGTCGTTTCTCCATTGATTACCACTTTGGCCTCCTGCCTAGAATAGATTGCTTTATACATCCTTATAAATTTTTCCCCAAAATCCATATAAGTTAATTGTTCTAATATAAAGTCCCATTTAACATTGTCAAAAGCTTTTTGCGCATCGATAAATATCAATGCCTTCTGTTTTTCATTATGGACTTCATAATATTCTATGGTATCTAAAATAGTCCTGATGTTGTTCCTTATATGCGACAGAGGTGGGTTTCAGTAGGTTCTGACCAGTTCTGGAGAACCGGTAGTGGAAATTTTGAGTAGTTCGGAGAACTGGTAGTAAAAATTCTGACTGGCCCCGCCCCCATCTATTCTCTGCCTCCCGAGTCCCAGCTGATTGGGAGGAAATGGGGATTTTGCAGTAACCTTCCCCTGGATTGGGGAGGGAATGGAGGGTTTACAATATCCTTCCCCTGCCATGCCCACCAAGCCACGCCCACCAAGCAATGCCACGCCCATCAAGACACACCCACAGAACTGGTAGTAAAAAATTTTGAAACCTACCACTGCACTGCGACCGTCATAAATATGAACCAGTTGCCAAGCCAGTTTTGAATTTTGGTGGTGGGACTCCATGAAGGGCATCACATTTTCTTCTGGAGAGACCCCAGCCCCTTTCTTCCCCCACACACCCAAAATACTAGGATCTCCCAACCTGGAATATGTTTTCACACCTCCATTTGGTACTGGGCATTTGGCACCTAATTTTTTTTTTTAATTGTCAAGTACTTGAATAAATATGAGGATGGGTGGGTGAAACCTATTAAGTTCATGCTGCATTTTCAGCATTTAAAGATCAGCTGTCCTGAAAAATCCATGTGATTATTTCTAAATTGTTTCACAAGGTTTGAAGTGGTGATGGAAATAGTGAAGCTGAAGAAATTCGTTCTTGACATGGAGATTCAGTCAAAAAAGCCAACAGTGAAAATCTACAGATCTTGAAATCCTCCTGTTTTGAAACCTCACAGAACAAATATTTATTCTTTGACTAGCTTTAGGCTTTGTGGGAAATATTTTATATGAAATATGACAGAGAGAGCGGGGGAGAGAGATATTAGATAGATAGATAGATAGATAGATAGATAGATAGATAGATAGATAGATTAGATAGATTAGATAAAATAGATATAGATAAAGATCAGATTAGATAGATAAAATAGATTAGATAGATTAGATACAGTAGATAAATAAGATAGATAGATTAGATATATTAAATAGATTAGATAGATTAGATAGATAGATAGATAGATAGATAGACAGATAGATAGATTAGATAGATTAATATAGATAAAGATTAGATTAGATAGATAGATAAAATAGATACATTAAATAGACAGACACACAGACAGATAGATTATTGGTAGATTAGATAGATAGATAGAGAGATAGAGATAGAGATAGATAGACATAGAGATACAGATATAGATATATGAAAAAATATATGAAATATTTTGGGAAATATTTTTTAAAAAGGCAGAATATTATATTTCCCTAAAGGAGAAATGGAGAAACATGTTCTTAGAGGCAGGAAGCAGCACCCCACCCCCCCAAAGTTTTTCTTAATAGCCCACAACAGAGGCTGGCACTTGAGGAGATAAAGAGCTTATTGAAAGAGGGAGCCAACTATCTAGATGGCTCCATTCATAAGCAAAGCAAATACTGCAGACAGACATCTGTTCAAGACAGGATATTTCAAAACTCCTCGCAGCAAAGTTGGACGGCTAACGAAAGCAGAACTGGTAGGGTTAGGACAGCAGCCCCTCATCCAAGATCCATGCCACCGTTACGTTAGAATTACAGTAGTGGCCAAAATTGTAGAAACCTTTTGGGAAAAGTATATTTTTGAGGTTTGATAGCTAATAACATCACTTTTTTTCGGGGGGAATTTCAAGATAATCATATTCCACTGCTGAAATGGCCGGGGAATAGCCCAGACCTTAACTCAATTGAAAATCTATGGTGCCAACTCAAGAAACTTGTTAGTCAGAAGCGACCCAGCAATAAAACCCAGTTAATAGAAGCAACCATTCAATCTTGGTTTCACATTAGAACAGCTGCAGAACTAAAAGACTTGGTTCACTCCATGGGAAGACATTGTAAGGCGGTAATTCATGCTAAAGGTTACCCAACTAAGTATTAACTCACACGGTGATAATTTTTGTAAATCTCGTTTTTTCTACGTGTTTCGCTTTTCTTCTTTATACTGTAACTGCTATTCTAATAGCAAATCCTTCATAAAAGTTATTGCATTACATTCTTGATTAAATTATCTTTCCATTGATATATAATTTTATGGTACTACTCCCAAAAAAAGTGGTGTCATTAGCTAGTTTTAGAAAATGCACTTTTCCCAAATGGTTTCCACAATTTTGGCCACTACCTACTCTACACTCAGGGGACGCGATGGCTCAGTTGAGTTTATCGATGAAAAGGTTGGCAGTTCAGCGGTTCGAATCCCTAGTGCTGTGTAACGGGGTGAGCTCCCGTTACTCGTCCCAGCTTCTGCCAACCTAGCAGTTCGAAAACACGTAAAAAATGCAAGTAGAAAACAGGGACCACCTTTGGTGGGAAGGTAACAGCGTTCCGTGCGTCTTTGGCATTTAGTCATGCCGGCCACATGACCACGGAGACGTCTTCAGACAGCGCTGACTCTTTGGCTTTGAAACGGAGATGAGCACCGCCCCCTAGAGTCGGGAATGACTAGCACATATGTGCAAGGGGAACCTTTACCTTTACTCTAGACTCAAGTTCCTGGTTATCCTGGCTCCCATCCACATTCCGACAACTCTTACTTACCCTTCTGATGGTACCACAGGTGGCCACAGAGAAGGTGAAGAGGGCCTTGGTGTCATCAACACCTACTGGTCTACAGTTCTTATCCCGTAGATGAGTTCTCCGAGGATTTAACTCTGGTTTGGTATCCAAGCTCAGCATGGTGGCAATCATAGTTCCATTGGGAAAGCATACTGCAGAGTAACGACAATGAAATCATTAAATTAACATGCCCCCAAAGTTCTTTTTTTTTTTTTTTTGGTAGATATTTTTTATTATTTTTCAAACATAAGCATAAAATTTAACTTTCAAGAGCAAAAACTCGATCCGGTCATAGATGGTTACCGTGCTTACATTCCTTTAACAGACTCTATTCACAATTTCCCATTGCATCTTTAAAAGGTAAAAATTCAAAACATAAGAATAAATTTTAACATAGATTCTAACATCCTTAACTATATATATCTATTGTATCAATACAATTTTAACTTCATATTTACTTTAGCTCATTTGTGTCTAAGTATCAATCTTGCTTATATCTGGTTCTTCTCCACATTATCTTTATCATCTCTTTTACCATCAGTTGCAAAATATTTTTTAATAATATTCTAATCTCTTACTCTAATTATTAACCACAATTTTATCACCTCAAATCTTAATTTCAAACTCAATACATCTCCATTTTTCTTACCATTTATACAACAAAATTCTAACTACATTTCTTAGACTCTTGACCCATTCCATCAAATCTTGATATCTTAAATTTTATCATTGCTTTTACACATTTCAAATTACACAGATTCATCCCAAAAATTTTATTCAAACTAATTACTAGCATGTTCTCCTCCATACCGCCTTCTATTGTTTGGCTAATTTCCAGCATGTTTGGCTGATTTCCAGCCTAATCTCCTCCAGAGTGCCCACTATTTTGGCTAATTTCCAACATATTCTCCTCTAACTCTCCTACCATTGTTTAGCTGATTTCCAGCATTTTAACTAGTTTCCAACATATTTCTCCCAAGTCTCAAACTCTTAACTAGTTGGTGCCCATCACCTCTTCTTTTAATTCCCTTGCAATATAATTATCTATTTCATGTCAGTTTCCCAACATACTTTTTCAAATTAGTTCTCAATATGTTTCATAATAATCATTTCCAGCATATTTTAGATTAGATCGCACTTTGTTACTAAGATCTGTGTATCTTCTTGTTTCATTCAATAAAACCATAATTAAACATATTTACCAATCTAACATTGCTTACAAGTTAAAAGTCAAAACATATTACAGCAAACATTTATTTTTCTTAAAGTTATCTCATATTTGTATATACTCTTCTTTAATATTTTTAGCCACCTTTATCTCAATCCTCTATTTTGATTACCATCTCTTATTTTCTATTTTTATTACTCCAAAACCCCTCCAGTTTTTCTATGGGCCCCAAAGTTCCATGGCTGACATTTTGCTACCAACAGAAGAATTTCAGGCAGCTTTCAACAAAAGGCCGACTCAACAAACCATGGAAATCTACGTTCATCAACACATGCACACTTCACAGAAGAAGGCTCATGATGAAGAAATCCCGCATTGCAGGCGGTTGTAAAGCATGCTGAAAAAAAACATCCCAAATTGAGTGAAATATTTTTTTTTATCTTCCATTCTACCATCACCCAAGACAGGACGGAAACCAATAAGCCACAATAGGAATTGCCCAAAACCCTTTCAGAACACAAGTCCCTTCATCTCAGTCCAAACTTCAGAGTCACAGAAACCTGGGAGCTCAGATAAACAATAAGACAGAGGCTGACCAGATTAGCTCAGAAAAACACCTAGGATTTGCATTTCCTCTTTTGCCTATAGAGCCAGCTGTGACCTCTACATGACCCCATAGGAATCTGACAACAGCCAATAGAATATGAAATGACATGTTCTTGCACAGGAACAGGAAGCTCAAATACAAAGCCCAAAGAAGGCATAAAACCCACCCACTCCCAACTCCATTTTGTCAGCTGCCCAGTACCACATGTGATTCTGCTTCATCAATAAACCATCTTTCCGATCAGCCTCCATGTTGTTTCCGGTGTCTTTCTCCCAGCTTGGAACTGAACCAGATGGATAGTTCTTCCAACAATATTAAAAAAAGGCGGAAATCTTGCAAGACTGTCCAATATCATGAGCTTTGGTACTGCCAAAACTTTCCAGAAAATCACCCAGGAGTCCAGATGGGATTTGGGAAGAGGGAAGATCTATACTGTTCTGGTCTTCTAGCAGCCTGTGGAGCTGGCAACAGAGTCGGACAGTGAGGAGTCTGGGGAGGAACATGGGCCAGTCCTGGAGTCTGGGAAAGGCCCGGACGAGGGCTCTGCGTCACTAGGAATAGGCGCCTCCTGTTCCTCTGCCTCTATGCTGTCTGAGTCTGGAGGCTCCAGAGTCCGCGCATAACTCCCAGATGGCCCTGGCCCCATCTCTGCCTCCGACGCAGAGCCCTCGTCCGAGCCTTCCCCAGACTCCAGGACTGGCCCATGTTCCTCCCCAGCCTTCTCATTGTCCGACTCTGCTGCCAGCTCTGCAGGCTGCTGGCGGACCACAACAGAAATTGGAAGAGCTGGTCTTCCATTTTCTGGCGCGGGGATGCGCGCCGGCCAGCTGATCGGCGCATGCACATGGACGCCAGAAACCTGGAAGACTTGCTGGCCAGCGCCCATGCTCATGCTGGAAACCGGAAGTACTTTATCTGGTGCACACATGCGCCCCAGGCAGCTCCTCTTCCTGGTTGCTGCCCTAACAAGCAAGCGTGCACGTGCGAAGCGCACAAGCGCACACGAAGTGCTCCCTTTTTGGCACTTGCTGCTGCGTGCATGCGCAGGTGCTCCCTTTTCAGCACTCGGTGCCGAAAAGGTTCACCATCACTGACCTAGCAGGATCACTCAATAGATGCTCCAGCTGTTGTGACCCAGGCCCAAGTAGGTAGTAATCGGCGCAAACAGTTCCAAAACAAACAGACTTTATTAGAACAGCTGAGAATTAATTCATTCTCAGCGTAGTCCAAACTAAATTGAAACAAACTCTTCATAACACAAATTCTTCAGTCTAATCACCAACCTTGGTATAATTAGGCAAACTGCTCAAGGCTTCTCTTGGCAAATGTTCAAAAGCAGAAGACACCAGCAAGAGATAAGTGCAGCAAGATTATCAACGTTGTTTTCCGACAAAGAGCCCAAGAGCCGTTGCTGGTCTTTTAAGCCTTATGGGAGGGGCCAATCATCTCTTGGCCCTACTCCCGAGTCGTCCTCTTTGTTTTAGCTGCTCTTGCCTTTTGGAAGCTCTTCTCATACGTGCACTAGGAACAGGCTCCTCCTGTTCCTCTGCCTCTCTACTGTCAGCCTCTGGAGGCTCCTAAGTCCGCACATCATTCCCTGATGGCCCTGGCCCCATCTCTGCCTCCGACGCAGAGCCCTCATCCAGGCCTTCCCCAGTCTCCAGGACTGGCCCATGTTCTTCCTCAGCCTCATCGCTGTCCGACTCCGCTGCCAGCTCCGCAGGCTGCTGACGAACCACAACACTAGCCACTGTTAGACTAGATCATTTTATTTGGCCACATGTGATTAGGCAGACAAAGCATTTGTCTCCTTCCTTGCATAAGCTCTCAGTGTATGTTATACATCTTGACTCACCCAGTAATTTTCCAGTAGGGAAGACACAAGATCTGGAGAACTCCACCATGGTCAGCAGTGTCTTGTTATCCCGCAGGCCAAAATCTAGCCGGACAGTAACTCCGTTGAGGGAGATATCCTGGGCCATGGAGGAAAGACAGAGGTTGGAGAGGGTTCTGTCGAAAGTTAGCACCCACCCCTCTCCTAGAAGAATGAAATATTTTGAGAAATATTTAAAAAGCCAGAATATTACATTTCCCTGGATGAGAACTGGAGAAACGTGCTTTTGGAAAGCAGCTCCCACTTTCCCTAATAGCCCTCAGCAGATGTCAGCACTTAAAAGAGATAGCTAGTTCTAGTCATAAGCAAATACCCTCACCCAAGATCCAACAAAGGTAGGATTAGCCCTCAGCCACAATAGGAATTGCCCCTTCATTGCATCAGCCCAAACTTCAACCAAACTTAGCTCAGACAAACTCCTAGGATTTGTACATAGGCCCATGGGAGTCTGACGACAGCCAATAGAATACATGTTCTTGCACAGGAACAGGAAGCTCAAGTGCAAAGCCCAAGAGATGGTATAAATAGTCCCCACTCTCAAGTCCATGGGGTCAGCTGTCCAGAGTAACATGTGCTTGGTGGTTCTGCTTCATCAATAAATGGACTCTCTTTCCAATCAGCCTCCAGCCTCCATTTTGTTTCATCAATAAATGGACCCTCTTTCCAATCAGCCTCCAGCCTCCATTTTGTTTCCAGTGCCTTTCTCCTGGCTTGGAACTGGACCTGGATATTTCTTCCAACAGTTCGATGCCAGCATCCCAACACAGCATGCTCACCTTGGAAGGTGCACCATCATCTCTTTGCCCCTTTGACCGGGACAAATGATGAGAAACAGTGAAGGAGGAAGATCTTCACACGCTTGTCATTTGTCTCTTTCTCCATCTATAATGAGTTAAATAGCTCTCTGGGTTTAAGACATAGAAGGGATTGTGACTTTCTTTTAAGTTTCCTTCTCATAGAATCAGAGGGTTGGAAGAGATGTTCTCCAAAGTCTTTTAGTCCAACCTCCTGCCCAAAGCAGAGATCTTCAGATCATCCCACCATTTATGGGGCTGTCCAACCTTTGCTTGGAAACCTTTAGTGACAGAACCTCATCATTCCAGGAGGGAGGTTGATCCATTGCTTCAAGATCAGGAAATGTCTCCTTATTTCAGCTTTGGATCTCCCTGATGGTAAGCTTCTTCCCATTTGTCCTGCCCTACAGAAAGATGAATCCATACCCTCTTCCTTCTAATAGCCCTTCAAGTATAGAACGTAGTTCAGATAGAAATAGGACTTTTCAGGGTTATTTATAATGATTATAGACCAGCATAAAGAATGTAGGCTACAATTAGATTAGATACATACATACATAGATAGATTAGCTAATTAGCTAGATAGCTGATAGATAGCTGATAGATAGATGCTAGATAGCTAGATAGCTAGATGGTAGCTAGAAGAGAGAGAGAGAGAGAGAGAGAGAGAGAGAGAGAGAGAGAGAGAGAGAGAGAGAGAGAGAGAGAGAGAGAGAGAGATGAGATAGATAGACAGCTAGATGGCTAGGTGGTAGCTAGAAGATAGATAGAGATGAGATAGATAGATAGATAGATAGATAGATAGATAGATAGATAGATAGATAGATGGTAGATAGCTAGATGGTAGCTAGATGTTAGCTAGAAGATAGATAGATGAGATAGATAGCTAGATAGCTAGATGATAGCTAGAAGATAGATAGATAGATAGATAGATAGATAGTAGTTAGAAGATAGATAGATAGATAGATAGATAGATAGATAGATAGACAGACAGACAGACAGACAGACAGACAGACAGACAGACAGACAGATAGATAGATAATAGCTAGATGATAGCTAGAAGATAGATAGATGAGATAGATAGATAGCTAGATGGTAGCTAGAAGATAGATAGATGAGATAAATAGCTAGATAGCTAGGTGGTAGCTAGAAGATAGATAGATAGATAGATAGATAGATAGATAGATAGATAGATAGAAAGATAGATGGTAGCTAGATGATAGATAGCTAGATGGTAGCTAGATGATAGCTAGAGATAAGATAGATAGATAGCTAGATGGTAGCTAGAAGATAGATGATAGATAGATAGATAGATAGATAGATAGATAGATAGATAGGAGAGAGAGAGAGACTTAAAATCTACAAAAATCTATAGGGAAAGGTAAAACATTAGATAAATGTAAGAAAACATAAGCATTAATATGTGGCTCACAAAATCTACTACAATATAAAATGTTTTCCTGTCCTCATGAAAGATTAAGAAATAGTGTACGTTTATCTTTTATTTCATATACAGTGAAGGATTGGTTAGCACTAATAGGTGGCTACGGTCATATTCCCCATCCAAGATAATTATATTAGAAGGATTTTTATACCTTTCTCATTGGATGTTGTGCACCATCAATCAACTAATCCAGGGCCTAGATGTGTGTTGGACTGTCTTCAACCTATAGTTATGTTTAATTGCTCTCTAATATGAGCTACGTAGGCTGATACTCCCAGTCTCTTTCCTTTGCAAACTGTCATCTACAGGACCCGAGGAGACAAACATCTTTGGCTGTAGCCTTCCTTCACAATCTACTTCCTTCACAATCTATTTGATTAGGGCAGGGGTGGGCAACTGTGGCCCTTTTACAACCTGTGGACTGCAACTCCCAGAATTCCTGAGCCAGCTTGGCTGTATTAGGAATTCTGGGAGTTGAAGTCCACAGGTTGTAAAAGGGCCACAGTTGCCCACCCCTGGATTAAGGGACTGGAGGCTAAAACATATGAAGAATGGTTGCAGGAACTGGGTATGTCTAGTTTAATGAAAAGAAGGACTAGGGGAGAGATGATAGCAGTCTTCCAATATCTTAAGGGCTGCCACAAAGAAGAGGGAGTCAAGCTGTTCTCCAAAGCACCTGAGGGCAGGACAAGAAGCAACGGGTGGAAACTAATCAAGGAGAGAAGCAACTTAGAACTAAGGAGAAATTTCCCAGCAGTTAGAAAAATTAATCAGTGGAGCAACTTGCCTCCAGAAGTTGTGAATGCTCCAACACTGGAAGTTTTTAAGAAGAAGTTGGATAACCATTTGTCTGAAGTTGTGTAGGGTTTCCTTCCTAAGCAGGGGTTGGACTAGAAGACCTCCAAGATCCCTTCCAAGTCTGTTATTCTATATTCTATACTTCTGCTCAAGGCAACTTCCTTTAACCAGAATTCCTGCCCCAAGTGTCTATTTCCAACACACCTCGTACATCAAGCCAGTAGCCAAAAATGGCACCGACAGGTAGAAGTAGCTGCCATCATCTTGAATGGTGTAATTTTGTGATGCTGCGAGTTCGTTTGTCAGCTGAAGGCTACCCACATAAGGAACCCAGTAGCGATCCAGATTCCCACGCGTCATCCTCACACCAATCTGCCCTTCTTCGCAGAAGCCCTCGAACAGTGGAAGAACTGGACAACGGGAGCAATCAGACACAAGAAGGAAAATAGAAATGTTGAAGATTTTATTGACAGTCAGGATTGACTGACTGACTGACTGACTGACTGATTTTTGGCTTTGGTGAACAGGGCAGGGTGGTCTGGTTCCCATAAGACAGGGATCCCCAAATTTGGCAACTTTAAGACTTGTGGACTTCAACTCCCAGAATTCCCCAGCCAGCATGGCCCTTCAGGACTTGCGGACTTCAACTCCCAGAATTCCTGGGCCACCATGACCCCTTTATGACTTGTGGACTTCAACTCCCAGAATTTCTGAGCCACCATGGCCCCTTCAGGTCTTGCGGACTTCAACTCCCAGAATTCCTGGCCCCCATGGTCCCTTTATGACTTACGGACTTCAACTCCCAGAATTCCTGGGCCACCATGGCCCCTTCAGGACTTGCGGACTTCAACTCCCAGAATTCCTGGACCAGCATGGCCCCTTCAGGACTTGTGGACTTCAACTCCCAGAATTCCTGGGCTACCATGGCCCCTTCATGATTTGCGGACTTCAATTCTGGGAGTTGAAGTCCACAAGTCTTAAAGCTGCTACGTTTGGAGACACCTGACATAAAAAATGGACCAGCATGAATAATGTTTGATGGCCAGAAAATATACAGTGTTTTGAGGCTGAAAGAGAACCACAGTAGGCAATTGGCGTAGCAAGTCAGCACCCACGCACCCTCCTAGAGAATGAAATATTTTGAGGAATATAAAAAGGCAGGATAGAATATTTCCCCCAAAGGAGAAATGGGAGGAAAAAAAATCTTAAGGCAGCCAGAAACCAGCCCCAGTCTCCTCGCCCCAAGCAGAAACTGAGGAGGCCAGCTCTTAGAAATGCAGATTTGGTAATCCATTCAGAAAGACTGAGTCAGATGGAAACTCCAGATAAGCAACAAGACAAAGGTTGACAAGATTAGCTCAGAGAAACACATAGGATTTGCATTTCCCCTTGTAGAAAGTTAGCACCCACCCCTCCTAGAAGAATGAAATATTTTAGGAAATATTAAAAAGGCAGAATATTATATTTCCCCCAAAAAGAGAAATAGAAATCTTAAGGGAGACAGAAAGTCAGCTCCCTGCCCCCAGCAGATATTTGGTGCCCATTGAGATGGACTGGGTCAGCCTATCTACAAAACAAAAGACCTTCAGCTCCAGGGTGATGGGATTAAGACAGGACCCTCCAGGACATAATTGGATTAACCCATGTAGCAGCAGGGCTCACTGCATTGCAAAACCTCCTAAGGACATTAGATCAGCCCAGGCTTCAACCAAACTTGTCTCAGACAAACTCCTAGGATTTGCACATGACCCCTATAGCAGCCAATAGGATACATTTCTTGCACAGGAACAGGAAGCTCAAGGGCAAGGCCCAAGAGAAGGTATACACCACCCTCACTCTTCACTCCATGTGGGCAACTGCAGCAGGACCATGTGCCTTGATGGTTCTGCTTCATTAAACTATCTTTCCAATCAGCCTCCATGTTTCCAGTGTCTTTTTCCCCGCTTGGAACTGAACCAGATGGACATTTCTTCCAACATCCTTTTGCCTATAGAGCCAGCCATGACCCCTGCATGACTCCATAGCAATCCAAAAGATACAAAACCCACCCACTCTCAACTCCATTTTGTCAGCTGTCCCAGAACCACACGCTGCTAGTGGTTCTGCTTTATCAATAAACTAACTTTCTTTCCAATCAGCCTCCATTTTATTTCCAGCGCTTTTCTCCCAGCTTGGAACTGGACCTGGATTTTTCTTCCAACACTGGAAGATTGAAATGTATGACCTTCATGTCACACAGATGCGGCTAGGACATCAATTTTTCCCGTTTGCAGGTGAAATGGAGTTAATAATATCACCAGTTTACATTGCGAATATTGAAATATCCTTGGTGTCAGAGAAGGAGTTTAAAAAGGTAATTCTCTCATTTTCACTGTTTGTTTCTCTCTCCCAACCTCACAGGTTCCATGACATGATAAAGCCAGGAAGATGAAGGAAGAAACGTTAGAACTGGGAAAACCAGAAGTGTTTCTTCTGAAGCTACAGGGTGCCTCCCATTCTTGCCCAAAAAGACCACCAAATTCAAAGGAGAGGAACGATGGTCCTTTTTATGACTTGCAGACCAACTCCCAGAATTCCTGGCCCCCATGGTCCCTTTATGACTTATGGACTTCAACTCCCAGAATTCCTGGGCCACCATGGCCCCTTCAGGACTAGTGGACTTCAACTCCCAGAATTCCTGGGCCACCATGGCCCCTTCAGGACTTGCGGACTTCAACTCCCAGAATTCCTGAGCCACCATGCCCCTTCAGGACTTGCGGACTTCAAGTCCCAGAATTCCTGGGCCACCATGGCCCCTTCAGGACTTGCGGACTTCAACTCCCAGAATTCCTGAGCCACCATGGCCCCTTCAGGACTAGTGGACTTCAAGTCCCAGAATTCCGGGCCTGCATGGCCCCTTCATGACTTGCAGACTTCAACTCCCAGAATTCCTGGGCCACCATGGCCCCTTCAGGACTTGCAGACTTCAACTCCCAGAATTCCTGGGCCACCATGGCCCCTTCATGACTTGCAGACTTCAACTCCCAGAATTCCTGGGCCACCATGGCCCCTTCAGGACTTGCAGACTTCAACTCCCAGAATTCCTGGGCCACCATGGCCCCTTTATGACTTGTGGACTTCAACTCCCAGAATTCCTGGGCCAGCCATGCTGGCCCAGGAATTCTGGGAGTTGAAGTCCACAACTCATAAAGGGACCATCGTTCCCCAATCCTGATCTAATTGGATGTTGATGACTTTTAAGCACTCCAGAATCCGGATCAGTTTGGCCAAGCAGACTCACCTACATCAGCGACTTCACATTCAATGACTCCAGGATGAGTAAATGACTTGCCCTTCGGGAGCAGGAAAAATGTATATTCTAGGTGCAAAGTGTATTTCCTGAAGTTGCCATATAGATACTACAGAAGAAAAAAAGTTCTTTAGGCACACAAACTCACTGACATATAGGCAGGGGTGAAATCTACTTACCTTCCCTACCGGTTCGGAAGTGCACGCACCGCATGTGCGCAAACCCTTCTGCGCATACGCAGAGGGTAAAAAACAGGTTACTTCCTGGTTAAAACCAGGAAGTAACAACAACTGGGTGGGTGGGCGGAGCCTCGCACTGCCATCGCTACCGGTTCTCCGAACTACCCGCCGCCATCGCTACCAGTTCGGTCGAACCGGTCCGAACTAGTAGCATTTCACCCCTGCATATAGGGATTCCCCTGCTGAAAGCATTTAAATTATCACTTCCTGCTATTCTCAACTTGTGGCAATCCTCAAAGAAACCCGTCTAACTTTGGCTGAAGGAGTATAGGAAGTCCTCAACTTACAGCCACAATCAAGCCCAACATTTCCATTGCTATGGGGGGGACAGTTGTTAAGTGAGTTCTGCCCCATTTTACGACCTTTTTTGCCACTGTTGCTAAGCGAATCACTGCCGTAGTAACACGGTTGTTAAGTGAATCCAGGTTCCCCATTGCTCATCAGAAGGTCGCAAAAGTTGATCACTTACCTTAAAAAAAAAAAAAAAAGAAGTCCAAGGAACATGCTCTTATCTTCCACAAAAGGTGAGCACAACTTAACTTAGTAAGCTTAATGTTATCAATTCATTTGATAACGTGAAGTGATGTCCCAGTGCCTGGAGGCTGTGCGGATCTGGATGGGGAGGAACAGGCTCAAGCTCAACCCTTCCAAGACTGAGTGGCTGTGGCTCCCGGCATCCCGATATAGTCAGTTGACTCCATCACTGACTATTGGGGGTGAGTCTTTGGCCCCCACAGAAAGGGCTCGCAATCTGGGAGTCCTCCTGGATATGCAGCTGTCCTTGGAGGAACATCTGACGGCTGTAACCAGGGGGACCTTTTGTCAGGTTCGCCTGATTCGCCAGTTGCGGCCCTTTCTTGATCGGGATTCCCTGTGCACAGTCACTCACGCCCTCGTCACCTCTCGCCTTGACTACTGCAACGCTCTCTGCATGGGGCTCCCCTTGAAGAGCACCCAGAGGCTCCAACTGGTCCAGAACGCAGCAGCGCGGGTAGCGACGGGAGCATCATGGCGCTCCCATGTAACACCGCTCCTGCGCGAGCTGCACTGGCTCCCGGTGGTCTTCCGGGTGCGCTTCAAGGTGTTGGTTATCACCTTTAAAGCACTGCATGGCATAGGGCCTAGCTATCTTCGAGACCGCCTGCTGCTACCGACGACCTCCCATCGACCCGTGCGCTCCCACAGAGAGGGCCTCCTCAGGGTGCCATCAGCCAAACAATGTAGGCTGGTGACCCCCAGGGGGAGGGCCTTATCTGCGGGGGCACCTACCCTCTGGAATCAGTTGCCCCCAGAGATAAGGAGAATCCAAGACCTCAGTGCCTTCCGCCGTGCCCTTAAAACCCACTTTTTCCAGCAAGCCGGGCTGGTTTAAGAAGAAATTTTTAAATGTTTTAATTGGTTTGTGATTTTTAATTTTTGGGCCAAATTTATATATATCTTAATTGTTTTTAATATTTCTATTTCATGTTCTTAATTCTGGCTGTACACCGCCCTGAGTCCTCAGGGAGAAGGGCGGTATATAAATTGGAAATAAAATAAATAAAATAAATAAATAAATTTGAGCAACAGGGACTAGTACCTTGTCACAATCAAAGCTGCAAACATCCGGTACTTCGGCGAAAACTCTCCCCCCTAACCTTGCCATGCAATTTCCCCCCTTCTTACCTTCTGTTCCACCAGGGGGTTGGAGAAAGGGACCTTGAGAACGAAAACTCGGGTGTGATTGGCGTTGGGGACTTCCTCCAGGGTGCAGCCGTGTCCTTTGATTTCCGGTGGCGATAAGAGTTTGCCGCCTATCGTAATGGCAGTCAGCTCCACATCGGCAAGGAAGTTCCCTATGGTAACATCGAAATAGCCTCTCTCTGGAACCGTGTCTAAGGAGAAACAGAAATTTCAGAACCGTGGTGGCGGAGTGGTTAAAACGCAGTACTGCGGGCAATGTCTGTTGTGATTCGCCAGCAGCCTGCGGAGCTGGCAGCGAGGTCGGACAGCGATGAGGCTGAGGAAAAACATGGGCCAGTCCTGGAGGCTGGGGAAGGCCCAGATGAGGGCTCTGCATCGGAGGCAGAGAGGGGGCCAAGGCCATCGGGGAATGATATGCGGACTTCGGAGCCTCCAGAGGCTGACAGTAGAGAGGCAGAGGAACAGAGGAGCCTGTTCCTAGAGTACGTATGAGAAGAGCTGCCAGAAGGCAAGAGCAGCTAAAGCAAAGAGGACGACTCAGGAGTAGAGCCAAGGGATGATTGGCCCCTCTCATAAAGCTTAAAAGACCAGCAACGGTTCTTGGGCTCTTTGTCGGAAAACAAGGTTGATAGTTTTGCTGCACTTATCTCTTGCTGGTGTCTTCTGCTTTTGAACTTTTGCCAAGAGAAGCCTTTGGCAGTTTGCCTAATTATACCAAGGTTGGTGATTAGACTGAAGAATTTGCCTAATTATACCAAGGTTATTTATTTATTTATTTATTTATTTATTATATTTCTATACCGCCTTTCTCCCGTAGGACTCAAGGCGGTGTACAGTCAAGAAAAAACATAGACACACAAACACCACAAAATTGCTAATTAAAATTGCCACTTAGTTTGGTCAATTAAATAAAACCCAGAATTAGATAACATTTAAAAAATCATTCGCATGTTTGTATGTTTAGCCCTGCCTGTTGGAACATCAGGGTCTTGAGGGCACGGCGGAAAGCACGGAGATCAGGGATATTCCGTATATCCGGGGGCAGTTCATTCCAAAGGGTTGGAGCCCCCACAGAGAAGGCCCTCCCCCTGGGAGTCGCCAGTCGACATAATTTGGCTGACGGTACCCTGAGTAAGGTTGGTGATTAGACTGAAGAATTTGTCTAATTCTAATTTATGAAGAGTTCGTTTTAATTTAGTTTGGACTACGCTGAGAATGAGTTAATTCTCAGCTGTTCTAATAAAGTCTGTTTGTTTTGGAACTGTTTGCGTCAATTACTACCTACGTGGGCCTGGGTCACAACGATGTCTGTCGGCTGCCAGGAGTTCGGCAGTTCGAATCTCACCAGGCTCAAGGTTGACTCAGCCTTTCGTCCTTCCGAGGTGGGAAAAATGAGGGTCCAGATTGTTGGGGGCAATATGCTGACTCTGTAAACCGCTTAGAGAGGGCTGTAAAAGCACTGTGAAGCGGTATATAAGTTTAAGTGCTGTTACTATTTCAACTGGAGGAATCTAAGCCTAGGACAATTTTCCTGATGTAGTTGGGGTAACAGTATTCTGAAAGATCTCCTTCTATGTCCGCAGAGAAATGTAAATACAGGTAATCCTGTATTTGTAAATACAGGTAATCCTCGACTTATGACCACAATTGAGTCCAAGATTTCCATTGCTGAGTGTTGTGGCCTGTCGGCCGACGGCCCCTCCAGCAGCCGGATCAGAAGAGGAGGAGGCGTGGGAGTGATAGTCAGGGCCAGCATCAAGGCAACCTGAAAGCTCCGAGGGGGAAGAGGGAATGGAGCTGTCAGAGAGAGAGACAGAGCGGGAGCCTGGGCCGTCCGTCACCCCTCAGATGGAGAGTCAACATCCCTCAGGTCTGGAGGTGGCTGATGAGGAAGAGGAGGAACAGCTGGGTCCAGTGCCTGACGTGCGGATGCACAGAAGGCAGAGGAGAGGAGAGGAGAGCAGTGGAAATCTGTGGGCCGGTCCTTGGGGCGGAAGAGGCATCACTGCTAGCAAAGTCCCACCCTAGCTCTGGGGATAAAAGGCAGGGGGCGGAGATGAATAGGTGTGGCAGACAACAGACTTGTTATCCTGAGGTGAAAGAGAAACTACAGAGGGTTTGCCGTGTTTGGGGAGCTGGGTGAGAACACTCGTGCTCCACCAGGTGTCTTCCAAAGCCTGCTCGCCTCACCTAGGAAAAGCCGGGTGTGATACAAAAACTTACTATCGGTGAGCAGCGGTATCTGGGGGGCAAAGGGGGTGCGGATAGACTTGAAGATCCGGTGACGGGTCCAGTCACTTTCATCTCCTCGCCATCTGCGGTCCAGAAGGAGTTTGATGGTATATGTGGTGCCGTAACGATTGTCGATCACGTCACTCTGGAAAGAAACAGACCGACCTCATCCATTCTGTGCCTCTTGTCGGAAAGCCCGTGGAGATTCTCGGCCATCCAGATCATGGTTGTCCCCAAGGTGCTTTAATTAAAGGCAACTGGATTTGAAGCTCCAAGACGTTTGCTCCCTCCCTTCCTTCCTTCCTTCCTTCCTTCCTTCCTTCCTTCCTTCCTTCCTTCCTTCCTTCCTTCCTCCTCCCTTCTCCCTCCCTCCTTTCCTTTCCTTCCCTTCCTTTCCCTTCCCTTTTCCCTTTCCTTTCTTCCTTTGTCCCTCCCTCCCTTTCTTTCCCTTCCCTTCTTTCCCTTCTTCTTCCCTTCCTCCCTCCCTCCCTCCCTGTCTCCCTCCCTCCCTTCTTTCCCTCCCCTCCCCTTCATTTTTCCCTCTTCTTTCCCTTCCCTTTCTTCCTCCTTCCTTCTCTTTCCTTCCTTCCTCCTCCCTCCTTCCCTTCCCTCCCTCCCTTTCTTTCCCTTTCTTTCCCTTCTTCTTCCCTTCCTTCCTCCCTCCCTCCCTATTTCTCTCCCTCCCTCCCTTCTTTCCCTCCCCTTTCCTTCATTTTCCCTTCTTTCCCTTCCCTTCTTCCTCCTTCCTTCTCTTTCCTTCCTTCCTTTGTCCCTGTCTTCCTTCCTTCCCTTCCCTCCCTCCCTTTCTTTCCCTTCCTTTCTCTTTTTTCCCTTCCCTTCCTCTCTCCCTGTCTCTCTCCCTCCCTCCCTTCTTTCCCTCCCCTCCCCTTTCCTTCATTTTCCCTTCTTTCCCTTCCCTTCTTCCTTCCTTCCTCCCTTCCTCCCTCCGTTTCTTCCTCCTTCCTTCCCTTTCCTTCCTTCCTCCCTCCCTCCCTCCCTAAGCTTCTTGGATGAGAAGCGAAATGGCATCCAGGGGAAACAAAGTCCAGTTGCCTTTTGAAAAAGCGCCTTTGGGACATGTTGTCCGAAAGGGTGACGTCCATCCCCAGGGAAAGGACCTCCGCGCCCAGTACTGACCTCTGTGATTCCTCCCAGAGCTCCAATGGGTACTGTGATGCTGATGAAGTGCATGTCGATCAGGAAGCTGTAGCCATTCCGCACAATGGTGCTCCTATCAATTCTGCGCCCATCCACGCCCATCTCGATGGTCTCATCTTCAAACTGAAGGGGGAAGGCCACCAGCGCCGGCATGATCCGTGGCGAAGTCCAGCGCAAAGCGGTGGCGGTGAACGTGGGAGGGTCTGCAGGAGAAGGAAGCTGAATGTGTGTGGGGTCGATAAGAAGACGATCGATCCTTTTGGGGTGGGGACGACACACCTGTAAAAGAGCCTTGGTGGCGCAGCAGACTAAAGTGCTGTTAAGTAGCACCAGCTGCTTGCAATTACTGCAAGTTCAAATCTCACCAGGCTCAAGGTTGACTCAGCCTTCCATCCTTCCGAGGTAGGTAAAATGAGGACCCGGTTTGTGGGGGCAATAAGCTGACTTTGTATAAAAAAGAATACCGCTTAGGGGGGGCCGAAAGCCCTACTAAGCAGTTATATACAAAAGTATGAAGGCTATTACTTAACGCATTGTAAGCCGCCCTGAGTCTCCGGAGAAGGGCGGCATATAAATCGAACCAATAAAATAATAAATAAATAAATAATTTGGGGTAGGTGTTACAGGTGGTCTCAATAAAACCCAGCCAGGAAGGCCTCGGATTAGAAAGCGGGGTGGACCCTTTGCGTGGTGTTTTGGTTTGTCAGTATTTTGGTTGCTTGTTTCTCTTTTTAGAGCAGTGTTTCCCAAACTTGACCCTTTGAAGATAATAATAATAATAATAATAATAATAATAATAATAATAATAATAATAATAATAATAATAATAATAATAATTTTATTTCTATACCGCCCTTCTCCCGAAGGACTCAGGGCGGTGTACAGCCTATTTAAAAACACAGACAAAACAATGATATAAAATTTAAAATAATTAAATAAGTGGCTCAAATTTAAAACCCCAATAAATTTAAATACCCCAATTTAAAACTATTGTGTTGATAGTCCGGCCTGGCAGAACAACAGGGTCTTCAATGTGCAGCGAAACACCCGGAGGTCGGAGATCTTACGTATTTCCGGGGGCAGTTCATTCCACAGGGCTGGGGCTCCCACAGAGAAGGCCCTCCCCCTGGGCATCGCCAGCCGACATAACTTGGCTGATGGCACCCTGAGGAGGCCCTCTCTGTGGGAACGAACTGGTCGGTGGGAGGCTATTGGTGGCAGAAGACGGTCTCGGAGATACCCGGGTCCTATGCCATGGAGCGCTTTAAAGGTGGTAACCAACACCTTGAATCGCACCCGGAAGACCACCGGGAGCCAGTGCAGCTCGCGCAGGAGGGGTATGTATGGACTTCAACTCCCAGAATTCCTCAACCAGGCATACTGGTTGGGGAATTCTGGGAATTGAAGTCCATGCATCTTAAAATAGCCAAGTTTGGGAAACACTGTTTTAGAGTATCTATATCACGGGTGTCAAAACTCAAGGCCCGTGGACCAAATCCAGCCAATGGGGTGCTTAAATCTAGCCTGCAGGGCCGGCTTGGGAATATCAAAGAACAGGCCCACGATGCCTCGGCCACTGAGAATGGGCCAAAAACAAACGAAAAATAGGCCGCGTGGCCCGTTTTTGGCCTCCAGCAGCACTCTTCCAGCCGAAAACGGGCTGCGCGGTGTGGCCTCAGGAGGCCTGTTTTCGGCCCATTTTCAGCCAGAAGAATGCTGCAGGCAGCCATGGAGGGCGAAAATGAGGTGTGGCATGCAGCCCCTCCCACCGTACCCCATTTTGGTTGGTAAAGTGCTGCAGGAGGCATCGATCCTGTTCTCTACCACCACTCTCCTCCACCGCCAGCCCGCGGCAGAGAATTGCAATGTTGATCTGGTCCTCAAAGAAATCCAGTTTGACACCCCTGATATATCACTTTGTTTTTATATTCTGTTAGCTTGTAAATCATGACGGATGGATGGATGGATGGATGGATGGATGGATGGATGGAAGGAAGGAAGGAAAGAAGGAAGGGAAGGAGGGAGGGTGTCAGGTTTTCAGGCTGTCTTCAAATAAATTGCATCGCAAATAAAGTCTTTTATAAAACAAACTTCCATTTTATTAAGCACAGCACTTTTTACACCGACTCATTGCAGCCGGCACTGACGTGCCGACCCCAAACCCCTCCTCTTCCTTCCCCCACTCCTCTGCATTCATTGGCCATCTTCCCAATCATTCACCCCTAATCTACTGCTCCAATTCAAAGAATTTCCCCCCTCCCATCCATCTCCTAGGGAACATTATCTCCAGAGGAAATAAATAGGTGAAAGGCAACCGTCCCGTTGCAGACGCCTGAGTTCTCCTTCTTATGTCAGCACTAGGATAAATACATCTTGACGTGCTGACAGAGGGAGAGAAAAAAAGGAAAAGTTGGAAGAAGGGTTGAAAAGAGAGAGGAAGGGAAGGGAAAGAAAGAAAGGGAGGGAGGGGGGGAAAAAGAGGGAGATGGGAAGAAATAGGAAAGAAGGAAAAGCAGGAGGAAGGTAGGAAAGAAAGACGGAAGGAAGGGTGGAAAGAGGGATGGAGTGAAGGAAGGAAAGAGAGGGAGGGAGATAGGAAGGAAAAGGAAGGAAGGAAAAGCGAGAGAAAGGGAGGAAAGAAGGAAAAGTGGGAAGGAAGGAGGGAGGGAAGGAGGGAGGGAAAGAGGTGATGGGTGATGGGAAGAAATAGGAAGGAAGGAGAAGAGCCTAATGCTGGGAAAGATTGAGAGCAAAGGAAGAAGAGGACGACAGAGAATGAGATGGCTGGATGGGGTCACCGAAGCAGCTGGTGTGAGCTTAAATGGACTCCAGAGGATTGTAGAGGACAGGAAGGCCTGGAGGAACGTTGTCCATGGGGTCGCGATGGGTCGGATACAACTTCGTGACTAACAACAACAACAAAAGGAAGGAAGGAAGGAGGAAGGGAGGGAGGGAGGGAGGAAAAGCAGGAGGAAGGGAGGAAAGAAAGAAGGAAGGTAGGATGGATGGATGGAAAGACAGAGGGATGGTGGGAGGGAAGGAGATAGAAGAAAAAGGAAGGGAGGAAAAGTGATGAAGGGAGGAAAGAACAAAAAAGAAGGAAGGAAGGAAGGAAGGAAGGAAGGAAAGAAGGAGAGAAAGAGATAGGGAGGGATGAGAGAGGATGGAAGAAAGAGTAGAACGAGGAAGGAAAAGAAGAAGGGATGGAAGGAAGGAAGGAAGGAAGGCTCAACCACAATGCACAATTTAAGGATGAAAGCACCATATTCTCATCTATTAACTACCGTATCAAGTAAACAAAGAAAGCAAGTGACTCACTGATAGGACAAGCCACAGCAGTATCTACTATTAGGATCATCCAGGCCTGTTTATAGAAGATCGTGGCTCGGGCCACTTCCACTTCCAAGCCCTGAACCTACAGTGGAAGGAACAGCCAAGAGGCAGAGTTTATCCCGGTGCTAACACCCCGCAACTCAGATCAGATGAACATTTTATACCTTGGCTGAGGTTTTTGCCCTGTTTTACGACCTTTTCTTTCCACGGTTGTTAAGAGAATCACTGCGGGCGGTTAAGTTAGTCACACCGTCGCTTGGTGACTCGGCTTCCCCATTGACTTTTGCTCATCCGAAGGTCACATGCAACCGTCATGGATACATGCCAGTTGGCAAGCCTCCAAATGTTCATCGCGTGATCACGGGGAATGCCATAAGTGTGAAAAATGGCCGTAAATCCCTTTTTTCAGTGCCATTATACCTCGACAGGGATGGACTGCTGGGGGTTCGTAGGGGTTCGGGAGAACCTCTAGCTAAGATTCTGTGCAGTTTGGAGAACCCCCAAATCCCACTCCTGGCTGGCCCCACCCACCCCGCCCCTCCCAGGAGTCCCCTTGCAGCCCATATTGGATGCAGGTAAGTGCAGGGCACGTGCGGGGACTCGGGGAGGCAAAAAACCGGGCCTACTGGAAGTTTGGATAGGCCTCCGGAGCCTGGGGAGGCTGCTTTCACCCTCCCGGAGGCTTGAGGAAAGCCCCCGGAGCCCGGGGAGGGCAAAAACGCCCCGCCCCCCGCCATGATGCAGTAGGCCGACTAGGCTATGCCCACTATGGTCACGCCCACCAAGGGCAGTGAACCCCTTGTTAAATTTTTTGAAGCCCACCCCTGACCTTCGAAGGCCACTAAACAAACGGTTGTAATGCAAGTACTATCTGGACACGACAATCTGTGTGTCACTTCATCGCTGGAAGCCTAACCTATGGTCAACTGAAACATGGTTTGATCACAAAATACCTCGAACCATAAACTAACCATGTTACATTCATACAGCAAGATGGACCAGCCACCTGTTAACGTTATTTGTTGTGTGAACCAAACCAGGGGTGGGCTGCTGGGGGTTTGCGGGGGTTTGGGATAACCTCTAACTAAGATTCTGTGAAGTTTGGAGAACCCCCAAATCCCAATCCTGGCTGGCCCCACCCGCCCCGCTCCACTCCTCCCAGGAGTCCCCAAGCGGCCCGTTTTGGATGCAGGTAAGTGCAGGGTGCGCACGGAGGTTCAGGGAAGGTGAAAAACGGGCCTACCGGAAGTTCGGGGCCTCCGGAGGGCCTCCGGAGCTTGGGGAGGCCATTTTCACCCTCCTGGAAGCTTGAGGAAAGCCTCCGGAGCCCGGAGAGGACAACCCCCCGCCTCTGCTGTGGTGGAGGAGGCCGACTAGGCCACATCCATCATGGCCACACCCACCCAGCAACCAGGGAAAGAACCCCTTGCTAAATTTTTTTTAAAATAATCTTTATTTACATTTCAGTTAAAAAGAAAAGACAACACAACATAAAGTGACACACAAAAAACAATACAACAATAAACATATGTACTTCCATATAGTACCTTAATGAACAAATATTCGGTACTATAACTCTAAATTATATTCTGGAGAAGACAGAACAGCTTATATACCTTAATGCATCAATTAGGTCTATCCGACCTCACTTATCCTATATAATATAAATTTCTCATTAAATACCATTCCTTATCTAATGTGGGTTATAGTTTCCTCTTTTCTAACCATTTATAGAATTTGTCCCAAGCTAAACCTACTTGTGTTTGCTCTCTATCCTTTAATTTTTTAGTTAGCATATCTGCTTCCGCACATTCTAATTTTTTTTTTTATAATAGCCTCCTCTGTTGGGATATTTTGATTTTTCCAGAGTTGAGCATACGTCAGTCTCGCCGCTGTAATGAGATGTAGTGCCAAATACCACAAGTCCCTTTTTATATTTTCCGGCTTAACACCAAGCAGGCATGTCTCTGGTCGCCAATCGATTTTTAACATTAAGATCTCATTGAGCCATTTTTTTATTTCCCCCCAAAATATCACTGCTTTCGGACACGTCCACCACTGATGGCAATAGGTGCCATGTTCCCATCCGCATTTCCAACAATCCGCCGACTGCCCAGAGAACATTTTAGCTAGTCTATCGGGAGGCAGGTGCCACCTGTATATCATTTTATAGATATTTTCTTTATAGGCCGTGGATACTACTAATTTCATATTATCCCACCAAATCTCTTGCCATTTATCTAAGTGTATTGGATACCCAAAATTTTTCCCCCAAGCGATCATGGAATCTTTGACTATTTCCTCACCTATCTCTATTTTCATGAGCAGTTTATAAGTTTTTGAAATCATGCTTTTTTCTTGGCGCATCAAGATTTTATCTAGCTCTTGTAGGTCGCTCTTGCTAAATTTTTTGAGGCCCACCCATGAACCAAACCAGAGTCAGTTTTGCAATCTCTCAATGTTCAGCTTCTATCTCAGCCACCTCTCTGCCACCAGATCTGAAGTTCTGAACCTTAGCAAAGCTTGGACCTTCTCTTACCGTAGCCACTTCGGTCTGCTGGGTGCCGTAAGGGGTGCGGAAGAGAACACGGGTGGCTGTAGTATTGAAGCCGTAGCCCATGTCGTAAGCTTGGGTAGCCATCATGTCCTGAACGGAACCATTTTGGAAATGGAAAACTACTTGCCAGACTTGGTTCATAGCCCCTTGGGCCTGCAAGGACAAACACAGGTGAGAGTGAGGGAAGAAAAAAAAGGAGACGTTCAGAGACCCAGGGTCCTGCTTGAGGCTTAAAAAGTGCTTATGAAGAAAATGTGGCTCTAGATGTTTTGAGGAAGGTGCAATATTTGCAGAATTGTGTTGCATGCTGCGTTCATCAAATGCAACGCTTATTCTGTTGAAATAAGGGAGAATTAATGGCGTGCTACATATTATTCTAGGACCGTGATGGCGAACCTATGGCACGTGTGCCACAGGTGGCACGCGGAGCCCTATCTGTGGGCACGCAAGCGTTGCCCTAACTCAGCTCCAGCGTGCATGTGCGGGCCGGCCAGCTGATTTTCAGGCCTTCCGGGCCCACCAGAAGTTGGGAAGTGGGCCGTTTCCGGCCTCCGGAGGGCATCCGGGGTGTGTGTGTGTAAGGCTGTTTTTGCCCTCCCCAGGCTCCAAGAAAGCCTCTGGAGCCTGCGGAGAGCGAAAAACGGGCCTACCGGGCTCACCTTTTTGCTGACATGTTGCACATGCATGTGCGGGGGGGCATTGAATTATGGGTGTGTGCACAACCCCCCCAAGCTCCCCCCACTTTTGACACCCGACGGCAAAAAGATTAGCCATCGCTGTTCTAGGACAAGGGTTGGCAAACTTAAAGAGTCATTTAGACTCATTTCCCACAGAAAAAAAAACACCGGGAGTCACAAAACCCTTCCTGTGCCTGACTATTTCCTGAGCGGCCACAGAATTGGCATATGTAGTTGAATTAAACGTTCTGTTTTCTTCTGAAACATTTATTTTCTTGGATTTATCCATGGTTGGCCTACCGGGGGTCAAAAAGCACAATAAATCATGTGCAGGAGGGTATCACACATTGGGGGTTGTGATGCATATTTTGAGCGACAGGGAGCCACAGCAGAGAGATGAAAGAGCCACATGCAGCTCCAGAGCCGCAGGTTGCTGACTTCTGTTCTAGGAGATACAAGCTTTTATGAAGTTTCCGAAGAGCCGCGGTGGCGCAGTGGTTAGAGTGCAGTCCTGCAGGCTACTTCTGCTGACTGCCGGCTGCCTGCAATTTGGCAGATCGACTCTCACCAGGCTCAAGCTTGACTCAGCCTTCCATCCTTCTGAGGTCGGTAAAATGAGGACCCAGATTGTTGGGGGAAAATATCCTGACTCTGTAAACGGCTTAGAGAGTCCTGTAAAGCACTGTGAAGCAGTATATAAGTCTAAGTGCTATTGCTATTCCTGCCAGGAAGTTCAGGGATCAGTGAAGCCACCAATATACCGGTAGATGCTGTGGAGCCTGAGACATCTGGAGACAGATGTTGTGAAGCTAAGGCAGCTGCCAGAACCAAAGATGTCTCCTTCTCACTCGTCCACAGCTATTTCTAACTCCAAAGCCAGAATCCTGACACAAGATAACTGTAGTGGTATCTTTCCAGGCAAAGGAAAAATGAGACCTTCTCTAAATCAAGTATCCTAAAGAAGTATAAACGCCATCTTCCCAAATTTCCCACCCACCCCATTGCTGAAAATTCAGGAAGTTGAAGTCCCCACACCTGGAGGATCTTGGTGTCTACTTCAGTGTTCCTCAACTTTGAAAACCTGGAGGTGTGTGGACTTCAATTCCCAGAATTCCCCAGCCAGCATCAATTACACCAAAGAAGAGCGTTGTGGTCCTCCAGCAGCCTGCAGAGCTGGGAGCAGAATCGGACAGTGAGGAGGCTGGGGAGGAACATGGGCCAGTCCTGAAGTCTGGGGAAGGCTCGGATGAGGGCTCTGCATTGAAGGTAGAGATGGGGTCAGGATCATCTGGGAGTTATGCGCGGACTCCGGAGCCTCCAGAGTCGGACAGCAGAGAGGCAAAGGAGCAGGAGGAGCCGGTTCCTAGTGTGCACATGCACAGAGCTGCCAGAAAGCAAGAACAGCTAAAACAAAAGGGACGACTCGGAAGTAAGGCCTGGAGATGATTGGCCCCTCCCATAAGGCTTAAAAGAGGAGCAAAGGCACGTGGGCCCTTTGCAGGAAAGCAACGTTGTTAATTCTGTTCCCAGTCGGCATCTCTGTTTGATTCTGGACTCCGTGTGGCTTTGCCAAGTAGGTCTTTGGCAGAGTGTCAAGGGAGAGAAAGGTTGATGATTATCCCGAAGGACTTCTTCCGAAAGACTTTTTGCAACTAATTGGGACTCAGCTGTGAATGAACGTAATTCACAGTTGTTGCAATAAAAGAGGTTTTTGGGACTACTTGTGTGTTTTAATGACTCAGGAAGCCTAGGTCACAACAAAAAGTACCAAATTTCCCCTTTCTATTACTCTGTCAGCTGCCGTCTTATACTTGCTTGTGCTTTGCTGCTATGCAGTAACAGAGTGCCATGAACTGTGGGGAGGGGGAACGGAGGGGGGAGATGCTTGGGAAAATGAAAGTAAGTGACTGTGCCTTCTCAAGGCGCTGCCTCAAGGTCACCCAGCTGGAAGAAGGAGGGAGCTGCATACTAAACTGCACTTGGACTGACCTTTATGAAAACATCTTGCTGAACCTCGTTGGTTACACTGGGCAGCAAGAGACATTTAAGGAAGGGAAAAATAGAACTTGGGGATTTTGGTTCGCGATTCTCAGTTCTGGCCTCGCAATACTGCAATACACTTGGCTTCTAATAAAACTATAGCTTTCTCAACAAATGGAGCCAAGGGTTGTTTCTAATTAGAGGTTTAAATTGTCGCAGGTCTGACATACTCCAATTTTAATCCAACTCTACACCCCCAGCATCCTTACCACAGGCCACACTGCCATCCAATCGTCGTTCAAGGCATCATTCGCTATTCCTGGGACGGCTCGCCGGACAGAAACCTGGAATGAAAGCAACATTAGCAGCTGAATACCTATCTCTCCATCTCTCTCAGAATACAGAATAACACAGTTGGAAGGGACCTTGGAGGTCTTCTAGTCTGACCCCTCAACCAGGAGACCCTAGGCCCATGATGGCGAACCTATGGCACGCATGCCACAGGTGGCACAAGGAGCTATGTCACCTGGCACGCCAGCTCAGCTCCAGCTGATTTTTGGGCCTTCTGGGCCCACCAGAAGTTGGGAAACACACTGTTTCCTGCCGCCAGAGGGCCTGGGGGAGGGGGGAAGGCCCGTTTTTCTTTCTCACCTGGCTCCAAATCCTCTATGCATCTGGGGAGGGTGAAAACAGCCTTCCCCACCACTTCGGAGGCCCTCCGGAGGCCTCTCTAGGAGTCTCTGGAGGCTGGGGACAGCAAAAAACATCACTTCCTGTCCAACCGGAAGTTGGGAAATGGGTCATTTCGTGCCTCTGGAGAGCCTCCAAGGGGATGGGGAAGGCTGTTTTCGCCCTCCCCAGATGCATAGAGAGGATCTGGAGCCAGGTGAGAAAGAAAACCGGGCCTACCAGGCCATCACGTGCCAGGAGTGGGGGGGGGAGGGTTGTGTGCGTATGCGCAGGGCGCATAGAATTATGGGTGTGGGCACAAGTGTGCATGAACCTCCACCGCCCCCCCCCTTCCTGGCACATGATGGCAAAAAGGTTAGCCATCACTGCCCTAGGCCATTCCAGACAAATGGCTGTCCTATCGCTTCTTAAAAACCTCCAGTGATGGAGCCCCCACAACTCCTGGAGGCACGCTTTTCCAGTGGTTAATTGTTCCCACTTTCAGGAAATTTCTCCTAGTTCTAGGTTGCTTCTCTGCTTGATTAGTTTCTGTCCTGCCTTCCTATGCTTTAGAGAATAGCTTGACTCTCTCTTCTTTGTGGCAGCCCCTGAGATATTGTTGTGGCCCGCCAGTGGCCTGCGCGGATTGTTGCTGATCCCGACGACGAGAAGGCTGGTGCGGTGCTGCGCCAGCAGCCTGTGCAGCTGGCACTTGAGTCAGACAGCGAAGAGGCTGAAGATGTGGTGCCAGAGGCAGGGATTCAGTCAGGGCCTTCAGAACCTCCAGAGGCTCCTTTAAGTGAAGAGGATGAAGAGGAGGAACCTTTTCTCAATGCACGGGCGCACAAAGCTGCCAAAAGGCAGGATTGGCTCCTCAGGAGGAGGTCTCCTCGAGACTAAGGCTTGGGGCTAATTGGCCACTCCCTTAGCTTATTTAAGGAGGAACGCTGACTGAAGCAATTTGTAGGGAACAACTTTAGTTCACTCTACTTTGCGTCTGGATTCTCTGCAAATTGCTTCTGGGCTTTCTGCCAACCTTAGTAAGATTGTGATTACTTTATCATTGGTTTCTTGTAGGTTGTTAAGAAAGTTTATTAACAGCCTTTGTTTTGAAAAAGACTGAGTTATTTTAATAAATTAAGTTTTGTACAAACTTTGTGTGTGCTATGTTCTTTGGGATCCATAGCTGGGGCAGAACAATAACGTTAAAATATTCATATTTAGTAGCTGGAACAGGGGGTTATACATTATAGTTGATTGGTTGGAGAGTGATGGCTCCCGCGTGAGAAAATCTGTGCTGCGACTGGTTGCTGTGGAGGGGGCATTTCCCTCCCCCCCATCTTTTTCTTCGGCGGTCTCTGTATGCTGTTCTGAGATTGACTTCATGGTGTAGTGATGTGCCTGACTATCTTGTTTGCTGTATACAGAGACTCAAAATATATTTATTCATGTCAAACAGGGGTGAAATCCAGCAAGTTCTGACAGGTTCTGGAGAACCGGTAGCGGAAATTTTGAGCAGTTCGGAAAACTGGCAAATACCACCTCTGGCTGGCCCCAGTGGGGTGGGAATGGAGATTTTGCAGTATCCTTCCCCCTGGAGTGGGGAGGGAATGGGGATTTTGCAGTATCCTTCCCCTGCCGCGCCCACCAAGCCACTCCCACCAAGCCACACCACACCATGCCCACCAAGCCACGCCCACAGAACCGGTAGTAAAAGAAATCGGATTTGACCACTGATGTCAAACTACCAGTTCGGGTCAGCTTTTTTGACGCCATTCGGACACCTGCTGCGCAGTTCCCTGATAAATAAATTGATAAATTGCATTTTGATTTTACTCACCTCCATGTAATTTTCCTCACAAACAATCTCACGAGGGCTCCATGGGGCATCGAGGGGACAATTCATGGACACTTCATAAGCAGCAGTTACGTTATCAAGGCTGGTAATTTCCACCTGGAGCCGGATGCTGAAATCCTTGTCAAACTGAAGAAGGGGATTTAAAAAGTATTTGCTGTCACTAAAAAGTCTCAGTTGTGTTGAAGAACATAACAGCTTTGGAAGCAACCTTAGGGCTGAACGTCTGGATCTATCACTCTTTCCGACTTAGCACACCCAGCTGCCATTAGCTTGAGAACATTGGGAAAAATGAACTCTGGGTTCCTTGGTGCTTTCTGAGGTTGGTGGTTGTTGCACTGATGATATTACCTAGTTTGGTAATGAAACGTCTGCAAGACGACAACCAAGCTCAAAAAGGATCCCGTAGTTTAACACCCCAAGCTACAAATATTCTCTTCTAAAAGGAATTTTCCCGTTAGGTCCAAGTTCTAATACTTGGATAAGGGACAAGAAAAATTCAAAAGCTTAAGGATGGATGGGGAATGAAAAAGGACGTCTCGCCAGCGACGCTGGCCAAGGTGTATCCAAATTCAAATCCAAAATGTTGGAAATGTAAAGAGAGACAAGGTACCTTCTTTCACTCATGGTGGTCATGCCCCAAAGCAAAAAGATATTGGACGAAGATACAGGAATGGTTGCAGGATTTAACCAAGTGTCAAATAGAACTTAAACTGGAATTGTTTCTCCTGGGGATATTTAGGGCAAAATATAATAGAAAGATAAAATCAGGGGTGAAATGCTCCCGGATCGGACCAGATCGCCCGATCCGGTAGCAATCTTGGCCGGTGGTTCGGCGATCCGGTAGCGACGGCGGAGCATAGCTCCGCCCACCCGGCCGGGTGTCAAAAGGTCTGCGCGCTTTACCTTCCAAACCAGTAAACCAGTACCAATAAACCAGTAAACCAGTAAACAAACTTCCAAAGTGGTGTGTACACTTCCAAACCAGTAAGGAAGGTAAGTAGATTTCACCCCTGGATAAAATATTTGATGTGACATATATTAACGGCGGCAAGGATTGCCTTTGCGCAGAATTGGAAGAAAGATAGTATACCACCAGAGGGATTAGTAGTTCAAAAAATATTTGATTGCATGGAAATGGACAAACTCACATTAGAGTTAAAGGGAAAGGATGAGTCGGATTATTACGCAGTATGGGAGAAATGGTATGAATGGATAGATAATAGAAATAAGGAATGGAAATGTAGATAAAGGAATAGAATCAGTGGCAGGTTCATCCCAGTTCCGCCGAGCTGGTAGCGGTGATGATATGACATCACTGAACCGGTTCTGCCCCCCGTCCCCTGCCCCCCCTGCATTATTCTTACCTTTTATTTGGCCCCCACCCCCAATCTATTGCTGCCTCCTGAGTCCCAGCTGATCAGCTAGAGGGAAAAAAAACTGTTTAAACTTTTGCCGCGGGGCTTCAAAGGGTCACCCTACAGCTGATCAGTGTTAAAACAAATGAGTAGACCGGTGCCTGCAAAAACAAATGAGTAGACTGGTGCCTCCAAAAATAAATGAGTAGACTGGTACAGCTCTACAAGCAGTTAAAAGCCTGGTAGACCAGTACCTCTGCTAAATCCTAAAGAATTGTCACATGACCATCAAGCCACGCCCACAAAATAAGCCACGCCCACAGAACCTGTAGTAAAAAATTTTAGAACCCACCCCTGAATAGAATGTTAGAAATACAGTATAAATGTATACATTATATTTCTAAGCATTCTTTTACATTATTCTAAATATAATGTATTGAATATTGATTCTAGTTGTATGAATAATGTCACAAATCTGTTAAATAAGTAAGAGATATATAAAGAATAGAATAGAATAGAATAGAATAGAATAGAATAGAATAGAATAGAATAGAATAGAATAGAACAAAACAGAACAAAACAACAGAGTTGGAGAAAAAGTGCAATAAAAAAATAAATAAAGAAAAGAAAGAAAGAAAAAGGACATCTTAAGAGGAAGCAAAGAGCTCTCTGAAACTTCTCCAGAACTTCAGAAATGCAATCATCACGAGTCAAGCTTGATCTGAGGGCAACTTTTATTTTTATTGGTTTAGCAGGGTTTGTAATGACTTACAGGTAGCCCTCAACGTCTTACAACCATGATGGAGCCCAAAATTCCTGTTGCTAAATGAGACGGTTGTTAAGGGAATATTACCCCATTTTATGACCTTCCTAGCCACTGTGGTTAAGTGAATCGCTGCAGTTAAGTTAGTAACATCGTTGTAAAGTGAACCTAGTTTCCCCTCTTGACTTTGTTTGTCAGAAATTCGCGGGACACCGCAACCGTCATAAATATGAGTCGGTTGCCAAACATCCAAATTTTGATAAACATGACCTATGGAATTTCTGCAACAGTCGTAAGTGGTCATAATAAATCCCTTTTTTCAGTGACGTAATCGTTGAACAGTCACTAAAAATGAACTGTTGTTAAGCCGAGCACTTATCTGTATTTATTTTATTATTTATTTATTTGCAATTTATTTGCTGTCTTGTCTCACTGTGGGGTTACTCTAAGCGCAGTGGTGGGTTGCTCCCGGTCTAGCCCGGTTCGGCCGAGCCGGTAGTGGTGACACTATTACGTCACCGAACCGGTTCTCTTTCTTCGGGAGCTGGGCCCTCCCGCCTGCCCCCGCGTCATTCCGTCCTTATATTTCTTCTTTTTTCGACCAGCTGAGAGGTGCGGCACAGCGGATTGCCGCACCTCAGCTGGGCAGATTCGCAACGCTCTTGCGCGAAGCGTGTGACCGAAGAGGCGATCGCGCGCGAAGCACACGCACAAAGAGAACCGGTAGTAAAGCTGGTTAGAACCCACCACTGTCTAACTGCCTTGCAATAATGAAAAGGAAGAAACTGAAAGGAGTGTCAACACAACAGATATAAAATAATAGAATAAAATAAACAATGACGGAAGAACACAAGACTAGTGCATCATTAGAGGTAAAGGTTCCCTTCGCACATATGTGCTAGTCGTTCCCGACTCTAGGGGGCAGTGCTCATCTCCGTTTCAAAGCCGAAGAAGCCAGCACTGTCCGAGGATGTCTCCATGGTCATGTGGCCGGCATGACTAAACACCAAAAGCGCACAGAACGCTGTTACACCTTCCCACCAAAAGTGGTCCCTATTTTTTTTTACTTACACTTTTTACGTGATTTCGAACTGCTAGGTTGGCAGAAGCTGGGACAAGTAACGGGAGCTCACCCCTTTACGCGGCACTAGGGATTCGAACCGCTGAACTGCCGAAGCTCAGCGTCTTAGCCACCGAGCCACCGTGTCCCCTTGTTGCATCATTATGATAACCAAAAAAAGATGTATTTGTGGAAAACAGAGACCAAGGGGTGTGTGGAGACTGCCATCAATCTAGCAGCCACCTCCATTTGGTGGCCAGGCCAACTGGAAGAGTTTATGGGTTTTAAAATTCCCAATCCAGCCTTAAGCTTCCAAATTTCCTTTGCAGTCCCTTCTCCAAGGAAACAGGGGGAAATCCTTGGGGTTTTTTTCCAAATCTGAAAAGGCCCTTTGCTTTCTTGGGGAAGATTTCCATTCTTCATACTGATAGCCAAATCTGGCTCCAGGTTCTGCCTCAGTTTACCTTCCCAACAAGCAACCAAGTCGGAAGATCATTTAAAAGCAGTTTATTAGAGTACCCTGATAAAGTGGGATCTCTCTAGGAAAAAGGAGAACCTCGAGGCCCATCTTACATTCCTTTTTATAGATAACGCAAGAAAGGAAATGCAGGTAGGAAAGATGATTGGACAGGATAAATGTAACCCTCCCCTTTGCATAGGAAATCAGTTCCAAGAAATATGAAGATAAGAGGATAGATAAATGAGTTAGATAAAAGAAAGTTCAACGAGGGAGAGAATAAAAAAGAAATAGAAACCCAGATGACACCAGAGTAAATGAAAAAGGGGGATGGGAGGGGAAAAAAAAAGAAGATAATACGAATAAATGTAGAATTATGATGATAATACTGATAGATAAAAGAAATCTGAAAAGAAATCGAAAGAAAGTATATACTATTAGAATACAGGAGTTGCTTGGATACCAAACAAGAAGAATATTCCACAGCAAAGAAGATAGAAAGGAGAGAGGAGGAGAGGGTAGAAAGAGGAGAGGGAGGTGAAGAAAGGGAAAAGGAGAGGAAGGAAGGGTAGGGGACAGGAGTAGGAGAGAAGGTGAGAAGGGGGAAAAGAAGAGAGGAGTGGGGGAAAGGAAGGGGAAGTAGGATGAGGTAGGAGAGGAGGAAGGAGAAAGTAGGAGAGGAGCGGATGGAAGGAAGGGAAAGAGGAGAAGGTTTGTTGTGAAATGAGGGAAGAAAGGGTAAAAGAGCAACTTCGAATGTAATTAAAATGTCTTATTTTAATGCTTTCTTTAAGGAAAACAGGTATATGTATCATTAATTATGTATATGAAAATGTACATTTTATATTATGTGTATAAGAAATAAAATTGAATAACTTTTTTTTTAAAAAAAGGAAATCAGTTACATGTAGTCAAACAGGTGACATGTTTGTATCCCATAATATCACACATGTTCATTAAAATGAGGTCTGATGTCAGAAGGGGCGTAAATGGTCAAGGAAAAAGGTTGTTTAGAGTTCACGAAAGAGATAAACCAGATCCACAATTTGTATTAAGAAACTTTCTTTTTTTTCTTATCTGGAGCTAGTCTCCAACCAGTTTTATCTTTTCAATTTAAGAATGTTAAAAGCTATTCTTCCATTCCAATCTGTAATGAACCCGGACATCATTTTAAAAGAGAGAAAACAAGTTCAACTTCAAATACAAACAAACAATGTTAGTTCACAAGTTACAAAATCCCTGTCGTGGGTCCCCTCATCCCTACAGAATCTGATTTACAACCTCTCCAAGCCCAGCTTCAAGCAAGTCAGGGCATAAGTCTTACCACATTGCGGACGGAACAAGCTAGGAATGAGATACGGATTTCCGGGTTTCCATAGAGGTCGACGCCATGGGTGAATCCGCACTGGGTAGCGATGTAATCAGTCACAGAGATACTCTGGCCAAGTTCATCTAAGGAAAGGCAGAAACAAATTCATTATCCAAGACAGTTCTGTAGCATCTTCCACTCTTGGGGTTCACCATACGATCACAATAGGTATGGTGTAGGGGTGAAATCTAAAATTTTTCCCTACCGGTTCTGTGGGCGTGGCTTGGAGGGGGGGGTGTCCTGTGACTGAGTGGGCATGGCCAACTCAATGTCATTCACAGCCATGCCCACTCAGTCACAAGACCCCCTCCCATCAAGCCACGGCCACAGAACAGGTAGAGAAAAATTTTTAAATTTCTATTCTGCCGGCGTGTCCTTACCTTTCTCCCACGGCTCCGCTCACCCGCCTCATTCCCCGGAGTCGGGGAATGCACCAGTCCCCGACTTCAGCCTTGCCACGGAGCCACTGCCTGCTCGCCCTTTGCCACGTGGCTCCGTTCACCCGCCCCATTCCCCGACTCCTACTGCTCACCTTTCTCCCGCGGCTGGCTGTCAGGGAAGGAAAGCACCCCAAAAATATCGGAGTCGCTCACTCTCCTTCTTGAATGAGCCGCTCTGGTCCACACGCCGGCTGCGCAAGCCCACATCCAACCTGCCGCTGAATTAAATAAACGGTGTGCGCTTGCGCAGACGGTGCGTGGACCAGAGCAGTTCATTCAAGAAGGAGAGTGAGCGACTCCAGTAACTTTCGGGCGCTTGCCTTCCCTGACAGCCAGCCGCGGGAGAAAGGTGAGACGTAGGATCCCCCGCGTGGCGAAGGGCGAGCAGGCAGCGGCTCCGCGGCAAGGCCAGAGTCAGGGAATGGTGCATTTATTTATTTATTTATTTATTTCAATTTATATACCGCCCTTCTCCAACAGGACTCAGGGCGGCGAACAGCCGGAATAAAAACAAAACATACAAAATTTAAAAGCAATTTAAAATAATTAAATATTTTTGGCCGCGATTTAAGAACAAACCCAATTTAAAAGCAATTAAAATTTAACCCAAAAAACTGTGGGATCAAGCCAGCCCGGCTAGTTGAAATAAATAAGTTTTCAGGACCTGACGAAAAGTCCGGAGGTCTGATATTGTACATATCTCTGGGGGGAGGTTGTTCCAGAGGGCGGGTGCCGCCACAGAGAAGGCTCTCCCCCTGGGGGTCGCCAGCCGACACTGTCTGGCGGACGGCACCCTGAGGAGGCCCACTCTGTGCGAGCGTACTGGCCGGTGGGAGGCTATTGGTGGCAGAAGGTGGTCTCGTAAATACCCTGGCCCTAAGCCATGGAGCACTTTAAAGGTGGTCACCAACACCTTGAAGCGCACCCGGAAGACCACCGGGAGCCAGTGCAGCTCGCGCAGGAGAGGTGTCACATGGGAGCGCCCCATTGCTCCCATAATCCCCCGCGCGGCCGCATTCTGGACCAGCTGGAGCCTCCGGGTGCACCCCAGGGGGAGCCCCATGTAGAGAGCGTTGTAGTAGTCCAGGCGGGAGGTGACGAGTGCCTGAGTGACCGTGCGTAGGGAGTCCCGATCTAGAAAGGGACGCAACTGGCGTATCAGGCGAACCTGATAAAAAGCCCTCCTGGCCACGGCCGTCACATGGTCTTCTAAAGACAGCCGTGCATCCAGGAGGACGCCCAAGTTGCGAGCCCTCTCCGTGGGGGCGAGTGATGGGGCGAGTGGATGGAGCCTCCAGCTGCCATTGCTACTGGTTCTCCAAACCACCGGCCATCATTGCTACCTACTTGCCCGAGCCAGTCCAAACCGGGAGCATTTCACCCCTGGTATGGTGTATGAAAAGAAGGACCAGGGGGTGACATGATAGCAGTGTCCCAATATCTCAGGGGCTGCCACAAAGAAGAGAGAGTCAAGCTATTCTCGAAAGCACCTGAAGGCAGGACAAGAAGCAACGGGTGGAGACTAATCAAGGAGAGAAGCAACCTAGAACTAAGGAGAAATCTCTTGACAGTGTCTATGGAGATTATCAGTCATCCAGGTCCGTGATGGCGAACCCATGCCACGTGTGCCACAGGTGGCACTCAGCGCCCTCTCTGTGGGCACGGGAGCCGTCGCCCCAGTTCAGCTCCACCACGCATGCGCGCGTGCCTCCCACCAGCCAGCTGGTTGGCAGCTCTCTGCCGTGCATATGCAGGGGCAGGACACGTGCAGGATGCATAGGAGCATACGCGGGACTTATGCGGGGGCAGAGCACATGCGGGGGGCGTTCATTCCATTTTGGAGATTTGGCCGCGCGTTTTGGGCACTCGGTCCGGAAAAGGTTAGCCATCACTGATCTAGATCATGGTTGTCCCATTGGTGATTTTTCAAGAGGCAACTGGACTTCCTGATTTTTCTTTAAAGACGTTTCGCTTCTCATCCCACTAGCTGAAGAAGCTTCTTGGATGAGAAGCAAAACATATTCAAAGAAAGCCCAGAAAATCCAGTTGCCTCTTGAAAAAGCACTTTTGGGACATCTCTTGACAATGAGAATAATGAATCAGTGGAACAGGTGGCCTCCAGAAGTTGTGGGTGATCCAACATTGGAGATTTTCAAGAAGAGATTGGCCAGCCATTTGCCTGAAATGCTCTAGGGCAGAGGTGGTATTTAGCAGGTTCTGACCAGTTCTGGAGAACCGGTAGCGGAAATTTTGAGTAGTTCGGAGAAACCGGCAAATACCACCTCTGGCTGGCCCCGCCCCCATCTATTCTCCGCCTCCCGAGTCCAAGCTGATCGGGAGGAAATGGGGATTTTGCAGTAACCTTTCCCTGGAGTGGGGTGGGAATGGAGTTTTTACGGTATCCTTCCCCTGCCATGCCCACCAAGCCATGCCCATAGAACTGATAGTAAAAAAAGTTCGAATCCCACCACTAGATAGGGTCACCTGCTTGAACAGAGGACTGGACCAAAAGATCTCCAAGATCCCGTCCAACTCTGCTATTCTGTTATTGAGGCTACACTTTTTTTTTTTTTAATTTGATTTATATGTCACCCTTCTCTGGAGACTCAGGGCGGCTTACAGTGCGTTAAGCAATAGCCTTCATACTTTTGTATATTTTATACAAAGTCAGCTTATTGCCTCCACAAACTGGGTCCTCAATTTACCCAGCTTAGAAAGGATGGAAGGCTGAGTCAACCTTGAGCCTGGTGAGATTCGAACTTACTTTAATTGCAGACAGCTGGTGTTAAATTACAGTGCCTTGTCTGCAGAGCTATCCAGGTTTTATACACTAAGGTTTTAGGACTATATTTATTTATTTATTTATTTATTATTAGTCCAATTTATATGCCGCCCTTCTCCGTAGACTCAGGGCGGCTTACAATGCATTATAGCAATAGCCTGCATACTTTTATGTATATACATGCTTATTAGGGTTTTCGGCCCTCCATAAGCACTGTTGTTCTATAGAAAGCTGGCTTATTGCCCCCACAATCCGGGTCCTCAATTTATTATGTTTATTTTAGTTGACTCCAACTCAGGAACAAGGAATGTGCCTTTGAGCAGGCACTAAATATTTCTGCCGTTGAGAAATAGGTCAGCCTTACCTAAACTCTACCTAAATCCTTACCGGCCCATTTACTTACTGAAGACACTGTAACTCCAAGAATTTTGGCCCAATGCAGACTTGTCCAGCCATATCCAGAAGTAGCGGTCCCGACATTCAGTCCGTACAGTCCCTTTCAGAAAAGGGGATATTTTTTCCAATAAGCAAGCAAACAAAAATCTAACAAGATTGCCCCCCTCCACCCCACCAGTTCTTTGTGGCTTCCAGAAAACTCTTTCCTGGCCACCTATACTGATCGCTCCTGGCAATTCTTGAGACTGGCTTCACACATTGCGTTAAACCAGGGGTCGGCAACCTTAAACACTCAAAGAGCCACAAAGGTCCTAACCGGAAGCTCCCCGTTCAATTCTGGAGCCAACCGGAAGTCCGGTTCCCCCACCATAGAGTCTCCTCCTAGCGTGGCATCCTTTTTCCTCTACCTGTCCTAACCGAAAGCCCTATCAATTGTGGAGCCGACCGGCGACAGGGAGTCGCAGCAGATTAAAGAGCCACATGCGCCTCCAGAGCCGCGAGTTGCTGACCCCTGCGTAAAACCATAATAGGATGTGTTAGAAGTCAGGCTAGCTTGTGCTGTGAGCCAATGTCACAGGCAGCCCAGCAAAATTTGATTTCTTATTCTAATGCTCTTGTCTGGATTTTCTTTTTTTGCATTATTTCTTAACATTGACAATTGTAAGATGTGTGGACTTAACTCCCAGAATTCCCCAGCCATCCATGCTGGCTGAGGAATTCTGGGACTTAAAGTCCAAATATGCTAAATTTGCCACAGTTGAGAAACACTGGTCTAGATTATTAAGAATGGAATGGAATGGAATGGAATGGAATGGAATAGAATAGAATAGAATAGAATAGAATAGAATAGAAGTAGAGTAGAGTGGAGTAGAGTAGAATAGAATAGAATAGAATAGAATAAAAGAGAATAGAATAGAATGAATAGTAGAATAGAATAGAATAGAATAGAATAGAATAGAATAGAATAGAATAGAATAGAATAGAAGTGGAGTGGAGTGGAGTGGAGTGGAGTGGAGTGGAGTGGAGTGGAGTGGAGTGGAGTGGAGTGGAGTAGAGTAGAGTAGAGTAGAGTAGAGTAGAGTAGAGTAGAATAGAATAAAAGAGAATAGAATGAATAGTAGAATAGAATAGAATAGAATAGAATAGAATAGAATAGAATAGAACAAAACTAAATAGGCTTTATTGTCACTTTGAATATACACTAATTGGCATGCATTAAAAATGAAATTTCACAGCTCTTAAAGAGTCACCACCTCCAATTTTACACTGCATAAACAAGACAAGATAAATACAAAATTATGTATATACCCACATAAATTATATGACACAGAGAAGCAACAGAGTCTAGTTTGGATATATACATATTTATGGCGAAAAAAAAGCTGTTAGAAATATTTTATTAGCTTAAGTCTGCACAGAAATTCAATAGCTACTTCCTGCATGTTATTTATATTTTTTGCAAGTAATTTCTATTCCCGCCATTTCTTTGCACATCGATTTTCAGCTGAAGAAAGCAGTGCTAAACTTGAAAAACATGAGGCAATCACCATTACCGATTAGCAGAAGATTAATACAGAAGAGTGAATTGGGTCTATTTGTATTTAAAACATAAAATTAGTAAATGTTCTTCGCTACCCTCGCAGAACCAACACGCTTACCTGTGGGGAAAGGTATGGACACCACTGCCTGGCTCCCCAAAATATAGAATAGGATACTATTGGAAAAACAAAGGCAAAAGACAAAAAAAAAAACAAAATGAGTTTTGCTTTGGATTGATGAGATGGAGAGAAGGATGAGGCTTCAGAGAAAAATTGAGGTGGAATTATATCCTGCAACATCTCAAACCAGAGAATAAATTAAGAAATGTAGGCAACCATCATTTGATCTTCTCTGGCAAGGAAGAAACATAAAGTTAGCGCAGAAACAGTAAGAGGGTAAATTGAACGAGCAAATTACTTTAGGCGTCGATCTATGTTTCAGGCAGAACAGAAAGGGGAGCTATCTTTAAATATTCAAGGTTCGTGAAGAGCTAATAAAGCAGTTTTAAAATCAAAGAGATTCTGTTAGAGCATTTTGGACCATAGGGCTCGCTTGCCAGAGGTTTCGGGTATCTGGGAGTTGCCAAGTTGAAAAAAAAAAATTCCAAATAAATAATAGTCCAATAATATTATTATTGGGTCTATCAACCCAAAGAGACAAACCAGTTTAGTGTAGCGGTCAAGGCATCAGAATAGAAAATGGGAGACTGTGAGTTCTAGTCCTGCTTTCGGGCACAGTAAACCTTGGGCCAGCCACAAACTCTCAGCCCTAGAAATGAGGCAATGGCAAACCTACTTCTGAAGAACCTGACTTGTCCAGGCAGTCACTGAGATTCATACAATATATGAGTAAACAGAAGGAAAAAAAACTCAGAGGGGATAATAATAATAATAATAATAATAATAATAATAATAATAATAATAATAATAATAATAATAATAAAAGCTTACATCCTCCGACGATACCTTAACAGTTCCTAGGTCCTTGGTTAGGACTCGAGCTGCTGAGCTATTAACCAGCCTCAAAAGCTGTGAATCTCGCTAAAGATTAACCAATAAATAATAATAATAATAATAATAGCAATCCGTATCAATCCGTATCAATCCATATCAACCATTAGCACCAGTCAATTGTATTTGTGACGCAATTTTAAATGTTCAATTGACTATAATAATAATACTAATAATACTAATACTAATAATACTAAAACTAATAATAATAGAACTGGAAAAAATCACGAAATATCGTGACCTGGCCATTGGGGAAGGAATGGAGATTTTACAATATCCTTCCCCTGGAGTGGGGTGGGAATGGAGCAGTGGTGGGTTTCAAATTTTTTTACTATGGGTTCTGTGAGTGTGGCTTGGTGGGCGTGACAGGGGCAGGATACTGTAAAATCTCCATTCCCACCCCAATCCAGGGGAAGGTTACTGCAAAATCCCCATTTCCTCCCAATCAGCTGGGACTTGGAAGGCAGAGAATAGATGGGGGTGGGGCCAGTCTGAATTTTTACTACCGGTTCTCCGAACTAGTCAAAATTTCCACTACCGGTTCTCCAGAACTGGTCAGAACCTGCTGAAACCCACCTCTGGAATGGAGATTATGCAGTATCCTTCTCTTGCCACACCCAAACCCACAGAACCCGTAGTAAAAAAATTTGAAACCCACCACTGCTTCATACTGTCTCCACTTGGTTTACAAAACCTAACCATGAACTGACCCCGTGGCTCTTTTCACAAAGACCCTTTAAAACCCCAAAGTAACCAAAGACAATTTAACCTTGCAGGCTGTGAAAAACCCACCCTACGGTCAACTTGAGGATGTTGGCTTATGCTGCGAACCCAGAATGTTGGCTTAAAGGAACAGAGCTCAGCTGTGAAGCAGACGTCACAATTCTTATATACACGGTTCACCCATTTGGGCCACCTTAAAACAAATACTACAAATCTACAAAGAGTAGTTCTGTCTTTCACTTTCTCCAAACAAAAACTTCACTAATGTATTTGGGAATTCTATCCAACAAACCAACCCCTTTTTCTCCAAATTACAAACATTGAGGTCTGGTTTTTAATCACGCCCCAAGGCATTTCTCCCCCCCCCTCAGCTTTCCTAATTTTCAAAGGACTTCACACCTTTAGAATCAACTCTTGAGTTTTACTAAACAAAAGTCAGGCACCTCTTTTTCCCCCCCAGACAACCCCCCTTTTCTCTGGCTTTTAAAATGAGAAATAAAACAAGGCACATACCCCACAAACACGAGAGACTTCATATTGGAGATGTGGGGGGGAAAAAAAAGGCTGCTTGCCTGTAGCAGCCAGCTAATAATATCTTAAGTTTCAGAAACTTATCACAACCACTTCTCAGCTTCGCTCACAAACTCTGACTTATATAGGTTTCCGGTTCTGGAGTTAACAATGGTTCCAGGTGTTTCCAGTCCTTGGTTAATTTATTATTTAATTCCTCATGATTTCATATCGCCTAATTTGGCTAAGGGTCGGATGCTAAATGAATCCTGAGTTAGAGAAAGAGATTGAGGGGGATTCCCTTCAGATTCTGGGTGTGAAATACACATGCTGTAGTTTTATTGTAATTTTCTGCTCATTGTCTCATTTTATTTCTCTCATCACCTCCAGGGGTTGGGGGAAAAAAAAACATTTAGGGAAGCCCATTCAAAATAACAAGACTGCTGGCATCCTACGTTTCTTTTCTTGAAATATAAAAATCAATTTCATAAATAGAATAGATTAAGAATTATAGCTTTACCGTGACTTTAACTGAACATTAACAACATTAAAATGAGATTTCGTTCGGTTGGTAACCATCTCCAATAACTCCAATCTATTTCTTTTTTTTTTTTTGAAAAAACTTAATTATTGAGTTTTTTTTTTTGAAAAAACTTAATTATTGAGTTTTTTTAAAAAAAAAACATAAATATAGTAACATTTCCATTAATATCAGATGTGCGGTGGTTTTAACTATATACAAAATATATTTCTGGTGACATTTCAAATTACTTTTTGCTTTTATTTAACACACCTTTTTCTCTTTCTTTCATTTTATCATGCATCCATTCATACCACCTTCCCCACACAGTATAATATTCTGATCTATTTCTTATTCATTCTATTTTTCTTGTGTTGTGGATTGCATCAGTAGAGGCTAAACCAATTTCGTCGTATACACGGTGTACAATGACAATAAAGGCCACTGAAGAAAAATATTATTGATTAATTCAATGAATTGAATTATTTTAATTAATCAATTAATTAATTCAAATTAGGGGGCTATAAAATATAGTTGCTTTATCCAAGAAACTCTTAAGAAGTAAATTCAATCAGGGCAAAGAAATGCCAAAGATTTCCCCCCCCCCCTTCCTTCTAGTAAAATCTTGTGTATATTTCTCAGGTGGAAACCGAGAGGATACACAACAGCTTCACCTTTAAGCTGCCAGTCATTGCACCGTAGAAAGTCCTGATGTGAAACTCAGACTGTTAGAAACCAGATCTCCTGTGCCAAAAAGAAGAAGAGGAGGAATTCATAAGGAAATTATAATTTTTAAGGAAAAAAATTACCCAGAATTACCTACTTTTCAGATCAAAGACAATGTTGCAATATGAGGAAGGGGAAAGGGATACAATATGTTTGCTTGACTAACAGGTCTCCTGCCTGAGCAGGGGGCTGGACTAGATGACCTCCAAGGTCCCTTCCAACTCTGTTAAGTTTTACTAATTTTGGCATAATTTCATGCCATTTGGGAGCCCAGAAGTTTAATTTATGCTTTTCGGATTGGGAATGATCTCTTGATTTCAGCAAGCACGTGGAGTTATAAAACAATTTGTATGTACGATGGGGGCAATTTTTTTTTCTTTAGATATCATTTTAGAACTTTTGTTTTTCTGGTACAAGAGCCAGACATTCAACAGGTGAAGCCTGTTAGCTGTTTTTCCATGATAAAGGAAAGCAATACATGCACTTGGCTATATATATATATATATATATATATATATATATATATATATATATATATATATAGGGAGAGAGAGAGAGAGAGAGAGAGAGAGAGAGAGAGAGAGAGAGAGAGAGAGGGAATATATGGTAAGATCTATCTATCTATCTATCTATCTATCTATCTATCTATCTATCTATCTATCTTACCATATATTTCCTTCCCATAGAGGCTAAGTATTTGCTTTCTTCTATGAGGAGGGAATATATGGTAAGGGTGTGGTTAACTGATGAGGACCAATCAGTCCGAAATAGATCTATATTAGTCTCCCAACAGGCAGCAAAATGCTTGCTTGCTGTCTGAAGAAGCCTAGGATAGTGGATGTGATTTCACTGAGCTATGGCTGCAAACTTGGTCCATGTAGGAAAAACCTGGCTGAGAGAAAAATACACATAAAAATACACATACACATAATACACTACGAAGATATATATATATTTGCTCCTGGAAGCACGAAGCCGAGAACACCAGCCTGAAGATGACGAATGAGACTTCGTCGAAACGTCGCCAAGACACTTCCAATTTTACGTGGGAGAAGACCCGAATAACCAAAGACCTACATATATATATATATATATATATATATATATATATATATATTGGGATTTTAAACATTTTAACCAACTTATTTACAATGATGCGGGAAAACACCCGAGATTTTAATTTTTTGCATATGCACACCCACGAAAACTTAAGATACACACACACACACACACACACACACATATACATACACACACTGCTCAAAAAAATAAAGGGAACACAAGCAGAAGACATCCGAGATCTGAATGAATGAAATAGCCTTATTAAATACTTTGTTCGTTACATACAGTAGTTTTGTGTTCCCTTTAGTTGTTTGAGCAGTGTATAAACTACTGTATGTAACGAACAAAGTATTTAATAAGGCTATTTCATTCATTCAGATCTCGGATGTCTTCTGCTTGTGTTCCCTTTATTTTTTTGATATATATATATATATATATATATATGTATATATATATATGTGTGTGTGTATATATATATATATATATATATATATATATATATATATATATATATATACATACACACACATATATACACACACACACATATATATATACATATATATATACATATATATATATATATATATACATATATATATATATACATATATATACATATATATGCCATGCATCGTTTAAATAAAAATTAGGATCATATCTATTGCAACAATACATACATACATACATACATACATATATATATATATATATATATATATATATACATATATATTTGCAATAGATATGATCCTAATTTTTATTTAAACGATGCACGGCATTCCCAAAATTCCCGTTTAATATAGGCGAATTGATTTATCCCGCAAAAGAGTTAGCAAGCAAAACACCTGTCGTTTAAAAAAAATATACCTTTCCATTAAAAATGAGCCATCAGCTGGTGCCAAAAAAAATCAGGACTGCGGAATTTAAAATTAAAGGGGGAGGAAGGAAATAAAGGGGATGGCCAAATTTCCATTCTTTTTGAACCAAAGCGTTACTTTTCACGTTAAGAAACTTCTCATCCTCCGATCGCGCTTTCAGAAACGCGAACAGATTTTTTTTTTTACATTAAAAAAAAAAAATTAAGACCTGGCCCTTTAAGGGCCGTCCAGCTCAAAAAGCGTTTTGTTTTGTTTTTTTCAAATCTGCCTCGGCGATTGGACGAGGCGCTCGTCCATCACCCTCCCTTTTTTTTTTCCCCCCTCCCCCGTTATCGTCACAATGGAACGCGAGGCGCGGAGGAGTGCCGAAGCGCAATCTCCCGGCTTCTGATTGGCCGCTTTGCTCGCTAAACCTTCCGGGGGGGACATTCATTGGAGGACGACGTTTTTAAAGGGGAAGTCGCCTCTGGCGTCCAATCGAGCGAGGCTGAAAGGTGAGTCTTTCGAAAAGGTGGCAGGAGCGTCCCGAGGGTTTTTTTTTTTTTTTTTTTCCCCTACAGCACTCAATTGGCCGGTTCAAAAACACCTTTAACTTCCCTCCGTTGACATTATAGGTTCTTCCCATGTTTCCGGGCTTCCCTGGGAGGGAATCCCCTGCCTTTGTGACGCAGTTACAAGGGAACTCCCTTTTCCCAAGGTTCTTTTTTTCAATTTATTTTTGTGACTTGCAGGGATTTCCATGCTTATTTTCAATTATTTGGGGGGGCCAATTATTTTGCCTCCTTTCTTTGCAGCAGAAATGACATAATGCACCCCCCAAAAGCTTGGGTGTTAGTGCCAAGCACTCTTCCCAGGGAGATCCCCGTTTCTTGCTTCTTTTCTGAATCATCACCGTCGTTTAACGACCCCCTAAATCCCTTGCGGGGCGGAGTCTGGGCAACTGAACGGAGCTAGCAGAGCAGGGGTGGGTTCTAAATTTTTTTTACTATCGATTCTGTGGGCGTGGCTTATCTTGCGGGCGTGGCTTGATGGTCATGTGATAATTATTTAGGATTTAGCAGAGGTACTGGTCTACCAGGCTTTTAAACCGCTTGCAGACCTGTACCCATCTACCCATTTATTTTTTTGCAGGCACTGGTCTACTCATGTATTTTTGCAGGCACTGGTCTACTCATGTATTTTTGCAGGCACTAGTCTACCCATTTATTTTTGCAGGCACTGGTCTACTCATGTATTTTTGCAGGCACTGGTCTACCCATGTATTTTTGCAGGCACTGGTCTACCCATTTATTTTTTGCAAGCACTGATCTACTCATGTATTTTTGCAGGCACTAGTCTACCCATTTATTTTTGCAGGCACTTGTCTACTCATGTATTTTTGCAGGGACTGGTCTACTCATGTATTTTTGCAGGCACTAGTCTACCCATTTATTCTTTGCAGGCACTGGTCTACTCATGTATTTTTGCAGGCACTGGTCTACCCATTTATTTTTTGCAGTCACTGATCTACTCATGTATTTTTGCAGGCACTAGTCTACCCATTTATTTTTGCAGGCACTTGTCTACTCATGTATTTTTGCAGGCACTGGTCTACTCATGTATTTTTGCAGGCACTGGTCTACCCATTTATTTTTTGCAAGCACTGATCTACTCATGTATATTTGCAGGCACTAGTCTACCCATTTATTTTTGCAGGCACTGGTCTACTCATGTATTTTTGCAGGCACTGATCTACTCATGTATTTTTGCAGGCACTGGTCTATCCATTTATTTTTTGCAGGCACTGATCTACTCATGTATTTGTGCAGACACTGTTCTATTCATGTATTTTTGCAGGCACTGATTTACTCATGTATTTTTGCAGGCACTAGTCTACCCATGTATTTTTGCAGGCACTGATCTACTCATGTATTTTTGCAGGCACTGGTCTACTCATTTATTTTTTGCAGGCACTGATCTACTCATGTATTTTTGCAGGCACTGGTCTACCCATTTATTTTTGCAGGCACTGATCTACTCATGTATTTTTGCAGGCACTGGTCTACCCATTCGTTTTCTTTTAACACTGATCAGCTGTAGGGCGGCCGTTTGAAGCTCTGTGGCAAGAGTTTAAACAGTTTTTTCCCCTGGGACTCAGGAGGCAGCAATAGATTGGGGGTGGGGCCAAATAAAAGGTAAGAATAACGCAGGGGATGGGGAGGGCACGGGGTGGGGGGGCCGGGGGGGCCAGAACAGGTTCGGTGATGTCATATCGTCACCATTACCGGCTCGGAAGAAGCGGGCCGAACCAGGAGGAACCCACCACTGTAGCAGAGTGTTTAAATGGTCGGATGCCTTTCTTGTTCACCAGTGCGGAGTTTTGTTCAGCAGATATATTCTCATTTTGTCCAGAGAGAGAGAAATATCTGCCTCTACCTAGGATTGAACTCACAGCCTCCTGATGGGGAGGTGATTGCTTCTTTTCTGAATCCCCTGAAGAGAAAAGATGCAAAAGAAATCAGCAATTGGGTCCTTCCGAGATTTGGGGTGCAAAACTCTAGACTAGTGGAGAGGGAGACAAATTATAGCAATAGCATTTAGACTTATATACCGCTTCACAGTGCTTTACAGCCCTCTCTAAGCGGTTTACAGAGTCAGCCTATTGCCGCCAACAATCTGGGTCCTCATTTTACCCACCTCGGAAGGATGGAAGGCTGAGTCAACCTTGAACCTGGTGAGATTTGAACTGCCAAATTGCAGGCAGCCGGCAGGCAGCAGAAGTAGTCTGCAGTACTGCACTCTAACCAATGCGCCACCATGGCTCAAATTATCCTCTTCGCTGCCATCTAGTTGAAGTAGCCCTTGACTTCACGTCCCCCAATCGAGCCCAACATTTCTGTCGTTAAACGAGACATTTCTCAACTCTCGCTTGACCACGGTGAGATTAGGGAAGAGTTTGCCTCATTTTACAGCGTTCCTTGCCACCGTGGCAAAATCCATTGCTCCCCTCCATCCTTGAGGGGAGTCTGTTCTCTTAACTTGAATGGGGAAGAAGGATAATTTGATTTCCACAAACCTCTAATACGAAATTTAGTTTTTTATTCATTTTATTCATTAATGTACAGTATGGAGGTAGCAAAAGAATTGGTGGCCTGTGGACTCCAGAAAAGTTTCTTCACTTTGATCCATCTCACTGTCAAAAAATGATTGCACCTTTAAAAAAAAGTATTGCTTTGTTATTGATATAACCAATTTCTTGTTAGTTGCGAAGTTGTGTCCAACCCATCGCGACCCCATGGACAACGTTCCTCCAGGCCTTCCTGTCCTCTACCATCCTCTGTAGTCCATTTAAGCTCACGCTGACTGCTTTAGTGACGCCATCTGACCACCTCGTTCTCTGCCGTCCCATTCTTCCTTTGCTTCCAATCGTTCCCAGCATTAAGCTCTTCTCCAGGGAGTCCTTCCTTCTCATTAGGTGGCCAAAGTATTTGAGTTCCATCTTTAGGATCTGGCCTTCTAAAGAGCAGTCAGGGTTGATCTCCTCTAGGATTGACCAATTTGATCGCCTTGCAGTCCAAGGGACTCGCAGGAGTCTTCTCCAGCACCATCGTTCAAAGGCCTCAATTCTTTGGCGCTCGGCCTTTCTTATGGTCCAACGTTCACAGCCATACATTGCAACTGGGAAAACCATCACCTTGACTATATGCACTAACCGATTAATACAGGAGTGCAAATGTACATATTTGTTATAATAATTGGGTTGCCACAGATTGCTTATGTATTTTATTTTATGCATTTAAGTGTAGGTTCCCGAAAAGACTCTACCCCGTTTTTCCACCTTGCTGCTAAGAAAGGAAGGTATGCAAAAACATTGCTGTTTGCAGCTCAACCTGGCTTGGGAGCCTCCATTTTGTGTGTGTGACTTTGACTGTAGATCTCCAACGCATCTGTCCTTTGGTTTGTCTTGCAGGCAAGGGCCATGACGGACGAGGAGCCCCATGAAAGCTACCTTTTTGGGGGTGCCTTTTCGGCTCGCCTTCCTCCTGGAAGTCTGGATATCAGGTGAGTTGGATTCGTTCCCTGACCAGCATCTCCCCAGATGTGGTCATTTCGGCTTTCCCACCAGCTTCTTGGCTTCCCAATGCAATTTATGGGTCAAACAAAAGACTATTAGAAGTTCTGGTTTGGAAATAACCTGTCCAGTTCTTTGCATTGATTGATTGCAAGTATTCAGTATGTCTAATGCAGGGGTGAAATGCTCCCGGTTCGGACCGGATCTCCCGATCCGGTAGCGATGGAGGCGGGTGGTTCGGAGAACCGGTAGCAAAAATCCCTCCCCCCCCATTCCCTAGCTGAGCCGTGCAATCATCAGAGGCTTTTTTTTTTAATTTTTAAAAGCATTTTTTCTACAACCTCTTTGGCCGAAAAAATGCTTTTAAAAATAAAAGAAAAAGCCTCTGATGATCGCACGGCTCAGCTGGGATCACTGGAGGCTTTTAGAAGCATTTTTTCTACAACCTCTTCCACTGAAGAGGTTATAGAAAAAATGTTTTTAAAAGGCAAAAAAGCCTCTGCCGATCAGGCAAGCCAGCTGGGATCGTCAGAGGCTTTTAAAAGCATTTTTTTTACAACCGCTTCAGCTGAAGAGGTTGTAGAAAAAAATGGTTTTAAAAGTAAAAAAAAAAAAAAAAAAAGTTGGCCACACCCACTCAGTCATATTACCCCCACCCCCACCAAGCCACGCCCACAGAACCGGTAGTAAAAATTTTTAGAACCCACCCCTGATGCATGGGGTGGGTGGAGCTTGGGGGGGGGTCACACGTGCATGTGCGGGGGGTGGAGGGAGGGTGGGGGAGTTGCACCAGAGATGGGTTTCAGCAGGTTCTGACCAGTTCTGGAAAACCGGTAGCAGAAATTTTGAGTAGTTCGGAGAACCGGTAAATGCCACTTCTAGACTGGCCCCGCCCCCATCTATTCTCTGCCTCCCGAGTTCCAGCTGATCAGGAGGGAATGGGATTTTGCAGTAACCTTCCCCTGGAGTGGGGTGGGAATGGAGATCTTACAGTATCCTTCCCCTGCCACGCCCAAGCCACGCCCGCCGAGCCAAGCCAAGCCACGCCCACCAAACCACACCCACAGAACCAGTAGTAAAGAAATTTGAAACCCACCAGTGGGTCGCATACACATGCGGGGGGTGGCACGCGCATTGCATTTTGGCACGCGATGACAAAAAGGTTAGCCATCACGGGTATAGGGTTTCCTGCCTAAGCAGGGAGTTGGACTAGAAGACCTCCAAGGTCCCTTCCAACTCTCTTCTTCTATTCCAGTGATGGCTAACCTTTTTGCCGTTGCGTGCCAAAAGTGGGGGTGGCGCCGGGGGGGTCGCGCGCATGCGTGCCCACACCCAAAATTCAATGCGCCCTTCTCTCGCATGCAACCCCCTCCCGCACTCCCCCGCTTTTGGCACGTGATAGGCCCGGTAGGCCCTTTTTTCACCCTCCCCAGGCTCCAGAGGCTTTTTTGGAGCCTGGGGAGGGCAAAAACAACCTTCCCACCCCCCCAGAGGCCCTCTGGAGGCCAGAAACAGTTTCCGGTGGACCCGGAAGGCCTGAAAATCAGGTGGCCGGCGCGCACAGGCGTGCTAGAGCTGAGCTAGTGCAATGCTCGCGTGCCCACAGATATGGTTCCACGTGCCACCTGTGGCACGTATGCCATAGGTTCGCCGTCACGGTTCTATTCTATTCTAACCATGACCTGGATGACTGAGTATCTCCATATAGAGAGGATGGCCTGCTTGTTGTGTCTTTAGAAAGTCCATGTCCTCACAAAAACGTAGTCACCGGCTGACCCTAACTTCTTCTCCCCTTCTCTGTCTTTCCCTCGCAGCGAAATGCGTCAGGTTCCTGACAACCAGGAAGCCTTCGTTCACCCCAGCACAGATCAGAGTGTCATCGTGGAGCTGCTGGAATACCAAGCAGGGGTGCCGGATGAAAACGCTGCCAGGTATGCTGTGCAAAATTGGACATTTCATTGCAGGGTAGATTGGTGCTGGAGTTTCAAGCCTGCAGGGAAAAAAAACGAGTTCCGGGACAAAATTACACAATTGGGGAAGCCAGATTTACTTAAGATCCGGGTTACTAACTTAACCCCTGCATTGATTCATTTAACAACGGCGGCAGGAAAGCTCGTAGAATGGGGTGAACTCAATTAACAGCGGTCTCGCTTAGCAACAGAAGATTTGGGCTCAGCCGTGGTCGTAAGTCGAGGACCAGTTGTATGTCATGTTATTTTTTTTTAAAAAATAAAATTTTAGTTGAGTATAAATATTAAAAAAGACATAACATAACATAACATATACACAACAAACATTTATACAACATATAAACAAAAAGATTATGTTTCCTTCTTAAGCATTCTTTCCAAGTGACATTCTACTTATAATATATTTCTTCACCTCTCCTTAATCTAATAACATTTTTTTTTAAAATCGGTATTATTTCCCCCTATATTTTTTGTTTATTTCTCATTTTTAACCAATTATACCAATTATTCCATATTTTGTAATAATCTGAACCAAAGAAATACAAGAAAGAGAAGAATCAGCTGTACGTCATGTTAATTAGAGGCCATGAATTCAGAAATTAATGGACTTCCCTGCAAATTATTCTAGAAAGCAAATCTGTTTCCAAGGCTGGCTTATTTCCAAGATAAGCAATGAGCCTTGGTAGTACAGTGGTCTAAAGCACCCTGTTATGAAGACCAGCTGCCTGCAATTACTGCAGGTTCGAATCTCGCCAAGGCTCAAGGTTGACTCAGCCTTCCATCCTTTCTAAGGTAGGTAAATTGAGGACCCAGTTGTGTGGGGGCAATAAGCTGACTTTGTATAAATATACAAAAGGATGAAGGCTATTGCTTAGCGCATTGTAAGCCGCCCTGAGTCTCCGGAGAAGGGCGGCATATAAATCAAATTTAATTTTTTTTTTTAAAATTGTATTGTATTGTATTTATTGTACTGTACTGTACTGTATTAGTATTAGTATTATTATTTTTAAATTTTGATTTATATGCCGCCCTTCTCCGGAGACTAGTATTTATTAGTATTAGTATTAGTATAGTAATAATTATAATAGTTATAAAAGGCCATGGTTCTCCCAGTTGCAATGTATGGCTGGGGAAAGTTGGACCATAAGGAAGGCTGAGGGCCAAAGAATGGAGGCCTTTGAACTCTGGTGCTGGAGAAGACTCCTGCGAGTCCCTTGGACTGCAAGGCGATCAAACCGGTCAGTCCTAGAAGAAATCAACCCTGACTGCTCTTTAGAAGGCCAGATCCTGAAGATGAAACTCAAATACTTTGGCCACCTAATGAGAAGGAAGGACTCCCTGGAGAAGAGCCTAATGCTGGGAAGGATTGAGGGCAAAAGAAGAAGGGGATGGCAGAGAACGAGGTGGCTGGATGGAGTCACTGAAGCAGTCGGAGTTAAATGGACTCCAGAGGATGGTAGAGGACAGGAAGGCCTGGAAGAACATTGTCCATGGGGTCGTGATGGGTCAGACACCACTTCGCAACTAAGAAGAATCTAACTTACTTATATAGTAAAAGCCTAAAATGTTGGGTTTACTGGTGAAACCTGAAAATACAAGCAAGAGGATGTAATATTCAGAGACTACCATTATACTACAGGAGACCAGCTGCTGGAAGGTTTGGCATGGAAGGGGATGTAGCTCAGTGGTAGAGCGCATGCTTTGCATGTATGAGGTCCTGGGTTCGATCCCCAGCATCTCCACTTTTTACAACTCCCTCGTGCAGGGAGTGGGGGGAAGAAATAACAAAATATGACAGCTAAGTGGCAGCACTTAGCTGGGTCTGGCTGATCTTTGGGAAGCCGTAGTCTTCGGGTTGGGCATGAATAGAATAAAATAAAAACAAAAATACTATCCTACCCAGGTATTCCTTGATTTACGACCACAAGTGAGCCCAACGTTTCTGTTGTTAGGTGAGCTTTGTCCCATTTTACAACCTTTTTTGCTTCAGTTTGTTATTTATTTATTTATTTTATTTATTATTTTATTTTATTAGATTTATATCCCGCCCTTCTCCCTGAAGGGACTCAGGGTGGTGAACAGCCGAAAATTAAAATAACATGCAATATAAAAGTTAAGATAATTAAAAATAAATTAAATAAACGGCCTCCCAATTTAAAACCCCTAGCTATACAATTAAAAAACCCATAAAACCTATTCAGGCCAGGCCGGCTTGCTGAAATAAAAACGTCTTCAGGGCCTTACGGAAAGTGCGGAGATCCGGAATCAGCCGTATTCCGGGACGTAGCTTGTTCCAGAGGGCGGGTGCTCCCACAGAGAAGGCTCTCTTGTTAAGTGAATCACTACAATTGATAAGTGAACAACTGTGGCAAGGAAGGTCGTACGCACTTAACAAAGGTTAACTTAATTTAACATTTGTTAAGTGAGTTTATCTCCATGTTATGACAGGAGATTCATTGGTGGAAGGATGAATGAGAGATGTCCACCCATCATCATCTTCTTTTTTTTAACCATCCCGTCCCGCCAGGTACCATTTTGAAGACATTGCGGACAGCGCGGCCAATTCGGAGATTTTGAGCCAAGGACAGTTTGCGCCCGCTCTTCTGGCATTTGAAGGCTGCAGCAGCGCCTGGCAACTCACTGGCCGCCAGGAGGTCGCTAAATTCAACGAGGAGGTGGGTGGCGAGGTTACCTATTTCTGAAGTGTGCCCTGCCAGTTGGTTGGCCTTGGTCCGAACATTTTTCTGCAACGAGGGTGGTTCTGCAGGTTGAACCACCTGGGGAGGAAAAAGGGGCATATAATACACACACACACATAAACGCACAGTCCTCAATTTAGGATCATTGGTTTAGTGACTGTTTTAAGTTAACGACAGCACTGAAAACGACCGTTTTTCTTTTCTTTTTTTCTTTTTTTAAAAATAATTTTTACTGAGTATTTTACATTTTAAAGCCAAACACACAATAGCAAAAGAAATCAAGAAACAAAAACAAAAAACAAAAACACACGTACACCAGACGTTAAAATACAATACTAACAGCAGATATATACAATTTTACAACTTCCTGCATTGACTTTTGTCTTTACTCTTAGCTTTTCTCTTTATTTTCTCTTTATTTTTAAATATTCATAATTAACTTTTGTTAGCAGGCTCATTATTTACATTTATATCCAGTATGTTAATATCTAATTTCACTTTATATTCTTATTTCTTAATTTGATTTCTGTTTTTCAACCATGTATAAAACCTATTCCACCCTTTATAATAATCCGAGTCTTCTCTTTCTTCGATCTCCATCGTTAATTTATCCATTTTGGCGCATTCGAAGATTTTCTTTATTATTGTTTCTTCCGGTGGTGTATTGGTCGACTTCCACATTTGCGCTAGAGTAATTCTGGCTGCCATTAGAATATGCAATATAATATAATAAGAGACTTTTTCCCATTTTTCTATCAATTATTCCCAGGAGGAACATCTCTGGTTTAAAATCCTATCTTTTGGAGTGTAATCTCTTCCAACCACCCTTTAATTTTATACCAAAATTTCCTCACCTTAGGGCACATCCACCACATGTGGTAGTATGTCCCTAGTTTGTGACCACATCTCCAACATTGAGGTGAAAACGACCGTTTTTCATACTTACGACCAGTTATGGCATCCCTGTGGTCAAATGTCTATGGAGATGCTCAGTCCTTCAGGTCATGGTTGTCCCAAAGATCCTTTTTTTTTTTCAAAGAGGCAACTGGACTTTTGGGGTTTTTTTCTTTGAAGACATTTCTCTTCTCATTCAAGAAGCTTCTTCAGCTCTGACTGGACGGTGGGGAATGGAAGGATTGATACTCCTTGCAGACAGCTGGTTATTTGCGTTCTTTTAGACAGTCGTTGAGGCCACTTGGAGGTTTGTCTGTGTCCTCAGGGTCATCCGAGTAGCGCAAATGGGTGTGGAGCCTTCTTGAAAACTGCTGAAAGGACAGTGTTGTTGACTGTTGACAGAGGGTTGTTCCATTTTGACGTTGATCATCGGTTGAAAGAGGGGTCAAAGAGGCCATTGGTGTCAAAATGGAACAGCCCTCTCCCAACAGAGGGGGGAGCGATACGACATCATCTATCTACAATCTACAACACAGTCCTTTCAATGGTTCCAAGATGGCTTCTGTGGGAAACGGGTCCAAATGGCTCTTTGCGTGTCGAGTGCTGATGCCGGTGCTCGCCACCTCCAGAAGAGGCAAGTACAGGGCCGCTTCGCTCCTGCTCTGGAATATGGAGTGAGTCTCCATCTGCTGCCGTCGCCTTTACCTTCTCAGGCGAGGAGTGACTGGGAGGGCGAAGTGCAAGGCTAGCTGGCTAGCAGGGAGCCACAGCAAGGGGCCCAAAGAGCCGCATGCGGCTCCAGAGCCGCAGGTTGCCGACACCCAGATTAGACAGAAGGGGCCTTGCTTGGTTTATATAAGAGAATCGAACAATGTGGTGAGGTCCCGTTTCAGTGAATATGCCCTTTTTTAAAGAAGAGGTGCTAGCCCTCATGATGTCGAAAGCCGGCTTTCACCCTCCATCGGTATAAAATGGGAGGCTTCACTTAGGCCTGATTGATTTCTTGTTCCTGTTTTCTGGTCCGCAGGCCAAAAACGATGTGTGTGTGCATTTAGTGCTACTCCGCCTCCCCCAGTACAGAACGGATCTGCTTGTCACCTTCAATGACCCCACCTGGATTAAGTGAGTGTGCCTTAATTCTCTCTTCTGCCTGTTGCAAGGTTATAACCACTAACTGTTCTGGGGAAAGGAGAGAAAAGGACGGGATAAATTGGAGGATTGAGAATTAAGAATGTGTGTGTGTGTGTGTGTCCTTGTGGTGCTTGCCTCCCACTCAAAAAGTTGAAAGTTCAATCCTAGGTAGCGGCAGATATTTTTTCAGGGCACGACGAGAAAAAAAATATCTGCTGGGAATCTCGCATGGCATCAGGAAGGGCATCCGGCCAGTAAACGCTCAGCTCCATCCACTCACCCCAACTCTACCCTGAATTAAAGTATTACCCAGCCGTTAAAAAAAAGGAGTGAAAATTAAGAATATTCTTGAGGCGGAGAAATTCTGACTTCTGCTTTTTGAGAGCCATCCCCGTTAAATGCATCCTCGGCTCAATTTGAGGAGAGTTGAGGGTGTTGAAAAGTTGCGCAATCTTAAGATAAACCTTTTGAATTGCCACTCTCTTCTCCCTCCAAATTGTTCTCTGGGGAAAGGAGAGAAAGGGACGGGATAAATTGGAGGATTGAGAATTAAGAATGTGTGTGTGTGTGTGTGTCCTTGTGGTGCTTGCCTCCCACTCAAAAAGTTGAAAGTTCAATCCTAGGTAGCGGCAGATATTTTTTCAGGGCACGAGGAGAAAAAAAATATCTGCTGGGAACCTCCCATGGCATCAGGAAGGGCATCCGGCCAGTAAGCGCTCAGCTCCATCCAGTCACCCCAACTCTACCCTGAATTAAAGGATTTCACAGCCGTTAAAAAAAAGGAGTGAAAATTAAGAATAATCTTGAGGCGGAGAAATTCTGACTTCTGGCTTTTGAGAGCCATCCCCGTTAAATGCAGCCTCGGCTCAATTTGAGGAGAGTTGAGGGTGTTGAAAAGATGCGCAATTGGTTTCTTAAAACAAACCTTTTGAAATGCCACTCTCCTCTCCCTCCAAATTGCCCTCAACTTACAACCATTCGTTTAACGATGGCTTGAAGTTACAGCGGCACGGAAAAAAGTGATTTAGGACCGTTTTTCACTTAGAACTGTTGTAGCATCCCTATGGCAACGTTATCAAAATTCGGGTGCATGGCAACTGGTTCATATTTACGACGGTTGCATTGTCCCCGGATGGGTCACATGATCCCCCTTTTACCAACTTCTGACAAGCAACAGGGATGGGGAAGCCAGATTCACTTAACCACCGGGCCACTGACTTTAATGATGGCAGTGATTTGCTTAATGACGGTGGCAAGAAAGGTCATAAAACAGGGCAAAATTCACCCACAGGACAAAAATTTGGGGTTCAATTGTGGTCATTAGTCCAGGATTTAAGTCCAGGGGTGAGATTCAGCCAGTTCGGGAGAACCGGATGCTAATTTTACATCTGATTTGCCAAACCGGTAATTGCAAGGACTGGCTGGCCCCTCCCACCCCGCCCTGCCCCTCCCAGGAGTCTCCATGCGGCCTGTTTTGGATGCCAGGTAAGTGCAGCACCCGCGTGGAGGCTCTGGGAGGGCAAAAAACGGGCCTCCCTGAAGTTCCGGAAGTCTGAAAACAGGGCTGTTTTCGCCCTGAGGCTCGAGAAAAGCCTACGGAGCCTGGGGAGGGCAAAAAACAGGCCCATTTCTGGCCTCCGGAGCCCAGGGGAAGTTTTGGAACACAATTTTGCGATTCTGCCCTGTGATGACCCAATTCTTTTTTTTTTTCCTCTTTCTCTTTCTTTGAGGCAGTCCTCTAAGTACCAGCGCTGTGCAAAATACAGAGGTCCCCTCGGCACACTCTCGACCGCCCTGGACGGTGGAACATTTCCACGCTTTTGTGTGTAGCTTGCGGCTCCTGGATCCTGGTCTGTTCGGTTAAAACAGTTCTCTCATCTACATTTGCCAGAAATCCAGCTTTGCTCCGGCGTGACTGTGATGCCGGAGCCGTTTGGTTTGGAGGCCTTCAAATGAGCACAGCGGCTGTGGTACATGGATCTTTATCCTTCATCCCCAGATGGAAGAAAGAAGAGATGAGTACTGAATCTAAAGAATGTTCTCTTGGCAAAAAGCAACCTTGGCAACCTACTTAGCTTTAGGGTTGCATTAGACTAGTGTTTTTCAAATTTGGTGACTTTAAGTTGTGTGGACCAGTGTTTTTCAAAGTTGACAACTTTTAAGACGTGTGGACTTCAACTCCCAGAATTGAAGTCCACATGTCTTAAAAGTCACCAACTTTGAAAAAATACCGCATTAGACTGTAGGAAGTGTAATTTTACTCACCTCTCCAGCTATTTCCTGATGTCCTCCTACGTGTGATACGTGCGAACTGGGATTACCTACCATTCGCTAGTTTGCGATTTACAACTCACAATTTTTTTTTCACCTCTCAGTAATGGAAGGAGCACAAACCCCAGAAATAATTGCACCTCCAATGAACCGCCAAAGAGATATTTTTTATTTGGAGTAGCCGTTTAAGTTCTAGACACGCACCGGTGACTTCCTCGCCATCGAACGATTAAGAAAAGAAACGTAAAAAACAGAAGGAAATTTGCCACAAGCAAAACTTCTTCCTTCCTTCCTATTTTTCCTTCCTTCAAATTCCGTCGCTCCCAAAAAGCTTTACGCATTTTGTCGTGAAATTTGGGGTCGTTTCCAAGTTGAGTTTCCTCAACCGTGTTCTTGTGCATCAAGCGACACGGAGGCCAACGTGGAGCTGGTTTTTTTAAAAAAAGATCAACCTGTGAAAATATAGTGGGGTGTTTTTTTTTTCCAAAGGTGTAAAATGGTTAAAAATCTCATACGTCATGCTTTGCGTGCATGTATCATCTCTTAGCACCACCAGTGCTACGTCCAATGGAAACAGAATTTACTGTGTGGATTGGAGTCCTCAATTACAGTGAATGCCTTTCTCCCTTTTACGTGGATCCTTTGTGCTTCAGGTCTGCTGCTTGATTAAAATAAACGCAAGCTTCAACAAAAGTTTTGCCTACCTATCTGACATTAAAATCCTCGTGTCTGTTTGCAACGTTTGGTGCGAAATTTTGGGTGTATTCAGGGGTGGGATTCAGCCAGTTCGGGCAAACCAGATGCTAATTTTACATCTGGTTTGCTGAACCGGTAGTTGCAAGGACTGACTGGCCCTGCCCCTCCCAGGAGTCCCCATGCAGCCAGTTTTGGATGCCAGGTAAGTGCGGAGACTCTGGGAGGGCAAAAAACGGGACTCCCAGAAGTTCCGGAAAAGGGCCCGTTTCCAGGCTCCGGAGCCCAGGGGAGGCCATTTTTGCCCTCCCGGAGGCTCGAAAAAAGCCTATGGAGCGTGGGGAGGGCGAAAACACCCCCCCCCAATATCGTGGTGCAGGAGGCCGAATAGGTCATGGCCACCCCCACCCAGCAACCGGGCAGAGAACCGGTTGTTACAATTTTTGAATCCCACCCCTGGGTGCATCATAAGGCAAATTTTTTTGAATTGGTGTACCTCAAACAGGGCCAATTTACAGAATGTGTCCAAAATCTTGCCCCGTCCCTTATCATTTTCTAGGATGGCCAAATGATGTCCTCTTTGTTAGCAGGACATCATTTTGCAAGGAAATCACAGCCGGATGTTAGATTGAGAGAGGCAAAACCTCTCCGGAAGGAGAGAGTTGGTAGAGATGATTCATGTGACTCTGGAGAGGCGCTCCTCGTGACCAGACCATGGAAACTGCCATTTTTTGTGGAGCGACTGGGAGTTGCAGCGCAGAATTTAACAAATGCTAAACTGAATTGAGCCCCGTTTCTTAAATCGGTTTCTTCCTTTGCATATTGGAAGAGATTTAAGATCCTTCAGACCAGTAAGGTTTTACTGTATTTGTCGGCGAGTTTCTCCTCCTTTAAAGCAGTGGTCCCCAACCTTTTTATCGCCGCGGCGCGCTGAGCGCGCGCAGGGGTGGGGGCACGGCCCAGGAGCTTTTGCGCACGGCCCATTGCGCACGGCCCAGGAGCTTTTGCGCACGGCCCAGGAGCCTTTGCGCTGCAGCGTTCATGTCCCCCGGCCGCTGCGCGGCCCGGTGCCAGGTACTCCACGGCCCGGCACCGGTCCGCGGACCGGGGGTTGGGGACCACTGCTTTAAAGGATGACGACATCAATTTGAATTTTTTTTTTTTTTTTAAATTAACATTTTGAAAATATATAGGTAGCAAAACCTTTAAGTATTTGGATTTGGGGAAAGTTAGCGAAGGATTAAGGAGGCGGAGGGATTTGGAACGATAGCCTTGAATGAATGAAGGGGTTTTTTTTGTCATGGGAAGATGCGAATTTATTTCCTGTTTTCATGATAAGGAGGCCTTGAAGATTAAACAAGAACAGTTTATGATGTGCAGACTTAAACTCCCAGAATTCCACAGCTAAAATGGGAGTTAGTCGATATGTTTTCCCTGACCTGCCTGGCAGTTTACCCTCCCTTCCCTTCCTTTTTTCCCTTCCCTTCCTTTCTTTCCTTTCCCTTCCCTTTCTTCTTTCCTTTTCTTTCCCTTCATTTCCTTTCCTTTCCTTCTTTCCCTTCCCTTCCTTTCCCTTCCTTCTTTCCTTTCCCTTCCTTTCCTTCTTTCCTTTCCTTTCCCTTTCCTTTCTTTTCTTTCCTTTCCTTTCCCTTCCTTCCTTTCCTCTTCCTTCCTTCCCTCCTGCTGCATCAAGTTTATACTTCCTGGTCCCTTTTCTGTTGAATTAATAAAAATAAAAATATAAATGGACTCTGCACAAGGTGGAGCTAATCACAAGAATTGGGAAGGAGGCATGAGAGGTGCCACATGGTTCAGAACAGCTCAGGAATGTCGTGCAGGGAATGTGCGAGAAGTGCTGTGGAGGTCCAGAAGGATTCAGGGGTGTGCAAAAAGTCAGATGGGGTGCCCAGGGATGTTGTATGGGTTGGGAAGGCTGAGCAGGGGTGCAGGACACATGCCATGAGATTGATTTCGCATGCAGAATTGCAGCACGGCTAAGAGTGTGCGACGGTACATGAGTGGCCAGTGGGGTGGGAGCCCAGAGGGACGATGGGTGTTGTGTGAGTTGGGAGAGACTTACCTGAACAACTTGCGACTTACCTTTCTGGCTTTACCGTTGCCGAAGGTGTCAGGGAGTGTTGGAAAGGACAATGACTCGATTGCGGTGGTGCGACTGAAAACAGCCACACAAATTTGTCAAATTTCAATTCCCAGTCCTACGGGGCCTAGGTTTTGGACACAATTCTGTATGTTACCCCATTTCAGGTACGTCGATTCAAAAAATGGTTGTCTCCGTAACGCACCATTTTACCCAACTGAAAGTTTACAAACAGATCTGATAACGTTTAACAGCACGTGGATATTGATAAGGGGGGAAACGGGAGCGAGAAATCAAAAAGAGCAGGACGGCACTCTAGTGCCACCTAGAGGCTGGATTAACAAGAGCAGGTGCTACCGGTTTACCCTGGTTCGGGCAAATTGGTAGCGATGGGATTTGAATCCCATTATTGCTATAGGCCTATTTGGTTGCCATGGAAAAACAGTTTGAACTCAGGCTGCCCCTCGCCACCTTTACATAGGCCTTATAAGTTTGCAAACCGGGTAGAAGTGACCCAATGGAGTCCCCCCAGAAAGCTTTTTAGGGGGTCCTCCTAGGTAGGTGGGACCCAGAGGCCATTTACCAAGCTGACAGCAGTCCATCTTCTGCAGTGGAAAAAATGGCGCTTCACTATAAAATGGGCCAGGTGTGTTCCGGCACAAGCGTCAAGTCGGGAAGAGCTTCTGCATGATGCGTTGGCTCCTCGATCCAGAAGTTAGGATTACGGTATCATTGTTCCGGGCAGGAGAAAGAGTTGCAGGTTAATTTTTCTCCCCCCATCTGTAAGCGAAGTAGGAAAGGGGGACCCAGAGGTGAGAACGGCCAAAAAAACAAAGCAATGAGGAATGGGCCGCCAATATCTTTCTCTGCCCAGTAAGAAATCGATGCCGCCTGCTGGCATCAAATCTCTTGAGACTAGCTTGACTGACAGCGAGATCCGGGCTGCCCCTGCCCTGAGGTATGTCGTGATGTGCAAATTGGGGCGTGGGCATTCCCCCCCCCCTTATGAGCGGTTTCACTTCTGCAGCCAGCGGAAGTTGACTTGGCGGATCTGATCCCAGAAGAGAAGGCTGAGGATGGTGTGCGGCCCGATGCGGAAGTATGAAGCCCCCACTCCTTTGAAGGCTCCCCAAAAGCCCTCCATGCGGATGATTTTAGCCAGGCAGTCTAAAAGTCCTTTGTACATCATGCCCTGCGGTATAAAGAAAAGGTAACCATGAAGAGATCAAGCTCACCGACGAATTAAAAGGTAAAGGCTCCCCTCGCACATATGTGCTAGTCGTTCCCAACTCTAAGGGGCGGGGTTCATCTCCGTTTCAAAGCCGAAGAAACCAGCGCTGTCCGAAGACGTCTCCGTGGTCATGTGGCCAGCATGACTACACGTCAAAGGCGCATGGAACACTGTTATCTTCCCACCAAAGGTGGTCCCTATTTTTTCTACTTGCATTTTTTTTTTACGTGCTTTCGAACTGCTAGGTTGGCAGAAGCTGGGACAAATCACGGAAGCTCACCCCGTTATGCGGCACTAGGGATTCAAACTGCTGAACTGCCGACCTTTCAATTAACAAGCTCAGCGTCTTAATCACTGAGCCACCACATCCCAGTGAATTAAGAGCACCCCAATTTTCTCGAGTTACCCCTCGTTTTCAATGTCCCATTCTCCCAGCCTTAGGTTTTGGAAATCTTGCTTCCTTGTTTTTTTGGTTTTTTTTTAAATGAACAAACCCATCAGCAGGTTTTTGCAAAAGGATGAGGAGATGAATTCAAGACAGGCACTCCTCGAATTACAACGGTTCATTTAGCGACGTGTTTTGGCAGCGCAGGTACAGTTTGGAAGATTTAAAACTTTTAAAAAAGGAGGGATCGAGAAAGGGTTGACAGCGAATCTGTGTCTGAAAAAAGGTTAAAATCATGTCAACTGGACCAGAGTTTATTTTTCTGAAGGGTCTGGTTACTCAGCCAAGTAACTTCATCAGTTGAATTTTTAAAAAAAAAATTGGGGAGAAACCCCTGCAGTTGGTGTGAGTTGGTACATTCCATTCTGGCCCGGTGATGAAATGCTACCTGTTTGGACCAGTTCGCCCGAACTGGTAGTAATAAAAGCTACCGGTTCGAGAGAAACGGTAGTAAAAAAATGCTAAAATAAATAAGTAAATAAAATTTTAAGAAATTTATTTTGACTGATGAAGTTACTTAGATGAGTAACGAAACGTCTCCAATTAACAAACTTTGGTCTAGTTTTGCCATGATTTTAACCTTTTTAAGGTACTTTTGGCCTGAATGATTCAATTTTCATTGACGTACAGCAAAGCTGTGGAGTTAAGCAACTTGTCTAAGGCAGGGGTCTCCAACCTTGGCAACGTTAAGACTTGTGGACTTCAACTCCCAGAATTCTTCAGCCAGCTGCCTGAGGAATTCTGGGAGTTGAAGTCCACAAGTCTTTTTTTTTTTAAAGTTTTTTTATTAATCATTCAAAATTAAAAACATCGGACATAGATATGACATCACTGGTTCTAAATATCTTTCAACACTTTAAACTAATACAAATTATGTTAAAGTTAATATTATAATATAATTCTTTTAGCTTATATGTTATTTATACATAACATCATACTATCTATATCATATTTCTACACAATTATACATACTTGTCTATTAATCTAGACTTGTACCTATTTATGCAATTTACATACATATTTATCTGTCATAACGTATATATTTCTCATCCAACACTACACCCTTGTCTCGGCTATCTTCCTTTTGTCTAGCCATTCGTCAAAAATTTTCCAGATTATATAATACTGTGTTTCACATTTATTCTTGAGCTCCAAGGTAAGTCTGTCCATTTCTCCACAGTTAAGAATTTTTAGTAATATTTCCTAAAAAGAGAAAGATACTCCAACTGAAGAGGAAATATTAACTCCACAAGTCTTAACATTGCCAAGTTTGGAGACCCCTGGTCTAAGCAACCCCTGAAACTAATGGGGTGAGTGACTCAGATGGAAGTCAAGAGTTGGGTGACCGATTTAATGAACCCCAACTCCAGGCAATTTACAGGCAGTCCTCAACTTACGACCATAATCGAGCCCAAATTGTGGGTTGCTAAGCGAGACCGTTGTTAAGTGAGCTTTGCCCCATTTTACGACCTTTCTTGCCGCACTTGCTAAGTGACTCACCGCAGTTGTTAAGTGGGCAGCCTGGTTCTTAAGTGAATCTGGCTTCTCCGTTAATTCTGCTTGTCGCAAACGTGATCTTAGGACAAGGGCAACCGTCGTCAATATGAGCCAGTGTCTGAATTTTGATCACGTGACTTTGGAGATATGCTGCAGCGGTCGTACGTATGAAAAAATGGGCCATAAGGCACTTTTTCCCCCCAGTGCTGTTGTACTTTAAACGGTCACTAAATGAATGGCGGTCTCAAAGGTGCTTTGAGGTGGACTTTCTGGTTTTCGTTTGAAGACATTTGGCTTCTCATCTAAGAAGCTTCTTCAGTTCTATAATCTTCAGAACTGAAGAAGCTTCTTATTGTGTTTCCCCAAAAATATGACCTGCCCTAAAAGTCCTAGCTTGATTTTTACACGTGCGCCCAATATAACATAAATTATTTCAGCTTCTACCCTCAAAATGACACTATAGAGCACTGTACACCAGAACAACTAGACACAAGGACAGCTTTTTTCCCGAATGCCATCACTCTGCTAAACAAATAATTCCCTCAACACTGTCAAATAATTTACTAAGACTGTATTACTATTCTTCTTTTCCTTACTAATATCTATCTCTCCACTTATTACTATAACCATGTTTCTTGTATCTTTCAATTTGTATTGTTTTTGTTTCCTAGTATGAGTTGATAGCTTATTAGTAACGTTGGCTATCACTAAGTGTTGTATTTTTTGATTCTTGATGAATGTATTTTATTCTCCTTATTAAAAAAAATAAATTAAATTTTGTATGTGATGTTTTTATTCTTTGGCTGTTCACCGCCCTGAGTCCAGTAGGAGAAGGGTGGTATAAAAATCTAATAAAAATAAAATAAATAAAATAAATAAATTATGTACCCTGAGAGCATACACACCTAAGACAAATTCCTTGTGTGTCCAATCACACTTGGCTAATAAAGAATTCTATTCTATTCTATTCTATTCTATTCTATTCTATTCTATTCTATTCTATTCTATTCTATTCTTTCCTATTCCTATTCTATTCTATTCTATTCTATTCTATTCTATTATTCTATTCTATTCTATACAAATAATTTCCTCAACACTGTCAAATTAGTTACTAAGTCTGCATTACTATTAATCTTCTCATCGTTCCTATCACCCATCTCCTCCCAATTATGACTGTCTGACTGTAACCGTGCTGCTGGTATCCTTAAGATTTATATTGACTGTTTCCCTATGACTATCATTAAGTGTTGTACCTTATGATTCTTGACGAATGTATCTTTTCTTTTATGTACTCCGAGAGCAAATTCTTGTGTGTCCAATCACACTTGGCCAATAAAGAATTCTCTCCTCTCCTCTCCTCTCCTCTCCTCTCCTCTCCTCTCCTTATTTCTATTTCTATTTCTATTTCTATTCCTATTCCTATTCTATTCCCTATCCCCCCCAAAAATAAGTCCTAATTAAGACCCCACCCATTCCAGGGTGCACAGATAAAAATTAAGCTAGGGTGGGAATGCGGGGGTGGAGCTGCCCTACTACTTCCCTTAGGACAGTTGCAGCCAGGCCTCACACCCCCCGACACCTGCCATGTGGGCCCATTTCTTCTGCAGCCGGCAAGGCTTTGCTGATCTGGAGCTCTGTTATCGGCTACAGAGGCCTTCAGGAAAGCCTTGCCGGCTGCAGAAAAAGTTCCCGAAGGCCTCTTGACAGTGAAAAGGAGGCCGGGGGCAACGTACAAGTGAGGTGAATCAGTGGACGGCATCCCCCACGCCCTCCAAAAATAAGACCTGGTGCTTTTGGTGGGGGGAAAAAAATACAAGACAGGGTGTTATTTTCGGGGAAACACAGGTAGCTGAGAAGCGAAACGTCTTCAAGGAAAAACAAAGGAAGTCCAGTTGCCTCTTAAAAAAGCACCTTTGGGACAACCATGACGTGGAGGACTGAGAATCTCCACAGACATTTAAATGAATGGCTATAAGTCGAGGACTGTTCTGTGTTGCCATCTTTTCCTTTCGTCCATCTAACCACAAGGGTTCCGGCTTCCTCCACATCCTCTCCTTTCTTCCTATTTCCTACCTGGCCATCGGGTCCAACCGGTTGGTTGTAAAGGCGGGTGCTGGCCACATCAAAAGGTGTCATGGCGATGGCCACAACGAAGCTGCTCGTCATCCCGGCCGACAAGGCAATCAGCCAGCTGTCTTTGGGGAAGATCTGGAGGAAGAGGAGAGAACAAAAGGCTAGAAGCCACCTGTCAGGGTTCTGAAGGATGCCCTAATCAAATGAGCTTCGAGCCAAGCTTCAAAAGAAATCCAGTTATTTATTAGGAGCTTCATGTCAGCACGTTCCAAGTGAAGCCAACTCTGACCCCACATAATTTACGGCTGACACCTGACTCTGTTTCCCCCCCTCGCCCCAGGGTGTGTCATCAGTCACATTCGCCAAGGGTTGTAGAGATCACGCCCCTCTGGCTGCTGTGGGTAACCCTGGGAGACAGCCTTGAGAGAGATATGTCTAGAATGTGCTTCTGTTTTTGGCTGCTGTGCAGCTTCGCCGTTTTCCCATCCCCTTTGCATATGGCAACTCGAGAGCAGGCCAGGGATGCTTTCTGAGTTGACACCAACGAAGTTATGCCCTCGTTCTATTCTATTCTAATTATATTCCATTCCACTTCACTGCATTCCATTCCATCTATTCTACTCTACTCTACTCTATTCATCCAATCCCATCCCATTCTCTATTTTATGCTATTCTATATTCTCTGCTCCATTCTGCCTGCAAATCCGCAGTTTGGACTAAAGCCCTGTTGCCATTTTGTCTCTTCTGCCATGACCAGCCTAAATTTAAACTTGTAGCTCTCCTTGGAATAAAGAGTAAGTTGATGCCATGCATGCATGCATGCGGGGAAAAAAAAATTAACTACAAATCCATCTTCTTAAGCTCCGGTGCTGTATTAATAGCCATTGGATTAGAAACACATTTGATACACAAGAGTTGGAAAGAATAAGGAGGAAGTGACCATAAAGTTGGCAAGAAAACAAGAGTATATTGGGGTATTGCTCCCACAATTTTATGTATTTTATTTTAGTTTTATCCTGCCTTTATTATTTTTTTTATAAATAAACTTGAGGCAATGAACATACCTAATACTGCTTCCCGGTGGTGGGATTCAAATAATTTAATAACTGGTTCTCTGCCCTAATGACCGGCTGGGTGGGCGTGGCACCCGGCCTCCTGCATCCCCCCCGGGAGTAAAAATGGGCTGCAGGGGGGGGGATCACACGCCCGCCCCCCACCCCGTTTTGGGCCTAGTAGGCCTCCCTGCACTTACCTGGGAGCCAAAACGGGGCACAAGGAGCACCATTTCGGCAATATTCAGATGCAGTTAGAACTAATCCCACGTAGATTTACGTTCCCTATGACCCTGTCTCTCCCCTCCTCTCTGGCCATGTCATAAATCACATTCTCCAATTAACCACTTTGGCTGGCTGTGAAATCCAACATCTTCCTTCTGATTGTGGTCAGGAAGAATGTATGGAATGCACTTCAGTTAGGGAAATCAATCAGCTCTATCAGTTCTCCCTCCCTCCTGCTCATGGCAACTTGAAAGCTTTGAAAGTTGACATTGACTTTTGGAAGGGGGGGGGAGGGGGGCAGCCAGCAATTTAACAACCGGTTCAGCCGAAGTGTTGCGAACCGGTTGAATCCCACCACTGCTCCTTCCTCCTCCTATTTTCCCCAATACAACAATTCAGTGAGATGAGCGGTGTTAAGAGAGAGAATGACTGGCTCAAAGTCATTCAGCTGTCTTTCGTCCCTAAAGTGGAACTAGGACTCACAGTCTCCTGGTGTTTGGCCCAAGGTCACCCAGTTAGGCTTTCATTCCTAAGGCCGAACTAGAACTCACCGTATCCTGGTGATTGGCCCAAAGCCAGCTGGCTTTCGTGCCTAAAGCGGAACTAGGACTCACGGTCTCCAGCTTGGTGCCTTAACGACTAGACCAAGATCAAATGCATATCCCAATTTTACTTCTCTCTTGGATCACAGATTTATGTCTAAGGTTTACAGAGTTGGAAGAGACCTTGTAGGTTATCTAGTCCAACCCTACACCATTTCTGACAGATGGCAGTCCACTCTCTTCTTGAAAGCTTCCAGTGATGAAGCTCCCACAACTTCCAACAGCAAGCTGTTCCATTGGTTGATTGCGCTCACTGTCAGAAAATTTCTCCTCATTTCCAGATTGAATCTCTCCTTGTTTAGTTTCCATCCATTATTCCTTGTCTAGTCCTCAGGTGCTTTGGAAAATAACTTGACCCCTTCCTCTCTGTGGCAGCCCCTCAGATATTGGGAACACTGCTATCATGTCTCCCCTGGTCCTTCTCTTCACTAGACTAGCCATGCCCAGTTCCTGCAAGCATTCTTCATATGTTTTAGCCTCCAGTCCCCTAATCATCTTCATTGCTCTTCTCTGCACTCTTTCTAGGAGTTTCAACATTTTTTTTTATAGTGTGGTGACCATAACTGGATGCAGTATTCCAAGTGTGGTCTTACTAAGTCTTTATAGAGTGGTATTTGTAATTCACTTGATCTTGATTGTATCCCTCTGTTAATGCAATTTAGGATTGTATTGGCTTTTTTGGCTGCCGCCGCAAACTACTAACTCATATTTAACTGGTTGTCCACTAAGACTCCAAGATCCCTCTCTCAGTCACTGCTATTAAGCCTGGCTTCACCCAGTCTGTATGTGTACTTTTGGTTTTTCTTGCCTAAGTGTAAGACTTTACTGTTCTCTACATTGAATTTCATTTTGTTAGATATCATCACAACCGATCAGATAGGATCAGACAGATTCTAGACCCACCATCGCAAATCCAAGTTTTTTTCTATTGTAACTCCTGTAGCTTTTTCAAAACAAGCAAAGGAAACCATCGTACCTCGAGGTTGTTGAAGAACTGTTTGGAAAAGGAGAAGGTACATAGCTGCGTGGATGAACCGACCATGACTCGGGGCACGGAAGAAATGGCTCCACGCCACAGCCCTAATACACCGTGTTCTTTGTGGATCCCACATAACGCATGGAACATTCCCTAGGCAGACAACAGAAAAGGACTATTAACGTTTAGGAGCATCCGTGTCTATAGTTATCATCTCGTTCAACCGACTGGAAGTCGTCAACTGAAATATTTGGACCGCTTGAAGTCAGGTGCGAGCGGGATTTGAACTCTTCTTGACTTGACAAGACCACCCTGCAGATGTCATGGAAGAAATCACTTTGTCTCCAAGACAGAGAACACTAAACACAGAATAATGGAGTTGTAAGGGACCTTGGAGATTTTCTAGTCCAACCCTCTGCTCAACCAGGAGACCCTATCCCATTTCAAAGAAATGTCTATCCAAACTCTTCTTAAAAATCTACAGCAATGGTGCACCCACAACTTTCGGAGGTAAGCCATTTTGCTGATTGACAGTTCTCATTGTCAGGAAATTTCTCCTTAGTTTTAGATTGGATCTCTCTTTAATGATCTTCCAACCCATTGCTTCTTGTCTTGCCTTCAGATGCTTCGGAGAAGAAAGAAAGAAAGAAAGGAAGGAAGGAAGGAAGGAAGGAAGGAAGGAAGGAAGGAAGGAAGGAAGGAAGGAAAGAAAGAAAGAAAGAAAGAAAGAAAGAAAGAAAGAAAGAAAGAAAGAAAGAATAAAGAAACACAAACATCTTCTAAAATCTAATCCCAGTCCTATTTCTGCAAACAAGTCAGTTTCATTGCTATTCATTCCTGGCTAAACTCTACCTCAAAAATTCTACCTAGTTCACGAAAATTATATATATAGGCCCTTTTATGTGTATAAAAATCTTGGTACATAAAAATCTTGGTTTACGTAGGAAGAACCTGGCTAAAGAGAAATACACATAAAGGCCTACAAAAAGAAAAGAAAACAAATACTGTACCTTTACAGGGGGGATACATGGGATGAGGGTGTGGCTAACTGATGAGGACTAATAAGTCCGAAATAGATCTATCTTAGTCTCCTTAGTCTCCCAATGGGCAGCAGAGTGCTTGCTGGCTGCCAGAAAAAAAAGCCTAGAAACTTGTGGATTGTGATTTCACTGAACTAGGGCTGCATAAAAATCTTGGTTTACGTAGGAAGAACCTGGCTAAAGAGAAACATCCCATGTTTCTCCTTAGCACTTAGGCTTATATACCGCTTCACAGTGCTTTACAGTCTTCTCTAAGTGGTTTTACGGAGTCAGCCTATTGCCCCCAACAATTTGGGTCCTCATTTTACCCACCTTGGAAGGATGGAAGGCTGAATCAACCTTGAGCCGGTCAGTATCAAACTCCTGACAGTGGGCAGAGTTAGCAATAGCGCTTAGACTTATATACCACTTCACAGTGTTTGACAGCCTTGACAGCCTTCTCTAAGCTGTTTACAGAGTCAGGATATTTGCCCCCAACAATTTAGGTCCTCATTTTACCGACCTTGGAAGAATGGAAGGCTGAGTCAACCCTGAGCCTGGTGAGATTTGAACTGCCACATTGCAGTCAGCTGGCAGTCAGCAGAAGTAGCCTGCAGTACTGCACTCTAACCACTGCACCACCGTGGCTCAAGGGGGAAGCCAAATTCACTCGGCAAACGTGTTATTAAATTAACAACTGAAGAGATTCACTTAACCAATGTGCAAGGAAGGTCATAAAATGGGGCAAAAAAATTCACTTCGCAAATGTTTCGCTTAGCGACAGAAATTTCAGGCTCAATTGCGGTCATAATTTGAAGACTACCCGAATTTGCAAAGGTGCAAAATAGGGACTCGGCCGGGGTGGAAGGCCCAACTTTACTCAATCCTTCCGTCCCAGGAGAGAACATTATACACAAATCTTTTTGCCCGAGTAAATCTACTGAATTTCTTACACCAGCCCGGCAACCGGAGATTTCCAGCGTTGAGTTTTGAGAGCAGAGTATTAGTAAGAGATTAGAAGCTGTACATTTTTAAAGATCTGGGAAGCTATTTAGTCCATCTACCTCCCTATTCGTTAGGGCAGACTGGCAGTTTTCCAAGCTCCGGGGCAGGAATAATCAGGGATTGGCCAGAGATGCTGCAGAATCTTCAGACTTAACCTGGTTTGCCTCGGAAATGGTCCCAAATCAGGCTGACGCAGCATGCTTTCTGGCGGAGATTTTATTTTATTTTATTTTATTTTTTATTTATTTGTTTCCATTTCTATACCGCCCTTCTCCAATAGGACTCAGGGCGGTGAACAGCCAGAGTAAAAAAAAGAACATACAAAATTTAAAAAATAGTTTAAAATGATTAAATATTTTTGGCCGTAATTTAAAAACAACCCAATTTAAAATCAGTTTAAAATTTAACTCAAGCCAGCCCAGCTAGTTGAAATAAATAAGTTTTCAGGGCCCAACGAAAAATCCGGAGGTCTGTTATTGTATGTATCTCTGGGGGGAGGTTGTTCCAGAGGGTGGGCGCCGCCACAGAGAAGGCTCTCCCCCTGGGGTCGCCAGCCAACATTGTCTGGCGGACAGCACCCTGAGGAGGCCCACTCTGTGCGAGCGTACTGGCCGGTGGGAGGCTATTGGTGGCAGAAGGCGGTCTCGTAAATACCCCGGCCCTAAGCCATGGAGCGCTTTAAAGGTGGTCACCAACACCTTGAAGCGCACCCGGAAGACCACTGGGAGCCAGTGCAGCTCGCGCAGGAGAGGTGTCACATGGGAGCGCCCCATTGCTCCCATAATCCCCCGCGCGGCCGCATTCTGGACCAGCTGGAGCCTCCAGGTGCACCCCAGGGGGAGCCCCATGTAGAGAGCGCCCATGTAGAGCCCGCCAAGCCACACCACACCCACCAAGCCACACCCACAGAACCAGTAGTAAAAAAAAATGGATTTCACCACTGAGATATACATTCCCTTCTTTCACCCATTACTTCTTGTCCTGCCCTCGTGAGCTTTGGAGAACAGGTCAGCCCCCACTTCTCTATGACAGTATGGGAAGACTGCCATCAAATCACCCTTAGTCCTTCTCTTCGTTTACACTTGATTTAGAATCATGAGGACCAGCATCTTCATTTCTCTTTTTTTATATATAATGGTTTTTTTTTTTAAAATAATTCCAGAGATCCCGTAAGAAAGGCTAAGAAAGTTGAAAATCCTGCAAGCTTGCTGACCGGTAATTTATTTATTTATTATTTATTAATTTAATTTGTATACCGCCCTTCTCCCAGAAGGGACTCAGGGCAGTGAACAGCCAAAATTAAAAAAAGACAAATGCAAAAGTTAAGATAATTAAAAGAATTAAATCATTGGCTACCCAATTTAAAACCCCAAATCCATAAAATTTAAAATCCCAATTAAAAACCCAATTTACGGTGAGATCCCGAGGAATCAAAAGCTCAGCAAATTACAACTTTCTCACTATTAAGCTACAGGGCAAGATCAGCTTACCTGGTGCTGATACTGGTGTCCTACAGCAATCTCAGACGCTGACTGCGCTTGGAGATGAGTCTTCACCTGGAGAGAGGATTGGAGAAAAGTCATTTTTTCCTAAGGAACAACGTGTCGGGGAGATGCATTCAAAAATAATGTTGATTTGGGTTTCTCCCACCAATGTGTTACCCTCTTCTGAAGCAGCGTTTTTGTTCTATTAATCAGAGCGGTGAAAGGCTCGTGTTCAAAACTGCTTGAATAAAATAGAATAGAATAAATAGAATAGAATAGAATAGAAGTAGAGTAGAGTAGAGTAGAATAGAATAAGAATAGAGTAGAATAGAATATAGAGTAGAGTAGAATAAGAATAGAATAAGATAGAGTAGAGTAGAATAGGAGTAGAGTAGAGTAGAGTAGAGTAGAATAGAATAAGAATAGAGTAGAACAGAATAGAGTAGAGTAGAATATGAATAGAATAGGATAGAGTAGAGTAGAGTAGAATAGGAGTAGAGTAGAGTAGAATAGAATAGGAGCAGAGTAGAGTAGAGTAGAGTAGAGTAGAATAAGAATAGAATAGGAGTAGAGTAGAGTAGAGTAGAGTAGAATAGAATAAGAATAGAGTAGAATAGAATAGAGTAGAGTAGAGTAGAATAAGAATAGAATAGGATAGAGTAGAGTAGAGTAGAGTAGAGTAGAGTAGGAGTAGAGTAGAATAGAATAGAGTAGAGTAGAGTAGAATAGGAGTAGAGTAGAGTAGAGTAGAATAAGAATAGAATAGGAGTAGAGTAGAGTAGAATAGAATAGAATAGAATAAGAATAGAGTAGAATAGAATAGAGTAGAGTAGAGTAGAATAAGAATAGAATAGGATAGAGTAGAGTAGAGTAGAGTAGAGTAGAATAGGAGTAGAGTAGAATAGAATAGAGTAGAGTAGAGTAGAGTAGAATAGGAGTAGAGTAGAGTAAATAAGGATAGGAGTAGAGTAGAGTAGAATAGAATAGAATAAGAATAGAGTAGAATAGAAGAGAGTAGAGTAGAGTAGAATAAGAATAGAATAGGATAGAGTAGAGTAGAGTAGAGTAGAATAGGAGTAGAGTAGAATAGAGTAGAGTAGAGTAGAATAGGAGTAGAGTAGAGTAGAGTAGAATAAGAATAGAATAGAATAGGAGTAGAATAGAATAGGAGTAGAGTAGAATAGAATAGAATAGAACAGAATAGAATAGAATAGAATAGAATAGAATAGAATAAGAATAGAATAGAATAGAATTCTTTATTGGCCAAATGTGATTGGACACACAAGGAATTTGCGTTCTCACACAGCCGGTGAAAACCAGCCCAGTAGCAAATCTGGCCCTCGTAAAAAAAAAAAAAGTACAGGCACAGGTGGACAAAGGAGCAACCAGGCAGCCCCATTTACCCAGCAGTTAGAAGGCAGCCCTGCAAAGCTAGCTCACTGCTCACTCCAGCGGTTCGATTCTGAGCGGCTCAAGGTTGACTCGCCCTTCCAGCTTTCCGAGGTCGGTGAAAATGAGGACACCCCCCCTCCCCCCGATTGTTGGGGGCAATAGGCCGACTCTGTAAACCGCTTAGGGAGGGCTCTTAGAGCACCGAGAAGCGGTATATAAGGCCGAGGGCTGTTGCTATAGCTATCGGGAAATATTTTGGGTGACTGCTGCTTTTTTCTTTCTTTCTTTTTTTTTTTAAAAAAGCCCACATTGGATTTATTTGCAGAATTCATTCTTTATCCCTGGATTCTGAAAGGCAGAATTCCACCTGGTATGGCATCTCATTCCAGGCAGAAATGAGTTGGGGGGGGGGAATTTCTCTATTATTCTACTCTATCCCAGTAATTCTCAGCATTCTCTATTATTCTACTCTATCCCAGTAATTCTCAGCATTCTCTATTATTCTACTCTATCCCAGTAATTCTCAGCATTCTCTATTATTCTACTCTATCCCAGTAATTCTCAGCATTCTCTATTATTCTATCCTATCCCAGTAATTCTCAGCATTCTCTATTATTCTATCCTATCCCAATAATTCTCAGTATTCTCTATTATCCTATCCTATCCCAGTAATTCTCAGCATTCCCTATTATTCTATCCTATCCCAGTAATTCTCAGCATTCTCTATTATTCTATCCTATCCCAGTAATTCTCAGCATTCCCTATTATTCTATTCTATCCCAGTAATTCTCAGTATGTTCTATTATTCTACTCTATCCCAGTAATTCTCAGCATTCTCTATTATTCTACTCTATCCCAGTAATTCTCAGCATTCTCTATTATTCTACTCTATCCCAGTAATTCTCAGCATTCTCTATTATTCTACTCTATCCCAGTAATTCTCAGCATTCTCTATTATTCTATTCTATCCCAGTAATTCTCAGCATTCTCTATTATTCTACTCTATCCCAGTAATTCTCACCATTCTCTATTATTCTATTCTATCCCAGTAATTCTCAGCATTCTCTATTATTCTACTCTATCCCAGTAATTCTCAGCATTCTCTATTATTCTATTCTATCCCAGTAATTCTCAGCATTCTCTATTATTCTACTCTATCCCAGTAATTCTCAGCATTCTCTATTATTCTATTCTATCCCAGTAATTCTCACCATTCTCTATTATTCTATTCTATCCCAGTAATTCTCACCATTCTCTATTATTCTATCCTATCCCAGTAATTCTCACCATTCTCTATTATTCTACTCTATCCCAGTAATTCTCAGCATTCTCTATTATTCTATTCTATCCCAGTAATTCTCAGCATTCTCTAGTATTCTATCCTATCCCAGTAATTCTCAGCATTCTCTATTATTCTATCCTATCCCAGTAATTCTCAGCATTCCCTATTATTCTATTCTATCCCAGTAATTCTCAGTATGTTCTATTATTCTACTCTATCCCAGTAATTCTCAGCATTCTCTATTATTCTACTCTATCCCAGTAATTCTCAGCATTCTCTATTATTCTACTCTATCCCAGTAATTCTCAGCATTCTCTATTATTCTACTCTATCCCAGTAATTCTCAGCATTCTCTATTATTCTATTCTATCCCAGTAATTCTCAGCATTCTCTATTATTCTACTCTATCCCAGTAATTCTCACCATTCTCTATTATTCTATTCTATCCCAGTAATTCTCAGCATTCTCTATTATTCTACTCTATCCCAGTAATTCTCAGCATTCTCTATTATTCTATTCTATCCCAGTAATTCTCAGCATTCTCTAGTATTCTATCCTATCCCAGTAATTCTCAGCATTCTCTATTATTCTATTCTATCCCAGTAATTCTCAGCATTCTCTATTATTCTACTCTATCCCAGTAATTCTCAGCATTCTCTATTATTCTATTCTATCCCAGTAATTCTCAGCATTCTCTATTATTCTACTCTATCCCAGTAATTCTCAGCATTCTCTATTATTCTATTCTATCCCAGTAATTCTCACCATTCTCTATTATTCTATTCTATCCCAGTAATTCTCAGCATTCTCTATTATTCTATCCTATCCCAGTAATTCTCACCATTCTCTATTATTCTACTCTATCCCAGTAATTCTCAGCATTCTCTATTATTCTATTCTATCCCAGTAATTCTCAGCATTCTCTAGTATTCTATCCTATCCCAGTAATTCTCAGCATTCTCTATTATTCTACTCTATCCCAGTAATTCTCAGCATTCTCTATTATTCTATTCTATCCCAGTAATTCTCAGCATTCTCTATTATTCTATTCTATCCCAGTAATTCTCAGCATTCTCTATTATTCTACTCTATCCCAGTAATTCTCAGCATTCTCTATTATTCTACTCTATCCCAGTAATTCTCAGCATTCTCTATTATTCTACTCTATCCCAGTAATTCTCAGCATTCTCTATTATTTTATTCTATCCCAGTAATTCTCAGCATTCTCTATTATTCTATTCTATCCCAGTAATTCTCAGCATTCTCTATTATTCTATTCTATCCCAGTAATTCTCACCATTCTCTATTATTCTACTCTATCCCAGTAATTCTCAGCATTCTCTATTATTCTACTCTATCCCAGTAATTCTCAGCATTCTCTAGTATTCTACTCTATCCCAGTAATTCTCAGCATTCTCTATTATTCTACTCTATCCCAGTAATTCTCAGCATTCTCTATTATTCTATTCTATCCCAGTAATTCTCACCATTCTCTATTATTCTATTCTATCCCAGTAATTCTCAGCATTCTCTATTATTCTATTCTATCCCAGTAATTCTCAGCATTCTTTATTATTCTATTCTATCCCAGTAATTCTCAGCATTCTCTATTATTCTATCCTATCCCAGTAATTCTCAGCATTTTCTATTATTCTACTCTATCCCAGTAATTCTCAGCATTCTCTATTATTCTTCTCTATCCCAGTAATTCTCAGCATTCTCTATTATTCTACTCTATCCCAGTAATTCTCAGCATTCTCTATTATTCTACTCTATCCCAGTAATTCTCAGCATTCTTTATTATTCTATTCTATCCCAGTAATTCTCAGCATTCTCTATTATTCTTCTCTATCCCAGTAATTCTCAGCATTCTTTATTATTCTATCCTATCCCAGTAATTCTCAGTATTCTCTATTATTCTATCCTATCCCAGTAATTCTCAGCATTCTCTATTATTCTACTCTATCCCAGTAATTCTCAGCATTCTCTATTATTCTACTCTATCCCAGTAATTCTCAGCATTCTCTATTATTCTACTCTATCCCAGTAATTCTCAGCATTCTTTATTATTCTATTCTATCCCAGTAATTCTCAGCATTCTCTATTATTCTTCTCTATCCCAGTAATTCTCAGCATTCTCTATTATTCTACTCTATCCCAGTAATTCTCAGCATTCTCTATTATTCTTCTCTATCCCAGTAATTCTCAGTATTCTCTATTATTCTATCCTATCCCAGTAATTCTCAGTATTCTCTATTATTCTATCCTATCCCAGTAATTCTCAGCATTCTCTATTATTCTACTCTATCCCAGTAATTCTCAGCATTCTCTATTATTCTACTCTATCCCAGTAATTCTCAGCATTCTCTATTATTCTACTCTATCCCAGTAATTCTCAGCATTCTTTATTATTCTATTCTATCCCAGTAATTCTCAGCATTCTCTATTATTCTTCTCTATCCCAGTAATTCTCAGCATTCTCTATTATTCTACTCTATCCCAGTAATTCTCAGCATTCTCTATTATTCTATCCTATCCCAGTAATTCTCAGCATTCTCTATTATTCTTCTCTATCCCAGTAATTCTCACCATTCTCTATTATTCTATTCTATCCCAGTAATTCTCAGCATTCTCTATTATTCTACTCTATCCCAGTAATTCTCAGCATTCTCTATTATTCTATTCTATCCCAGTAATTCTCACCATTCTCTATTATTCTATTCTATCCCAGTAATTCTCACCATTCTCTATTATTCTACTCTATCCCAGTAATTCTCAGCATTCTCTATTATTCTACTCTATCCCAGTAATTCTCAGCATTCTCTAGTATTCTACTCTATCCCAGTAATTCTCAGCATTCTCTATTATTCTACTCTATCCCAGTAATTCTCAGCATTCTCTATTATTCTATTCTATCCCAGTAATTCTCACCATTCTCTATTATTCTATTCTATCCCAGTAATTCTCAGCATTCTCTATTATTCTATTCTATCCCAGTAATTCTCAGCATTCTTTATTATTCTATTCTATCCCAGTAATTCTCAGCATTCTCTATTATTCTATCCTATCCCAGTAATTCTCAGCATTTTCTATTATTCTACTCTATCCCAGTAATTCTCAGCATTCTCTATTATTCTTCTCTATCCCAGTAATTCTCAGCATTCTCTATTATTCTACTCTATCCCAGTAATTCTCAGCATTCTCTATTATTCTACTCTATCCCAGTAATTCTCAGCATTCTTTATTATTCTATTCTATCCCAGTAATTCTCAGCATTCTCTATTATTCTTCTCTATCCCAGTAATTCTCAGCATTCTTTATTATTCTATCCTATCCCAGTAATTCTCAGTATTCTCTATTATTCTATCCTATCCCAGTAATTCTCAGCATTCTCTATTATTCTACTCTATCCCAGTAATTCTCAGCATTCTCTATTATTCTACTCTATCCCAGTAATTCTCAGCATTCTCTATTATTCTACTCTATCCCAGTAATTCTCAGCATTCTTTATTATTCTATTCTATCCCAGTAATTCTCAGCATTCTCTATTATTCTTCTCTATCCCAGTAATTCTCAGCATTCTCTATTATTCTACTCTATCCCAGTAATTCTCAGCATTCTCTATTATTCTTCTCTATCCCAGTAATTCTCAGTATTCTCTATTATTCTATCCTATCCCAGTAATTCTCAGTATTCTCTATTATTCTATCCTATCCCAGTAATTCTCAGCATTCTCTATTATTCTACTCTATCCCAGTAATTCTCAGCATTCTCTATTATTCTACTCTATCCCAGTAATTCTCAGCATTCTCTATTATTCTACTCTATCCCAGTAATTCTCAGCATTCTTTATTATTCTATTCTATCCCAGTAATTCTCAGCATTCTCTATTATTCTTCTCTATCCCAGTAATTCTCAGCATTCTCTATTATTCTACTCTATCCCAGTAATTCTCAGCATTCTCTATTATTCTATCCTATCCCAGTAATTCTCAGCATTCTCTATTATTCTTCTCTATCCCAGTAATTCTCACCATTCTCTATTATTCTATTCTATCCCAGTAATTCTCAGCATTCTCTATTATTCTACTCTATCCCAGTAATTCTCAGCATTCTCTATTATTCTACTCTATCCCAGTAATTCTCAGCATTCTTTATTATTCTATTCTATCCCAGTAATTCTCAGCATTCTCTATTATTCTACTCTATCCCAGTAATTCTCAGCATTCTCTATTATTCTTCTCTATCCCAGTAATTCTCAGCATTCTCTATTATTCTACTCTATCCCAGTAATTCTCAGTATTCTCTATTATTCTACTCTATCCCAGTAATTCTCAGCATTCTCTATTATTCTACTCTATCCCAATAATTCTCAGCATTCTTTATTCTACTCTATCCCAGTAATTCTCAGCATTCTCTATTATTCTACTCTATCCCAGTAATTCTCAGTATTCTCTATTATTCTATCCTATCCCAGTAATTCTCAGCATTCTCTATTATTCTATCCTATCCCAGTAATTCTCAGTATTTTCTATTATTCTACTCTATCCCAGTAATTCTCAGCATTCTCTATTATTCTACTCTATCCCAGTAATTCTCAGCATTCTCTATTATTCTATCCTATCCCAGTAATGCTTCTGGGCTTAAGACCCACCAGATACAGGGGGCTGCTCACAATGGCACTTGCGGCGCCAGCCAAAGCTCCTGCCAGGGTGGCCCGCAACGGGCTGAGCCGTCCGTCCCGGTTATGGATGTAGCCTTCCGATTCCGCCAACCCATAGGTGCCCAAGCGGATGCCGTTAAAGCCAAACTGATAGAACAAGGCAGGCGAAAGTCCTCGCTGGAGAGCCGCCAGCCCGTCCACCCGTCCGATGGTGTAGAAGGCGTGGAAGACGTTACGGTAATGGCGGGTGTAGGTGCCAGGCGCCCGGAGTTCCCCCTGGAGCTGCATCCGCGTCTTCACCACTTCCAGGGGGTTGGTAAAGAGGCAGGCCCCACAGGCAGCCACCCCGCTGAGAATGAAGTCCATTACGGGTGTGGTGGTGGGGTGTTTGGTCAAGGGAGCTGCAAGAGAAAAGAGAGAAACCAGAGAGGTAGAGTATAACCCAGGAGGGGAAGCCCCAGAAAGGTGAAGGCCAAGTTGAAGGCCAGGTTATCTTCGAGACCACCTTCTGCCGCATAGCGCCCATCGACCGGTAAGATCCCACAGAGTTGGTCTCCTCCAGGTCCCGTCAGCTAAACAATGCCGGCTGGCGGGCCCGTGGGGGAGGGCCTTCTCTGTGGCTGCCCCAGCTCTCTGGAACCAGTTACCTCCTGAGATCCGGACCATCCCCACCCTATTGGCCTTCCGAAAAGTGGTGAAGACTTGGCTTTTCCGGCAGGCCTGGGGCCATTGATCTCACTCTTGTGATCTGGTGAGATCCGGCCGTGAATGGCGTGAATGAGTTTTTAATGTTTTTAATGTTTCAATGTTTTTTTTATAATGATTTTTTGGAATGTATTGTGAGCCGCCCTGAGTCTTCGGAGAGGGATATAAATTGAATTAATTAAATTAAATTAAATTAAATAATTAAATTAAATTAAATAAATTAAATAATTAAATTAAATTATTAAATTAAATAAAAAAATTAAATTAAATTAAATTAATTAATTAAATTAAATTAAATTAAATTATTAAATTAAATTAAATTAATTAAATTAAATTAATTAAATTAAATAAATAAATAAATAAATAAATTAAATTAAATTAATTAAATTCAATTAATTAAATTAAATTAAATTAAATTAAATTATTAAATTAAATTAAATTAAATTAAATATTAAATTAAATTAAATTAAATTTTAAATTAAATTAAATTAAATTAAATTAAATTAAATTAAATTATGATCTAAGGAGGCACGGAAGGAGGACCTACCTACCCCAGGTTCTCGGTTAAGGCCAGGAGAAGCACTTCTGCGAAGGATGGAAAGTCCAAGAAGAAGGCAGGCAGAAGGTCAAGTGGAAGGAAGAAGGGAGAAGAAAGGGCAACTAGAACAGAGGAGATCGCTCCATCTCCATCATCATCATCATCATCATCCAGAAGACCAGAAGAAGGATGAAGGTGAGGAAGAAAGCGGTGCTGTTACCATCAAGGTTCCCTGGGGTGGATCCCTTTCCCTCCCACCACCACCACCACGGGAGAGGAGGATGAGGAGGGATCCAAAGAAACCCAGGTTATGGCAAAAGCTGGCCAGAAGAAACCAAGGTTGGTGGTGGAGAAGAAGACCTCCTTCCGCAGCAAAGGAACCGGGGACAGTTAAAACCCTCAACGAAGGTTATGGAAGAAGCGCTCCCGGGGCAACGCAGGCTGGGAAATCCGGGGATCGGGGGATCTTGGAAGGAAAAGCCTGCTGCCGGTGATCGCGGGGGGACGATCCAGACGATCCCGGCTTCTCCAGGCGCCTGGCCAAGGGCGCAAAAGGCGAGGAGGAGGAGGGGGAGGAGGAGGAGGCTGCGCACCCCGCCCCACGCCCCGCACGCGCCGGGACCGACCGGCAACCGCTTGTCTTGTTGTGTGCGCGCCGCCGAGGCCACGCCCTCAACCGGCAGGGGGGAGGGGCTGGCCAACGGCTCCTCCCCCAACCCCCCCCCCACGCCGCTTCCCACCGCGTCAGGCCCCCACGCGCGCGCCGTGGAGGGTTTTTTTTTTTTTTTTTGCGCAACCGCCTGCGGGGTAACCGGCGTGGCTGGCTGGCTTCCCGGTTGGACAGGGGAGAGAGGGTGTGAGGGAAGACAGGCGGAGGTTCTGGTGACGGTGGGCGGATGGAGCCCGAGAGGCTTGTGAGGGGGGAGGGGGGGAGGGAGACCGTTACGCACCGGCTGGCACGGCAGAGCGGCTTGAACCGGCTCAAAGGAAGAAAAGAAAAGAAAAGAAAAAAGAAAACTCCGGGTTGCGCCGGGGCCCGACGCGCTTAGCGATGACTCGCGTTAATCCGAGGTGGTTCAAAATACTCTTAGGGCTCGAAGTGGGTCGGGCGGTTTAGCCTCGGGCTCTCGCGTTCTCTCTCCCTCCCTCTTTCCTCACCTTCCTTCCCTCCTTCCCTTTCCTCCCCCTCCTCCCCCTCCTCGCCTCCTGCCCTCTCCCCCTCCCCCTCCCTTTCCTCCCTCTCCCTTTCCCTCCCCTCCCTCCTTCTCTCCCCCTTCCTTCCCTCTCCCTCATCCCTCCCCCTTCCTCCCGTTTCCCTCACCTCTCCTCCCCTCCCTCTCCCTCCCCCTTCTTTCCTTCTTCCCGCCCTCTCTTTTCTCCCTCTCCCTCCCTCCTTGCCTCCTGCTCTCTCTCCCTCCCCCTTCCTTCCCTCTCCCTTTCCTCCCTCTCCCCCTCTCTCCCCCGCTCCTCCTCTCCGTCCCCTTCCTCCCCATCTCCTCCCCCTCCTCTCCCCTTCCCCTTCCTCTCCCTCTTTCCTCCCCCTCTTACTCCCCCTTCCTCCCGTTTCCCTCACCCCTCCTCCCCTCCCTCTCTCCCTCCCTCTTCTTTCCTTCTTCCCGCCCTCTCTTTTCTCCCTCTCCCTCCCTCCTTGCCTCCTGCCCCTCCCCCTTCCTTCCCTCTCCCCCCTCTCCCTCATTCCCTCCCCTCCCTCCTTCCCTCCTTCTCTTCACCTTCCCTCTCCCTTTCCTCCCCCTCCCCCTCCCCGTCTCCTCCCCCTCCCCCTCTCTCCCTCCTGTTCCTCCCCATCTCCTCCCCTCCTCCCCCTCCCCTTCCTCTCCCTCTTTCCTTCCCCTCTTCCTCCCCCTTCCTCCCTCCCGTTTCCCTCACCCCTCCTTCCCTCCCTCTTTTCTCCCTCTCCTTGCCTTCTGCTCTCTCCCCCTTCCTTCCCTCTCCCCCCTCTCCCTCATTCCCTCCCCTCCCTCCTTCCCTCCTTCTCTTCACCTTCCCTCTCCCTTTCCTCCCCCTCCCCCTCCCCGTCTCCTCCCCCTCCCCCTCTCTCCCTCCTGTTCCTCCCCATCTCCTCCCCTCCTCCCCCTCCCCTTCCTCTCCCTCTTTCCTTCCCCTCTTCCTCCCCCTTCCTCCCTCCCGTTTCCCTCACCCCTCCTTCCCTCCCTCTTTTCTCCCTCTCCTTGCCTTCTGCTCTCTCCCTCTCCCCCTTCCTTCCCTCTCCCTTTCCTTCCTCGTACCCTCCCTCTCTCCCTCCCCTCCTCCTTCTCTTCCTCTCCCTTTCCTCCCTCTCTTACACCCCCTCCCCTCCCTCTCTTACACCCCCTCCCCCTCCCCCTCCTTCCTTCCCTGTCCCTTTCCCTTCTTCCCTCCCTCTTTTCTCCCTCTCCCTCCCTCCTTGCCGCCTGCCCTCTCCCTCCCCCTTCCTTCCCTCTCCCTTTCCTCCCTCCCTTCCCCCTCCTTCCCTCCCTCTCCCTACCCCTATCTTCCGTCCCTCCTCTTTTCTCCTTGCCTTCCGCCCTCTCCCTTGCCCCCTTCCTTCCCTCTCTCTTTCCTCCCTCTCTCCCTCCAACTTTCCTCCCTCCTTCCCCCTCCTTCCCTCCCTCTCTCCCTCCCCTTCTTTCCCTCCCTCCTTTTCTCCCTCTCCCTCCTTGCCTCCTGCCCTCTCCCCCTTCCTTCCCTCTCCCTTTCCTCCCTCTCCCCCTCCCCCACCTTCCCTCCCTCCCCCTCCCTCTCTCTATCTCTCTGGGTTTAAGAAGAGACTAGAAGAGTCACTTCTCTGAAATGGTATAGGTTCTCCCTGCTTGAGGGGGAGGGCTGGACTAGAAGAACTTCAGTAATCACAGTAACAGAGTTGGAAGGGATCTTGGAGGTCATCTAGTCCAACCCCCTGCTCAGGCAGGAGACCTGTATTAGGGATTGGAACCACCGAACTGCCAACCTTTCTGATCAACAAGCACAGTGTCTTAGCCACTGAGCCACCGTCTGGTGGGAATGCACGCAGTGGGGTTTGGCTGAGCGGGTGCGTCACTCAGCTTTCCGGACAATGGGCATCTGACCAGAGTCGAGAAGGGGGGTAGAAGTAATCCTCGATTTACAACCACAATCGAGCCCAGAATTTACGTTGCTAAAAGGAGAAATGGGTGAAGTGAATTTTGTCCCGTTTTACGGCTTGTCTTGCCATGTTTCTTAAGCGAATCGCAAGTTAGTAACTCGGTTGTTAAGCGAATCGGGCTTCCCCGTTGACTTTGTTTGTCAGAAGGTCGCTAAAGATGGGTCACGACGCTACAATCGTCGATACGAACCAGTTGTCTCAAGCATCTGACTGTAAATCACACGACCATGGGGAATGCTGCAACGGTCGTTAAGTGTGAACAATGGTCACAAGTCACTTTTTTCAGGACCATTGTAACTTCAAACGGTCACTAAATGAACTGTGGATTACCTGTATTCTCCCCCAGGGTTATTAACCCACTAGCAAACCACCAAGGGGTTTTTGCAAACAAGCCATGGTTTAACTTTTATCAGAGCTAGTCTTTTTTAATCACTATCCTTTTGCTTGGTAAGCCATGGTTAGAATCAGCAGTTGGCCAACGCCTGCTTTGACGCTTGTCACAAGAAGCTAAAGAGGATGACCACAAACCCTCCACTTATAGGAAGTGTTGGCGCAATTGTGGATGCGTAACTGCAAAAAAAGAATTTTGCAAGTCCACCTATTACAGGTGGAAAAATAATGTAGCATTTTGCGTACAAACAGGTCCCAGCAAAAATCCGGAGGTAAAAAAACTTAAAGTCCTGAGGTAAAAAGTTTGTTAAAAACACAAACCTACACAATTTCGCTTAGTAAATGCATCCCCCACGCTTATTTTGAGATAAATTGTCTGTTTGATAGTGGGAACAAGCGATGAAATATCAGGACATTCTCACGTACATATGTAGTTTATGGTATACAGGTACTATAGTTCTCAACTTACAACCATTTGTTTAGTGACTGTTCAAAGTTACAATGGCACTGGGGGGAAAAAATGACTTGTGAGCATTTTTTACTTATGACCGTTGCAGCATCCTCACGGCTGAAGAGCGCGGCACAAGTGGTGTGGGAACCGGGGTCAAGGAGGGGGTTAGAGCTTGTGTTGTGGATGGACATTATATCAGTACTGTGGGTGGGAGGGGCAGATATGGCGGGAGCAGGGGGCCACATCAGGTTGTGGGAACGCGCACCCGCTAGCTCCAAGCGGTGGCGCGCTCCGGCCTCCAATGCTCCTCTCGTTCCCCAGGTTGCACACCCTCAGGCCCTGGGCCTTCGGCTGATGCTGTGCAACGCCCGGTTCGTGGTAAATAAAGCCCCCCTCATTCGTGATCTTGTTCAGGAGGGGGGAGCGGACCTGGCGGGTATTACGGAGACCTGGTTGGGCCAGGAAGGGGGGGTCCCCCTCGTTGAGATGTGCCCACCAGGTTTTCGTGCATTTCATCAGCCGAGGACACAGGGGAGGGGTGGAGGGGGTGGCGGTTGTCATTAGAGAAGGTCTTGATCCGAGGGAGGCCACTGTTCTTCAGATGGCTGGATGTGAGTCCCTCCTTGTGAAGTGGAGTCATGGGGTGCAGATGGGCGTGCTGGTTACATACCTGGCTCCCTGCCACATAGCGGCAGCCCTGCCCGAGCTGCTCAATGTTATAGCTGCGGTGGCGGTTGACACCCCCAGGCTTATGGTCATGGGGGATTTTAACCTGCCATCCGCCGGTGAGGCGTCTGAGGTGGCTCGGGAGTTCATGGCTTCCATGACGGCCATGGACCTGACCCAGTTAGTTCATGGCCCTACTCACACGGGGGGAAACACGCTGGACCTGGTTTTTGTCTCTGGTCAGTGGTTGAGTGATTTTGAGATAGGGGATATAGTGATCGAGCCCTTGTCATGGTCGGATCACTCCCTCCTTCGCTTTGACCTTCGAACCGCCACACCCCACTGCAGGGAGGCGGAACCGTTGAGGTGGTTCCGCCCAGGCGCCTGATGGATCCAGATAGGTTCCAGACGGAGCTTGGGCCATTTCCTGAGGCTCTGGCACATGGCTTGACTGAGGAGCTGGTGGCCGCCTGTGATAGGGTGGCTGCTGGAGCTTTTGATCGGGTCATGCCTTTGCGGCCTCTGACCCGGCGCCGATCTTGCCTGGCTTGGTTCACCGAGCAGCTGAGGGAGATGAAGCGCCAGAAAAGACACCTGGAGAGCGGTTAGAGGGCCAGCCATTCTGAATCTGACCGAACACTGGTAAGGTCTCATATTAAGACCTATCTGGTGGCGATAAAAGCGGCGAAGTATAACTATTTTGCCGCTCTTATTGCATCATCAGATAATCGCCCGGCCGCCCTGTTTAGGGTGACCCGCTCCCTGCTCCACCAGGAAGCACGGGAGGACCCCTTGGAGGGTAGAGCCGAGGATTTTGTACAGTATCTGTATGACAAAATCGCTCAGATTCAGGAACACCTGGACTCTGACTTGGTAGATTCATGGGGAAGGACAGAGGCAGGTCTTGTGAGTATTATCTGGAAAGAGTTTGATTCTGTGACGCCCGAAGACGTGGACAGGATACTGGGCAGACTGAGCGCAGCCACATGTTTACTGGACCTGTGTCCCTTCTGGCTGGTGCTGGCCTCTCGGGAGGTTACACGAGGCTGGCTCCAGGGGATTATAAATGCTTCTCTGTGAGGGTGTCTTCCCCGCCGCCTTGAAAGAGGCGGTGGTGAGGCCTCTCCTCAAGAAGCCTTCCCTGGACCCGGCAGTGTTGGCAAATTACCGTCCAGTCTCCAACCTTCGCTTCATTGCGAAGGTTGTTTAGAGTGTGGTAGTGCGACAGCTCCCTCAGTACCTGGATGAATCGTTGTATCTGGATCCATTCCAGTCGGGCTTCAGGCCTGGGTACAGCAAGGAAACGGCATTGGTCGCGTTGGTTGATGATCTCTGGAGGGCTCAGGACAGGGGTTGTTCCTCTGTCCTAGTCCTATTAGACCTCTCAGTGGCTTTTGATACCATTGACCATGGTATCATTCTGCACCGGCTAGAGGAGTTAGGGGTGGGGGGCACCGTCCTACGGTGGTTCTCCTCCTTTCTCTCTGACCGATCGCAGTCCGTGTTGACGGGGGCAGAGGTCGACCCCGAGGCCCCTTGTATGTGGGGTGCCACAAGGGTCGGTCCTCTCGCCCCTTCTGTTCAACATTTATGTGAAGCTGCTGGGTGAGATCATCCGTGGTTTCGGGGTGAAGTACCATCAGTACGCTGACGGCACTCAGCTGTACATCTCCACCCCGGACCATCCCAATGATGCCCTTGAAGTGATCTGGATGGGGAGAAACAGACTCAGGCTCAACCCATCCAAGACCGAGTGGCTGTGGTTTCTGACATCCCGATATAGTCAGTTGGTGCCATCACTGACTATTGGGGGCGAGTCATTGGCCCCCACGGAGAGGGCTCACAACTTGGGTGTCCTCCTGGACTCACGGCTGTCTTTGGAAGAGCACTTGACGGCCGTGGCCAGGGGGACTTTCTATCAGGTCCGCCTGATTCGCCAGTTGAGTCCCTTTCTGGATCGGGACTCATTAAATATGGTCACTCATGCTCTCGTTACTTCCCGCCTGGACTACTGCAATGCTTTCTACATGGGGCTCCCCTTGAGGAGCACCCGGAGGCTCCAGCCGGTCCAGAATGCGGCCGCGTGGGTGGTTATGGGAGCGGCGGGGCGCTCCCATGTGACCCCCCTCCTGCGCGAGCTGCACTGGTTCCTGGTGGTCTTCCGGGTGCGCTTCAAGGTTTTGGTTACCACCTTTAGAGCGCTCCATGGCATTGGACCGGGGTATTTACGAGACCGCCTTCTGCTACCAATAGCCTCTCACCGACCAGTACGCTCCCATAGAGAGGGGCTTCTCAGGGTGCTGTCAGCCAAACAGTGTCGACTGGCGGCCCCCAGGGGGAGAGCCTTCTCTGAGGGGGCACCTACCATCTGGAACGAGCTCCCCCCAGAGATACGGAGGATCCCGGATCTGCGCACGTTTCGTCGTACTCTCAAAACATTTTTATTTCAGCAGGCTGGCCTGGCCTAACTCTCCCTTTTAAATTTTTAAATCGTTTAATTTGTTTTATAAATTGGGTGTTTTACATTTGTTTTTCGGCCAAAATATTTAATAATTTTAAGGGACTTTTAATGTTTGTATTATCTGTATTTTATCTTGGCTGTTCACTGCCCTGAGTCCTCCGGGAGTAGGGCGGTATAGAAATACGATAATAAATAAATACATAAATAAATACATAAATAAATAAATCAAAATCCAGACGCTTGGCAGCTGTCTCATATTTATGACGGTTGCAGTGTCCCGAGGGTCATGTGATCATCGCCTTTTGTGACCTTCTGACAAGCAAGTCAATGGAGAAGCCAGATTCATCTAAGAATTGTGTTACTAAGTTAACGTCTGCAACGATTCCTTTCTCAACGGTGGCAAGGAAGGTCGTAAAACGAGTCAAAATTCCCGTAACCATTTTGCTTAACCACAAGAAATTTGGGTCTCAGTATATCCGCAGGCTTGTTTTGATTTGGACTCGGCTCCGAAATGTATCTCAATTCTGAAATGTCTTAGAATGCCTCAATTCCGCACAGAAATCAGACTAACAAAGAGTTGGAAGGGACCTTGTAGGTCATCTAGTCCAATCCCCCGCCCAAGCAGACCCTACACCATTTCTGACAAATGGCAGTCCAATCTCTTCTTGAAAGCCTCCAGTGATGAAGCTCCCACAATTTCCGAAGGCAACTTCTGTTCCATGGGTTGATTGTTCTGTCAGAAAATTTCTCCTTATTTCCCATTTGAATCTCTCCTTGATCAGTTTCCATCCATTATTCCTTGTCTGGCCTTCAGGTCCCTTGGAAAATAGGTTGACCCCTTCCTCTCTGTAGCAGCCCCTCAAGTATTGGAAGACTGCTATCATGTCTCCCCTGGTCCTTCTCTTCACTAGACTAGCCATGCCCAGTTCCTGTAACCGTTCATCTTATGTTTTAGCCTCCAGTCCCCTAATCGTTCCAGTTCTCTGCACTTTTTCTAGAGTCTCAACATCATTTTTATAGTGTGGTGACCAAAATTGGATGCTGTATTCTAAGTGTGGTCTTACTAAGGCTTTATAGAGTGGTATTAGTACCTGCCTTGATCTTGATTGTATCCCTGTTAATGCAGTTTAGGATTGCGTTGGCTTTTTTGGCTGCCGCTGCACACTGCTAGCTCATATTTAGCTGGTTGTCCACGAAGACTCCAAGTTCCCTCTCACAGTTACTGCTATTAAACCTGGTTTCACCCAATCTATATGTATACTCTGGGTTTTTCTTGCCCAAGTGTAAGACTTTACTATTCTCTACATTGAATTTCATTTTGTTAGAGAGGGCCCAGTGTTCAAGTCTGTCAAGATCCATCTGGATCTTGAGCCTATCATCTAGGGCGTTGGCTATTCCTGCCAGCTTAGTATCATCTGCAAATTTGGTAAGTTCCCCTTCTATTCCCTCATCTAAGTCGTTCATGAAGATATTGAAATCAATTATTGAATCCTGATTTCTTCTCCCTGGGTGATTATTGGCTTGAATGGGGCACCTGGCAAAATGAATAAGGTGTTGTGGTCCGCCAGCAGCCTGTGGAGCTAGCAGCAGAGTCGGACAGTGAGGAGGCTGGGGAGGACCATGGGCCAGTCCTGGAGTCTGGGGAAGGCCCAGACGAGGGCTACGCATCGGAGTCAGAGATGGGGCCAGGGCCATCTGAGAGTGATGCACAGACTCTGGAGCCCCCAGAGTCGGACAGCAGAGGCAGAGGAACAGGAGGAGCCTGTTCCTAGTGCACACATGCACAGAGCTGCCAGAAGGCAAGAGCAGCTAAAGCAAAAGGGACAACTCGGGAGTAAGGCCAGGAGATGATTGGCCCCTCCCATAAGGCTTAGAAGAGAAACAAAGGCACTTGGGGCCTTTTGCAAGAAAGCAACGTTGCCAACTTTGTTTCCAGTTGGCATCTCTTGTTTGAATTTTGTGGGGCTTTGCCAAGTAAGGCCTTTGACAGGGTGTCAAAGAAGATAAAGGTTGGTGATTATCCCAAAGGACTTCTTCCAAAGGACTTGTTTCGCAACTAATTGGGACTTCACTGGGAATGAAAGTAATTCTCAGCTGTTACTTTGGGACTAATTGTGTCTTGTAATGACTCAGTAAGCCTAGGTCACAACATACCGTGCTGGCCCAGGCCGAAGGTGCAATAGGACTCCTATTTCATTACGTTTGCATTATGTCCCTTTCAGCATTTCCTGTGGTAGATAAAGCCGTTTGCGTTCAAAATAAAAAACAAATTGGGAATGAAAAGAACATGCTTGGCGGAAATAGCTATTTGTGTACGAAACGGCAGGTGGATATCTGGGTTGACATAGTGCCAGAAAATTACTGTGGGTATCACAGCTTCCTTGTCCCTGCTTGGTGGGCTGCACAATGCAAATTTGTCAGGCTCGTCCTCAACTTGCGTGTTTGTATGTGCTACCTTTAACATCCTACACAAACTGCTGGCTTGGCTTGTATAGGGAGTCAGTTTCCATAACCATAGTTTGCTGGATAATGATGAACGAGGCGCCCCCATTCAACATGCTAAGGCAGTGATGGCTAACCTTTTTGTCATTGCGTGCCGAAAGCGGCATGTGCATGCACCCATAATGCAATCTGCCTGCAATCCCCCTGCACGTCCTTCCCCCATGCATGTGCATATTGCCCCCCACGCTCACACGTGCAACCTTCCTTGCCCCCCACATGTCCACGTGACCCCGTGTCCCCCCGGCATCCGCGCACCCCTCTGCATGTGCCCTGACCCCCACACATGCACGACAGAGACCCAAAAACCAGCTGGCCGGCGGGAGGCACACGCGCATACGCAGTGAAACTGAGCTGCGGCGACACCTTGCATGCATGCAGAGAGGGCTCTGCGTGCCACCTGTGGCATACATGCCATAGGTTCGCCATCACAGTGCTAAGCCATAAATAGCAGGGGCCGAGTTCCCCAACACACTAAGCAAAAGATTATGGATTTTTTGGGGCGTGTGAATGTGTCTTATGAGTTAGTGTTGACTCCTTGTAGCTGCCTGGATTTGTCCCGGCAGCAAGGTTTTTCAGAAGAGGTTTGCCGTTGCTTCCTTCCCAGGGCTGAGAGCAAGCGACTGGCCCAGGGTCGCCCAGCTGGCTTTGGGCTTAAGGCAGGACTAGAACTCTCAGTCTCCTGGTTGCTAGCCTGACACCTTAACCCCTGCATCCGTGAGGGTGAACCTATGGCACGCGTGTCCTTGCATGTCGCCTAGCACGCGCGGCCTTGCCTCTCTTCTGGGTCTCTGATGCACATGCGCATAACTATCAGCTGTCCTTCGTGTGTGCGGCAGTGCTGAAAACCGGTGTGCGCATGTGCGTTGGCCAGCTGATCGTCGGCTGCGCATGCGTGCTGGAACCCAGTTCAGCTTTTCCAGAGCGCAAACCCTTCACACACGTGGCAGTACTGAAAACCGTCCTGCACATGCATGCTGGCCAGCTGATCATCAGGCGCGCGTGTGTCCTAGAACCTGAAAGTGTGACATGTCTGCACGACCTTTTTTGGGGGGCACTTGGTGCCGAAAAGGTTCGCCATCATTGCCCTACACCAAACTGGCTTTCCTTCTCTTTTTCTTTCTTTCCTTCTCTTTTCTTTCTTTTTTCTTTCCTTCCTTTTCTCTTTCTTATTTAATTTCTACGCCTAAGTAACTCAGCAATTTATATATTTGACCACGGCCTGACAATTTCTGGTCGCGGGGATTTACACTGTGGCAAAGGGGCAGATTGTTCGAGCAGGTGCAACTTTTGCTAAAGGATCACCTGAATTGTGGGGTTTTTTGCCCCTCACAAATTTTAAGCGTTTGGTGGAGTTTTGGTGAGATGAAAGACACCCTAACTCCGCCCGTAACTGTGGTGCTGGTGGGCCCTCTCCAGTTTCGTAGTAATTATACTGGATGAAAAAAGGAAGGAATAAAGCAGAAAGCGAATAATGGCTTGAGTTACCCTGGCTGATCTCCTCCTGCAGAAGATCAGAGCTGAGCAGAGGCCCACAAACTGATTTCCGTGTCCCAACCTCGACCGGCTGCTTTGACCCCGTAAGGATTAACGAGTCAAATCTGTCAACCGAAACGGCAGTTCTTAAGCAGATTGGATTGCATTTCCAAAAGGACCGGAAAGACCTCATCGGGAAGGTTGAGAAGAACACAAGAAATACAGTCTGAGGGCTGGGTTACATGAGGTGATTTGCCTCAGCTTTGTTTCTTGTAGGCCCGAATGGCAACCACAGCTAGTCCTCGACTTAAAAAGCCATTCGCTTAGCGACCGCTTGAAGTTACAGCAGCACTGGCTGGGGGTGGGTGGGTCGGTGGGTGGGACTTAAGACCAGTTCTCAGACTTTGGGACTGTCGCAGAATCCTCAGGTCAGGTGATCAAAAGATCAGGCCCTTGGCAACTGGCATGTGTTGACGACAGTTGCGCTGTGACGGGGACGTGGGATCACCATTCGTCACCTTCCCGGCGGATTTCTGAGAAGCGAAGTCAATGGGGGAAGTTGGATTTCAACTTCAACGGCAGCACGGTTCACTTAACGACGAGTGATTCGATTAACAATCGTGGGGGAGGGGGGAGAAAGATTATAATATCAAATGCGTAAAATCGGATGAAGCACACATCATTAGGAGACTGGGGGCTAAAACATACGAAGAACGGTTGCTGGAATTGGCGTACGTCTGGTTTAATGAAAAGGACTGGGGGGGTTGACATGTTAGCAGCGTTCCAATGCTTTTTTTTTTTTTTTAAATTTGATTTATATGCCGCCCTTCTCCGGAGACTCAGGGCGGCTTACAATGTGCTCAGCAATAGCCTTCATCCTTTTGTATATTTATACAAAGTCAGCTTATTGCCCCCACAACTGGGTCCTCAATTTACCTACCTTAGAAAGGATGGAAGGCTGAGTCAACCTTGAGCCTTGGCGAGATTCGAACCCTGCAGTAATTGCAGGCAGCTGGTCTTAATAACCAGCTTAATAACAGGGTGCCTTAAACCCCTGTACTACCAATGCTTGAGGGTCTGCCACAAAGAAGAGGGAGTCAAACTATTCTCCAAGGCACCTGAGGGCAGGACAAGAAGCAATGGAGGGAAAGTAATCAAGGACAGAAGCAACCTAGAACTAAGGAGAAATATCCTGACAGTGAGAACAATTAGTCAGGGGAACAACTTGCCTCCAGAATTTGTGGGTGCTCCAATACTGGAGGTTTTTAAGAAGAGATTGGATAACCATTTGTCTGAAATGGTAGAGTTTCCTACCTGTGTACTGGATTGGCCTAGAAGTTCTATTCTATTCTATTCTATTCTATTCTATTCTATTCTATTCTATTCTATTCTATTCTATTCTATTCTATTCTATTCTACTCTACTCTACTCTACTCTACTCTACTCTACTCCTCTAACCCTATTCCTACTCCTACTCCTCTTCTGTTCTGTATTCTATTTTATATTCCATTCCATTCCATTTACTAAAGATGTTGAGACTCTAGAAAGAGTTGCAGAGAAGAGCAACAAAGGTGATTAGGGGACTGGAGGCTAAAACATATGAAGAACGGTTGCAGGAACTGGGTATGTCTAGTTTAATGAAAAGAAGGACTAGGGGAGACACGATAGCAGCATTCCAATATCTCAGGGGTTACTACAGAGTCAAACTTCTTCAAACCACCTGAGGGTAGGACAAGAAGCAATGGGTGGAAACTAATCAAGGAGAGAAGCAACTAGAACTGAGGAGAAATTTCCTGACAGAACAATTAATAAGTGGAACAACTTGCCTGCAGAAGTTGTGAATGCTCCAACACTGGAAATTTTTAAGAGAGGTTGGATAACCATTTGTCTGAAGTGATGTAGGGTTTCTTGCCTGGGCAGAGGGTTGGACTAGAAGACCTCCAAGGTCCCTTCCAACTCTGTTATTCTATTCTATTCTATTGTTTTTTTTTAATTGAAAAGTTTTACAAAAAAGAAATACAAAATTCCCCTCCCCGTTCCCCTTCATCCCCCCTCCCCCCCCGACTTCCCAGAGCAAAATACAAGGTATTTCATTTAATCAAACATAAACTAGATTAATCTACTTATCCTCAAAGTACTGCCTCCCCCACTGAAACCTTAACTCCACTATAGATAACATAATACTTCTAATACTTAACGTTCATTCATAAGCTATTTGATATTTTCTTGTCTGATACTTATTTTGAATATAATCAATCCATCTTCTCCATTCCGATACGTATCTTTCTTGCATGTGGTCCTTCAAATACGCCGAGATTTTCGCCATTTCTGCTAGGTTTGTTACTTTCAATATCCACTCTTCAATAGTAGGCAAAGAGTCCTTCTTCCAATATTGAACTACCAGCAGCCTAGCTGCTCTTGTTGTTCTGTTCTGTTCTGTTCTGTTCTGTTCTGTTCTGTTCTGTTCTGTTGTGTTGTGTTGTGTTGTGTTGTGTTGTGTTCTATTCTATTCTATTCTATTCTATTCTATTCTATTCTATTCTATTCTATTCTATTCTATTCTATTCTACTCTACTCTACTCTACTCTACTCTACTCTACTCTACTCTACTCTACTCTACTCTACTCCTACCTGGATTAGCAAAGGAAATTCTGGTCCCAATTAAAGTCCAGCTATGGAGATTTTGCAACGGTCGTGAGAAACACTCCCAAGCCACTTTTTTTCAGTGTTGCTGTACTTTCGAACGGTCACTAAACGAATGTTTGTACGTCAAGGACCACCTGTATTTGCTTCTACACTGGAATAGCAATAGAACCGTTATGGTGAACCTGTGGCACGCGTGCCAGAGGTGGCACGCAGGGCCCTCTCTGGGGGCATGCACGCCGTCGCCAGTTGCTTTTTTGATTTCTGGTAAGTATATGCACGTTGGCCATCTTGTCTTCACGTATGCTGGAACCCCGGAAACTCAAAGACCAGCTGGCTGGGGCACATGCATGCACCGGCCACCTAGTCTCCGGGTTTCTGGCGCTCCAGCACGCATGAAGACCAGCTGGCCGGCCCGCATGCCCTCACCGGGAACCAGAAAACAAGGTGGCTGGCGCACGCATGCGCACCGGCCAGCTGACCTTCGAGTTTCCGGGGTCCAGTGCACACGTGCGCACACGCGTGCGCACACATTCCGGTTGGGGCACTCCGTGCCGAAAAGTTTCACCATCACTGCAGTAGAAGAACAGTGGATAAAAATATGTGGAATTTCCTTTTCAGTCTGAAGAAAGCAAAGAGACCCTCACGCAGCTCAATGGACGCATCACAAATTCACCAAAAGAGTTTTTATTTTCCCCACGCTGTTTTGTTTTGTTTTGTTTTGAATTTGGAATTAGAAAAGAAAAAAAAAAAATCCAGTCACCGGGTGACCTACAGAGTTTGCATATTTCCTTTTGTCAAACTTAAGTTCCTTTTTTTTTTCCCTCCCTCTCACGCACCCCCTCCCCCGTTGGTTCCCCCCCCCGCCCCCCTGTTAAGGCCAATAGTGTCTTCTGATTTTTGTCGTATTTTTGTTTCTCCCCAAAACCCTGCCTTCTTACGAAAAAAAAAAAAAAGAAAAATGAAAAACTGAGTTATGTCGCTCCGCTAGGTGGTTGTTGTTTTTTTCCTTTTTCTTTTTTTCCCCATTTGTTACGTTGTGCCCCCCCTCCCCGCCCCCGTCACGCAGGTAGGGCAACCTGGATTGTGAGGGAGTGGGAGGAGAAGAGATAGAGCTGAGGAGGGGGTCTTAACTCGCACCTTTGCCTTTCTCGCTTAATCCCCCCACCCCCCCACCCCACACACACACTCGTGTGGACACACACACCCAAACACACACACTCGCTTGAGAAATCACAGTTTTAAAACCCGGGAAGGGACGACGAGGACTAGTCACCGAAAAGGAAAGTCAAAAGAAAACATCTGCCTCTTGGGGTCAACGGTGGCATATTTTCCCTCAGCACGGTTCAAAGCGAGTGGAAGGAAGACAAAAGGGGAAGGGAAGAAAGAAAGGAAGGAAGGAAGGAAGGAAGGAAGGAAGGAAGGAAGGAAGGAAGGAAGGAAGGGGGAGCCGGGAGAAAGGAGATAGGAAAACGGATGAAAATGGAGGAAGTGAGGACAAAAAAAAAAACCATTCTCAGACTCTGACGTGAAAAGGGAGGAGGAGGAGGAGGAGGACGAAGGCTGCTAGTTGCCAAAAGTTTCTAAGTGCTACCTGCTTATAAAGTGGGCCTTTCACACACAGCAAGCCAGAATCTCGTTCCTAGATCTTCACACGCGTGCACACACCCCGTCTCCTCACAAGGATGCTTCTCCCTCTAGTTTTGATCGTCCCCCAGCTCCAAATTCACTAGCAGAGCCAGAAAAAAAGCCAAGGTTAAGCCGCTTCCGGCATCCGAATGCAGAGAGAGTGATGGTTTGGGTGGGCGAGGAACTGTGCTTCGACTTCGGCAAGTCTGACACACACCCCCGAAAAAATCTCCAGCTCTTCCAGGAGATCTGGATGCGTGAATGGGTCCACGCTGGGCCCCCGTCACACACACCCTTCCCCGGAAAGAGAAGGAACCCGGCAGGAAAAAGTTTGGGACTTACTCCTTTCACAGCTGAGAGGGGGAAGCGGGAGGGGGGGGTCTAGCGAGGAGTTTAATGCCCTGAAATCTGGCAAATGGGGAAGGAAGGGAAGGGGGTGAAACACCCGCTAGCTGCACGAGGCTCCTTGAACATACATGTGCTTACAACCTGGCCAACTTTTGGCTCCACGAGAAGAAAGGAAGAGGAGGGAGGCTATGGCTTTTCTTTTTTTGATCGGTTAATGGTTTTGCACAGAGTCACGGAGAGAGGAGTGCAGGCGAGGAGGAAAGTGGAGAGAGTCTCAGGACAGCGAGAGGCGGCTCGGTGGCAGGGAGCTGAGGGTGCCACGGAGCACGCACACGCATCCCCGCCCACGAGGCGTTGCCCGGCGAGCAGGCCGTAGTGGTGGTCCCTGAACCTCAAAACTTCTTAGGGCCCCAAACCGATGCCTGCTTAGGGACCACGCCGGTGCCAAAAATGGGGAACTCTTCGGCACTGCTCACGTCGGGGGCCTGAAACGAAAAGATGAGAGTTGAGGTCAGGGAGGGCGCTTTCCTTAGGCAGCCCCGAAGCGGAGGGTGTACTGCAGGGGTGAAATGCTCTGAAGTCTGCTATTGGTTTGATTCGTGCACGGTGCATGCCAAATGCATGCATGCGCACTGCAGGCGCTACCGCACAGCGCTGAAAAAGGAGGATTAAGAAGCCTTTTCTGAGAGTGCAAAGGTAAGTAAACAGCGAGGGGAGGGAACAGCTGCGCCAAGCGATTTAGATTCGCTAGAAAGGAGGATTTCCTACTTTCTAGCGAATATAAATCACCTGGCACAGCTGATCATCATACAGCTGATTGTCGGAAATACCAGTTCGTCCGAACAGGTAGTATTATTTTACTGCCAGTTTGTCCAAACAGGTAGCATTTTTCACTACCAGTTCGCCTGAACAGGTAGCATTTTTTTACTACCGGTTCGCCAGAACATGTACCATTTTTTTATTATAGGTTCACCCGAACCGGTAGCAGTTTTTACTACTGGTTCGGGCAAAGCGGTCTGAACCGGTAACATTTAACCCCAATGTACAGGTAGTCCTCGACTTACAACCATTCTTTAGCGCCGTTCAGTTACGACGGCAGTGTAACTGATGATGGTTTTTTTTACAGTTAAGATCTTTCCAGCAACCCCATGATCATGTGGTCAAAATTCAATTGGCTCATATTTATGAGACGTGTGGGGTCCCCGAGTCACGTGATCATCTTTTGCGACCTACTGACGACCAAAGTCAACGGGGAAGCCAGATTCTTTGAACAACTGAGTTACCAACTTCACAACTACAGTGATTCACTTAACCACACAGGCAAGAATGGTTGTAAAACAGGGGGGGGGACGTACTTCACAAAATGTCTCACTTAACAACCTAAATTTTGGGCTCAGGGTGGGGTCGTAAATCGAGGACTTCCTGTACTCTGGATGTCCTGCATGAAATCAGCTAGTGCAGCTTGATACAATGCTAGTACCTGTTTTGTTTTTTTTTAACTGCTTCTATTCCGGCCAGTGATAGCAAGAACTTGACAATTAAAAACGAAAATTTCAGTCGCTGAGTTTATTTTTCCTTTTCCTTCCTTCTATGCTTAGTCTTTTAGATGGCAGCCCAAGAGCAGAGACGCTCATGTGACTAAGGAATAAATGACAGGGAGCTTTATTTAGTGATAAGAAATTAAACACACATCGAATGTTGCATACAATGAGGGTAGTCCTTAACTTATGACCACAATCGAGCCCAACATTTCTGTTGCTAAGGGAGACATTTGTCAAGTCAATTTTGCCACATTTTACAGCCTTTCTTGTCACTGTTGTTAAGTGAATCGACGCTACGGTTGGGAGTTAGTAACACAGTCATTAAGTGTTGTGACCCGCCGGCGGTCAGCAGAGCTGGCAGAAGAGTCGGACAGTAAGGAGGTTGGGGAGGAACATGGGCCAGTCCTGGGGGCTGGGGAAAGCTCGGACGAGGGCCCTGCGTCGGAGGCAGAGAGGGAGCTAGGCAGCAGTGAGGCAGAGAAACAGCTGGAGCCCATTCCCAGTGTGCGCATGCACAGAGCTGCCAGAAGACAAGAACAATTAAGAAAGCAGGGTCAACTTGGGAGTAAGGCCACACCTTGGAGATGATTGGCCCCTCCCACAGGACATAAAAGAGGAGAGAACGGGACGTGGGCTTTGTCAGGAAGCAATTAGTTCATCTCATTTTAAGATTGGAACGTTCCGTTCGTGACCCTAATAGACTCTGTGCCAAGTTTGGCCTTGCCCTGCGTTTGGAAATTGGTTCTCTGGCAACGTTCCAAGTGAGATAAGGTGGGGGTTGATAAACATTCCTCTGAAAGACTGCCAAAGCCTTGTTGACTGTGAATGAACGGAATTCACAGTCATGTAAATAAAAGAGGTTTTGCCAGGATTAAGACTTTGCTTCAATGCTTTCTAAGGAAGCCTAGATCAGAACATTAAGGGAACCTGGCTTCCCCCTTTGCCTGTCTAAGGGCTGCAAAAGGGAATCCTCATGATCCCGGGATACGTGGGGAATGCTGCAATGGTCGTAAGTGTGAAAAAGTCACTTCTAACTCTGAACAGTCACTAAATGAATTGCTATAAGTCGTAGACGCCCTGTATTTCTTTTTTCAAATCCCAAGGTTTCCCCTTTCTCAAAATAATAACAAGAACAGTAATGTAGCCCATCTGCCCATCTTCGGTCTTTGGGAAGGATTCAGTAGGTGGATAAAAATGCCAAATCCAGTCTAAACATCTGGCTACTGGGTGACCAACCAGAGGTGGGCTGCTGCCGATTCGGACCGGTTCGAGCGAAACGGTAAATGCAACCTGCGGGTGGGCCCTCATGCTCACATTTTTAGTGCTGGGCGAACCGGTTGTTACAACCAACAGCAGCCCACCACTACGACCAACCACTAAATAATTCAGGATTAGAGAGCTGGCTGTCTGAGTCCTCCAGCTCTTTATCAAGATCTGAAGCTGGTCAACTGCTTCAAACTAAGTGAAGGAAAGACCGCCGGCGGTGTTGAGCCCAACCTTGTTGCCCGATGCATTCCAGGGGGCATCACGCACTACGAAGCCCTTGGCGGGCCCCCGAGGCTCCTCTTCCAAGCGGGAGGGGGGCTTCATGTAAGCAGCCATGGTTTCCGTTTCCACCACATCCATCATCTGCAAGGAGAACAGCTGTCCGTTAAGAACCTGTGGACAATAACTCCCAAACTTATGTTGGTTTTTCCACAAGATGGGCGGCTATACAAATGATAAGACTAGATAGATAGATAGATAGATAGATAGATAGATAGATAGATAGATAGATAGATAGACAGACAGACAGACAGACAGACAGACAGAAGACAGGCAGGCAGGCAGGCAGGCAGAGAGACAAACAGACAAACAGAGAGCAAGATAGATTGATAGGCAGACAAACAGAGACAGATATAGCGAGATATAGTTAGATAGATCGATAGATAGATCGATAGATAGATAGATAGATAGATAGATAGATAGATAGATAGATAGACAGACAGACAGACAAACAGATAGGTAGGTAGACAGAGAGACAGACAGAGAGATAGATAAATAAATAGAGACAGATGATAGAGAGCAAGATAGATAGACAGACAAATAGACAGATAATAGAGAGCAAGATAGATAGATAGATAAGACAGACAGACAAATAGAGAGATGATAGAGAGCGAGAGAGAGAGAGAGAGAGAGAGAGAGACAGAGAGAGATCAGGGGTATGGAACTCCTGGCCCACAGGCTGATGCTTCATGCACTGGCCATGCCCACCCCCAGTTTAGCGAAGGGGGGAAAAGTCCCGATACGTCACGTGATGACGACATGACAACATGAGTTTGACACCCTTGATATAGATGATAAATGATATATATAAGATTGATAGATGGTAAACAGATGAAATAGATGATAGCTAGATGATAGATAATATATAGATGGTAGCTGTAGATAGCCGATAGCTGGATGGACAGACAGAAGGAAGATAGGTGATAGATAGATAGATAGATAGATAGATAGATAGATAGATAGATAGATAGAATGAGAGAGAGGGAGAGAGAGGGGGGGAGGGAGGGAGACGGACAGAATGGAATGGCAAAATCATTGCCTGTTCTTGCCCTCTTAAGTGAAAATCACCTCAGAATTTTTGTTCAAAGAAGAACCAGACAGATGCCTTTGGAGTCCACTACTAGAGTCGGGCATTCCTCACAATTCCTCACAATGGTGAGGCCGAGCACTTTGTAAACAAACCTTCAGACTGATTCATGCCAGCGATTACAGGCGTCGTTTCACCGCCTTGCCCTGCAAGCAATTGGCACGCTCTCTTTCCTGCTGCTGCTTGAAAGGGGCATTTGATGTTATCCCAAGGTGCAAATGACAAGTTTAATGGTCTAAAAGCTATCTCGTTTCCTTTGGGCACGGCCTCCTGGGGACAAGCATGCCCAGAATATGCAATTACTGCTACACAATTCATCGGATTATTGAAGCCACCTATTGTTAGCGTTCTCACCATGCACTCAAGCTTTAAACTCATGAAACAGGGTTGGATCTGTGCAACTGGCCAAGCTGTTCCTAAAACCCAGCCAAAATTAAGATTAACCAAGCTTATTCTTTTGTTCAAATGCACCTGCTGGTTTTTATTTTATTTATTTATTTATTTATTTTATTTCTATATCGCCCTTCTCCCGAAGGACTCAGGGCGGTGTACAGCCTGATTAAAAGCACAAAGACAGACAAAATTTAAAAATAATTAAATAAATAATAAAGATTTAGATTCGCTAGAAAGGAGGATTTCCTACTATAAATCACCCGGCACAGCTGATCGTCGGAAATACCAGTTCGTCCGAACAGGTAGTATTTTTTTTACTGCCAGTTCGTCCAAACAGGTAGCATTTTTTCACTACCGGTTCGCCTGAACAGGTAGCATTTTTTACTACCGGTTCGCCAGAACATGTATTTTTTCACTACCGGTTCGCCTGAACAGGTAGCATTTTTTTACTACCGGTTTTGGCTCCACGCTGCCCCCTTTTTGTGCGTGGGAAATTAGGAGGGGGGGGATTTAGTAGCGGGGATGTAGGTAGACAAAACAGCATTCTTCTTTTTGGTCAAGGTCAAGGCAGTCCTGCATCTGGAGGAGGAGCAGTTAAAGTAGTGTCTCAAGATGGGACGGATGCCGATTGGATCATGTGATGGAGTGATGGGTGCAAGGGCTGGAGTTGGGGTTTTGATTTACTGAGGGAAAACCCGGAATTCTCAGATTCGGGTTTTCCCAGCTGTGCTAGTATACCTACTCTAATAAATGGGAACTTTTAGAAAATGCCTGTCTCTGAGTTTTTAATTGGAGTTGGGGTTTTCTGGAACGCTGACAATAGAATTCTGGGAGTTGAAGTCCACAAGTCATAAAGTTGCCACGGCTGGTTAATAGTATGAAGGGATTCCTTGCTGGAAGAGGTTTATAGGTTAAAGAGTTGCCTTCATCTGAAAATGCTGTCAACAACAGCCCAGCAGCTCCAGAAGAATCAGGGTGGGGAGGTTCAGGAATATTGTCCTTCTCTGCTTCCTTTAGCGTAGGGGTGTCAAACTCAAGGCTGACAGGATAGTGGGGAATGGAAGGAAGAATCCTGTCAGAGCTGAAGAAGCTTCTTGGATGTGAAGCGAAACGTCTTCAAAAGAAAAAAAAAACAAGAAAGTCCAGTTGTCTCCTGAAAAAGCACCTTTGGGACAACCATGACCTGGATGACTGAGAATCTCTACAGGCTTTTAAATAATAACCAATGTAGTTTTAACTTTCTTGTGGAATTGGTTTCTTGGTTTGGCCTATGCCAGAGGTCAGCAACCTGCGGCTCTGGAGCCGCATGTGGCTCTTTCACCCCTCTGCTGCGGCTCCCTGTCACTCAAAATATGCCTCACAACCAATGTGCGACACCCGCCAGCACGCAATTTATTGAGCTTTTCAACCCCCGGTAGGCCAACCATGGATAAATCCAAGAAAAGAAAAGTTTCAGAAGAAAACAGAACATTTAATTCAACTACATATGCTAGTTTTGTGGTCGCTGAAGAAATAGTCAGGCATGGGAAGGATTTTGTGGCTCCCGGTGTTTTCTTTTCTGTGGGAAACAGGCAGGGTTGAGTTCTAATTTTACTACCGGTTCTGTGGGCGTGGCTTATTTTGTGGGCATGGCTTGGAGGTCATGTGACTGGGTGGGCGTGGCTAGCTGGTCATGTGACCGGGTGGCCATGGCTATGTGTATAGGGACTACTCAGAGGGCTGAAAAAAGTGATTTCTGACAGGTCCTCGCATTTTTGACCGGTCTTCGCACTTATGACTGGTCATCATTTATGCCCATTGTAGCGTCCTTAACAATCGTGTCACTCATTTCACAACTGCTTCTCTTCACCCTGGTGACAAGATAGGGCGAAAAACGTAAAATGTGAGGACAGTCGTAAGTTCGAGGACTGGTCAAAATTGCGAGGACCAGTCAAAAATAACTTTTTCAGCTCTCTGAGTAGTCCATATGCACAAAAGAATTCAATTTTTCTTCAAAGTGCTGATGATTGCACCCTGGCTGGAAGAACTCCAACAGGGGAGTATTTCCTCCCAACAGCGGTGTAAAAAGCTTAAAACAACCCTTCCCCTTTAAGAAAGTCAAGCAAAAAAATAGTCTCCGGAACCGGAAGTGACAATAAGTCTAGGCATACGCCGGAGAGGCAGTTTCTGTAATAAAGATTAGGCTAGGAAACAACACCAAATGTTGTAATTAATCCTTACAGGATTAACCCTGTAAAGTGGAAAAAAACCAAAAGATTTCTTTTAACAACCGGTTCTCCGAACTGCTTAATTACTTAACTACTGGTTCTACCTAAGTAGAATCCCACCACTGAGTCTACCCATTTATTTTTGCAGGCATTGATCTACTCATGTATTTTTGCAGGCACTGGTCTACCCATTTATTTTTGCAGGCACCGGTCTACTCATTTGTTTTCTTTTAACACTGATCAGCTGTAGGGCGGCCCTTTGAAGCCCCACAGCAAGAGTTTAAACAGTTTTTCTTCCCTCTAGCCATCAGCTGGGACTCAGGAGGCAGCAATAGATTGGTGGTGGGGCCAAATAAAAGGTAAGAATAACGGTGTGGGGGGGCGCACAGGGGGGCAGAACCGATTCAGTGATGTCATATCATCACCGCTACCGGCTCAGCCGAACCGGGCCGAACCGGGAGGAACCCACCAGTGGAAACGGCTCCAAATGGCTCTTTGAGTGTTTAAGATTGCAGATCCCTGGCCTATGCGGTGAGGTTTTCCGTTGGGAATGTGGTCTCAAAACCACCTGGGGCAGGGGTGTCAAACACAAGGCGTGCAGGCTGGATGTGGTCGGATCCGGCTCGCGGGGCCATCCTGGAAAATGTAAGGGGCCCGCCTGCGTCACTAAGAGCCCCGTTTACCCAACGGAAACAATGGGCCAGGATGGCTCCAGCTCGGTCTACCTGGTGCAAAGAGAAAACATGCCAGCAGTTTGAGGAGTGATGCCCACCAAGTCGGCCACGCCCAGTGAGTGGCGTCAAGCTGGCCATGCCCACCCAGTCGTCAACCACAGCCCTGATGTGGCCCTCAATAAAATTGAGTTTGACATCCCTTGCCCTAACACAGGGGTCTGCAACCTTAAACACTCAAAAAGTCATTTGGACCCGTTTCCCACAGAAAAGAAAACACCGGGAGCCACAAAACCCTTCCTTTGCCTGGCTATTTTTTGAGCAGCCACAAAATTAGCATATGTAGTTGAATTAAATGTTCTGTTTTCTTCTGAAACTTTTCTTTTCTTGGATTTATCCGTGGTTGGCTGACCGCAGGTTGAAAAGCTCAATAAATTGCGTGCCGGCGGGTGCCGCACATTGGTAGTGGTGACGCATATTTTGAGTGACAGGGAGCCGCAGCAGAGGGGTGAAAGAGCCACATGCGGCTCCAGAGCCGCAGGTTGCTGACCCCTGCCCTAGCAGATGAACAGCTGATGGGGAAATTCTGAAGCAGCAGAGCAAAAGGATGCCTCCCCTTCTACTCCCTCTGTTCGTTCAACTGTTTTTCACCAGCTTCCCCTTCACACACACACCCCAAAACCCATGCAAATTCCCTCTCACATATTCCTCTTCCAGGTTAAGCATGTGGTCGATGGCATCATCCACGTTTTCAGGCAACCCCGTCACGGTGACTCTATCTGGGTCGTTGGCACCCGGCTGTGGGAAGCGGATATCCACCTGTTAAGAGAGGAAAAAGCTGTTTTTAAATAAGGGTAGACCCTACCTGAACTTTGCAGATCTCAAAAAGCTGACCGAGAAAATCCCAGACCAAACGGGGAAACTTAAAATGAGAGCCAACCACACTTGTCCTGTGGCCCAAACAAACACACAAAGTCAACTGTGTGTTTGTTGTGTGTCTTCGACTTGAAGAAAATGTTGCTTTTGAGAAAAAGCGAATTGTTTTTTCTTTCCACCGATAAAAAAACAACAGCAGCAGCTGGCTACCATTTCACTTAGACATCCTTGGGGGACAGATAGTCCTCGACTTACGACCACAACGGAACCCCAAATGTCTGTTGCTAAGCGAGACAAGAGTTGTTATGTGAGTTGCGCCCCATTTCATGACCTTTCCTGCCACCGTTGTTCAGTGAATCACTGTGGTTGTTAAATTAGAAACGCGGGTCATGAAGTGAATCTGGCTTCCCTCCCTTGGCTTTTCTTGTCAGAAGGTCGCAAAAAGGGGATCGCATGACTCCCGGGGTGCACTGAGATTGTCATAAGTCTGAGTCAGTTGCCAAACATCTGAGTTTCGATCGCATGACCATGAGGAGGCTGCAATGGTTGTTAAGGGTGAAAAACGGTCATAAGTCACTTTTTGTTCAGCGCCATTGTAACTTTGAATGGTCACTAAATCAGCATCGTCTTTTAATGACCCCATAATCCCTTGCGGGATGGAGTCTGGGCAACCGAATGGAGCTAGCAGAGTGCTTTAATGGCCGGATGCCTTTCCTGTTGCCAGTGCTGAGTTTTGTTCAGCAGATATATTCTCATTGTGCCCAGAGAGAGAAATATCTGCCTCTACCTAGGACTGAAATCACAGCCCCGATTCTGCAGCGAGAGCTCCACCTGTAGGCTACTGCACCACTCCTTTGAATGGTTACTAAATGAACTGTTGTTAAGACGAGGGCTACCTGTAGTAGGATGGAAAGAGCAGAAACCCAGATGGGGCACCATGACTTTACGGCTTCTATCCCAGAATTCCCTGAGAGGGGAAAGTCCCTGTTGTGTCTGTCTCCCACCTCGCTCTAAAGCCTGACCCCCTACCCGGAATTCTTCCATGAGTTTGCGGATGGCTTTGCCTCTCCCACCGATGATGCGGGCGTGGACTCTGTGATCCAGGCGGACATCTTCGCTGACCATCTCCTCAAGATCGGCTACAATTTTCAAGATGGCGTCTCGGGCAGCCTCGGTGTTTTTCTCGTAGCCAGTGATTGTGATGACATCCTTAAGAGGAGGCAGGGTGGGGAAGAAAGCAGCAGGAAAAAGAAATAATTTAGATAATTGATCTCAGCCCTCGGCCGCTCCCTGTGTTTTACTGTTACACATTTTACATTGATCTTTAGCTGTTCGGCAAGGGGGGGGGCTAAGCGATCTTGGCTTTCCATGGGGAAACATAGCCCATCTCCTCACTGGAATCCCAGCTAGGTATTTTTTGGCCGCCCCCCTTTGAGGTCACACATTCAAAGAGGGAAAGACCCCTACCTGATGCTCATCCCCTTTGTCGGGGAACTGGACAGTGACATCGTGGTCCTTACGGATCTGGGAAATGACCGCCCCTTTTTTGCCGATGATCTTGGGATGGTACTTGGGCTCCACGCTCACCGTCAGCTTGAACCCTCGCAGGGCCTAGGAAGAAGAGGAGACATCAGCAGGGGGTTTTGTGTGTGTGTGTGTGTGTGTGTGTAGCTGGAGAGGCCCTGCCACTGTTTTGGGGGAGACACACAGGGCAAGTTCTGACTTGACGTACCTAATCTTTTTCTGGTAACCGTAGAGATATTTTTGTACACATATTTCATGTTTGTGTTCTGTCCCCGTACCACACACGCACCCCCACAGACGGCCCGGAGTTAATAAGCCACATGACAAAACTCTTTGAAGATAAAGCTGGCAGCAGCCAGTGGCTAGCTGCCAATTCAGACTTTACTCACACAAAACAAAGATTAGACTGCAAGCATTCCAATAAAGCAGGCAGAGTTTCAACAATACAAGGATTAATCCAAATGCAGTCCAATAAAGCAGGCAAAGTCCAGTAACGCAGAGACCATGGATTATTTCCAGTTTTTGCTCGTCACAAACTGAACCGGCCACCACACCCACATTTATACCCTGTGGGGTGTGGTCCAGTGACTCAGCTAATCTCTGGCATGCCTTCCCCTCTGCTGCGCACGCTTCTCCCTGCACCTCTGCCAAGGGTCCAGCCAGCACTTATCTTCTTCGTCGCTGTCCACCTGTGGCTGCGGGGACGTGTGTGGCTCTGAGCCTATCTTTTGGCCTTCGGTGTCCTCTGGAGACATTGCCAGAGAGGAGGGTCCTGGAGAGGGAGGCCTTGCCAACTCCTCTCCCCCACTCTCAGAGTCTGCATCTGTCGATAGCCCAGGCTCAGGCAACGGAGCCCCAACAGTTTGGTACAGAGGGAAATCAGCAGCTTCTACTTTTTACTCTTTCTTGTTGTGCTTTCTTTCCTTCTTTCCTTCCTTCCTTCCATCATTGCCACCCTCTTTCACTTCTTTCCTTCCTCCTTCCTTTATTCCCTTCCTTCCTTCCTTCCCTCCCTTTTTCCTCTGCCTTCCTCCCTTCTTTCTCATTGCCATCTCCTTCCTTCCTTTCCTTCCCCTCCCTTCCTTCCCCCATTCCGTCCTCTTCCTTCCATCCTCTCTTCCTCATTCCTTCCTCCCGTTTTCCTCTGCCTCCTTCCCTTTCTTTCTTCCTTCCTCCCTCCCTTCTTTCTCATTGCTAACTCCTTTCTTCTTGCCTGCCTTCCTTTCTTCCTTCCTCCCTCTCTGTACTTGGTACTTCCTCCCTCCCCTCCCTTTTTCCTCTGCCTTTCTTTCTTCTTTCCTTTTTCCTTTCTTTCTTCCTTCCTTTCTCCTTTCTCATTGCCATCTCCCTCCTTCCTTTCCTTTTCGTCCCTTCTTTCCCCCAATCCCCCTTCCTCCCTCCCTCTCCTCACTCCTCCCTCCCTCATTCCTCCCTCCTTTTTTCCTCTGCCTCCTTCCCTTCCTCTTTTTCCTTCCTTCCTTCCTCCCTCCCTCCCTTCTTTCTCATTGCCATCTACTTCCTTCCTTCCTTCCTTCTTCTTCCCTCCCTGTACTTCAGTGGTGGGTTTCAAATTTTTTTACTACCAGTTCTGTGGGTGTGGCTTGGTGGGTGTGGCTTGGTGGGTGTGGCAGGGGAAGGATACTGTAAAATCTCCATTTCCTCCCCACTCCAGGGGAAGGTTACTGCAAGATCAGCTGAGACTCGGGAGGAAGAGAATAGTTGGGGGCATGTCCAGTCAGAATTTTTACTACTGGTTCTCCGTACTACTCAAAATTTCCACTACCGGTTCTCCAGAACTAGTCAGAACCTGCTGAAACCCACCTCTGCTGTACTTCGTATTAGCTTGTGCTTGTTTTTTTGTGTTCCTTAATTTTTATTTTTTTTTAAAAAAAGGGGAAGTACCCGATCTTCTTGCTCAGCCTGCAGCTCTCTGACTCTGTCCAGGAGGCCGGCCTTGGCTCGTTCGACATTGGGCACCAGGCCGGTGACTTTGATGATATCGGACTGCTGTTCTGGTTGCGGCACTGAGATGGTCACCTGCAGAATGGTTAAAAAAAATGAAAAGAGAACGTGGTGCGATCCATTTCATGTCAGATGAGCCTGCTAGAGTCATATCTGCTGCGGAACGAAGTGGGGAGTGCAATCTTGGTTATTTATTCATCAAGATCGTCAAAGTCCTAATTTCAAAATTCAGAATTTTAGAATTTTTTTCTCTCTCTCCAAATTTCTGTTTCTTCAAACAGAAATTCGTAGAGCAAAGATTGTGCCAAGCTAGAACCTAATTCTGACTGGAGTCCTGGGTCAGTATTTGACTCGTGTTTTTACTTTAGAATATAGAATAATAGAGTTGGAAGGGACCTTGGAGATCTTCTAGTCCAACCCCCTGCTTAGGCAGGAAATCCTACACCACTGCAGACAAATGGTTATCCAACATCTTCTTAAAAACTTCCAGTGTTGGAGCATTCACAACTTCTGGAGGCAAGTTGTTCCACTGGTTAATTGTTCCAACTGTCAGGAAATTTCTCCTTAGTTCTAGGTTCTTCTCTCCTTGATTAGTTTCCACCCATTGCTTCTTGTCCTGCCCTCAGGTGCTTTGGAGAATAGCTTGACTCCCTCTTCTTTGTGGTCCAACCCACCCCACTCAATTTCCTTTGGACTGAGAAAAACCTCCTGATGAGGACAATAAAGATAACAAAGACTCTATTTTAGTAAGCCAGTTATTTATTGAGATATATCGTATTTTTCAGATTATAAGGCACCCTTTCACCCCCACCCCCCAAAGAGGGTGAAAATTTGGATGCATCTTATACACCAAATGTAGCCAAAAACACAAGGCACCTCTGGTTGTGATAGTCTGTGGCAATCCCTGCAGCCTGGAACAGCTGATTGGGGGTATTCCAGGAGGCCGATCCACCCGCCAATCAGCTGCTCATGCTGAATTAGGCTGCAATAATGTGTTGAAGCTGACCTGGCTGTTTGCTTTTTGCTGCAAGGACTCAGAGTTTGCAGCAGCAATCACATCCAGAAAGCACACACAAGTAACTGATTCAGCAGGATTCAATAACTTTTCTTTAGATATAATATAACACATGAAATACATATGCAATATCAATGGAAGGTTTTCCAACGTGGTAGTAAATACAAGCAAAACACAAGCAGAGGAGAGGAGTTTGCAGCAGATCAGTTTGCAGCTTTAGCACAGACTCAGAGCTGCAGAGCTAAGCCACGCCCAGGCTCCTTGCTGTCTCCTTCCTTGTTGCTCACACAGCAAATACAGTTTCAGTTTCCAAACAGCCCTCAACTTTTTCACACACTGACAGGACGCTAGCCAGATGAATACCGATAGATGCTGGTAGGCAGAGGAAAGGGTTTTTTTTCTTATTTTCCTCCCCCAAAATAAGTGTGTCTTATACTTCAAAAAATACAGTAAATCTGAGATATTTATTAAGGCTTTTCATGATAACAAACCAGATGCAAACACATCAGGACTCTGTCATTCACGTTAACGTTTACTGGGTTTTTAAAAATAGCTTATCCCTCTTTCTCTTCCAAGTTACTGAACAGAGAGGAATAAACTGTTTTTTTTAAAGAAACAAATCTAGGGTTAGGGTTAAGACTGCTGCGAGATTATAAATTTAACAAACAAATAACATTTAAATATATCAAGGGATCATCTTTTTAGCAACGATTTTACCTTTCAGCATTCCATTTATTTTCCTTTTGATCTCTTACAAAAGGCCTGACATTTTTTGACGTTGTGTAAACCCGCTTACGTCACTGTGGACGTATTCACACATCAGTTGTCGTCATCAGGGAACCAAACTACGCTCTGCTAATATCGCAAGCACTGTTTGTGAATCAGCTCTGCTACAGAAGACTGCGGCAAAACTAACACTTCTGCTGATATCAGAACGTGAAATGCATTCAGCGTTAAGTGCAGGTTTGCAATTTGGATCGTCTCCCCCTACCTCATATTTGTATTATCATATGTGGTGGACATGTCTAAAGGCAAAAAAAAAAAAATACTACTGGACAAAAAATGGCAAAGCACCATATTTAAAACCAGAAATATTTTTTGGTTTTACCCAGATATTTTCTGGGTATTTTACCAGAAAAGTACAATAAAGAGAATACATACTGTATTTAATGTTACATGCGTTAACAGCAGCGAGAATTGTTTTTGCACAACATGGGAAAATGAAGAGATCTTTACCGATGAAAGTGTAATAAAAAAATATTAGAATGTGGAGAGATGGAT